>NC_134646.1:919090-1222121 GCF_030463565.1 Pelecanus crispus
TGTTTTCTTTGCCATTACACAGCATACAGCTACATCCTGTAATCGGCAAAACAATGCTGCTCTTTCAAGTTGTTAGCTGCCTTCCTTAGGCTTGAAAAGCCCAAAGATAAATCCCAAGCACGACGGCACAGGCTCCCTATCCTTCATTACCCAGAGATCAAAACTCGGTTCAGCACCTCACCACCTGCCATTCTGAAGCTACGCTTGAACTAAGGCAGCCGTGCCCATTGCTGGGACTGCGCGAGACCCTCACCTGTATCGTATTAGACTCTCAGCCAACATGAAAACCAGAAAGTTTCAAGTACTCGCACTGCTTTTTTTTTCTCTCCCTTTATCTTTTCAACTCGAACAAACCATTTCTGCTACTCAAATATTAGCAAAGCAAAACTGTTTGAGACAGAATCGCAGGCTTGACCTTTACAGTCACGTGTGAACACAGATTCAGTAATGTTAGACTCTGAAAAAAAATCGACATGACCAATCCCAACTCAAATGCCACAAGTTATCTTTCCAGACAACCTTCCAGTTCGGAATCCACCTGAACTAGATTCCAGCTGAAAATAAAACAGTAGCTACTGCAAAGAGCGGCAAGTCCCATGCTACATAACCCCTAAAATAATGAAGGAAAACAATAATGAACATATCAGCTCGCCACTGACGAGAAGACTGCCACGCCACGTAGTCATGACAGAAGCGACCCTGCACCAGCTATATTCATAACACCTGCCGCAAAAATAAGCTCTCCCACTATACTATCAGAATCTTAAGAGTTAAAAAGTCTGGCCTCACCACATTTAAACCCTTTGAAGTACTAAGGTTAACAGATCCACTGCAATGGCACTTCTCTCTATTTGCCTCTTCAGAACAAAGCACAAACGAGGAGCCACATCTTCACACGAGAGAAAGCAGTGTATGCTGTACAGCAGCAGGCTTAAGAATTTATAGCAACTGCCAGAGTTGCAAATCCCCAAGATAACTTACTCTAAAGACCTAAAAATCAGGATATGAAAGGTTAATTGAAATGAGGCTTAACAAAGCATCCTAGAAGGGTTAAAGAACATTATGCACATCGGAAAGTTCGTCTCTTTGGATTCCTAATTGAACTTCTATTGCTGAGACACATGAAGTAGGAAAAAAAAAAAAAAACCACCCACAATAAAACTTTCAAGATTATCCTAATTTTAGGACTGATTTTGAAAACTTACTACACCTCCTTTCTGGACAATAAGCAATTCAACCTTGACCACAGCTATAATGTTGATCAAATTTTAAGACTCCCCTTCTTCCCTTAGAGAATAAATTGAAGAAAAACCTCCAAGAAAAGGCACTTGTACTAAGAATTAAAACAGCATGACAATCTACAAATGCACAGCACAAAATCTCACAAAACAGGACTTGGATTCCTCTCCACTAAGGTGCTAGTTTTCTTAGGCCTCAACTGGAACAGAATGAAAATAAAAAGACCAACTGACTAATAAATGTCATCAAGTACTTGCAAAGACTGCACACTCAATTTAAGTAGGACGGTAGAGCCTACAAGAACCTCATTCCTTCACTAGTTTGCCAGTAATGGCACCAAGAGGTTGCACTGTGAGACGGAATGTAAGGGAGGAGAATGAATTTCCAGTTTCATAAAAAGAAGATTCCAGGTTTTCACTTGTCCTCCCTATTGAGAGGTCCCTCTCCACAGAAAACCATGCTTTAACCGTCATATTAAATAAATGAAGCAAACGTTCCGTTATACAAACATTAATTAACTTGAAAACAATCACCACTTGCATGGCTTTTTCCCTGCCTCTCTAGTTCTAGATATAAGGTCACTCAGAAAAACAGCAGCTTCCTAAGATACAGCACCGAAGGCTCAACACCACACAGCTCCAAACTCACCATTTGATCAGCTAGAACGATTAAAAAAAACAGTAGAACTCTTATCACGCAACTTCTTTCAACATATAGCAGTGCAAAGGAAATTAGGAAAGTTACAAGAGCAGCAATGTCTCATGTCCAACCCCTCCTACCCAAAAAGACACAAAAAAGCTAAAAAGCAGCCTATTGCCTTTTCTAACACAGCGGCACTACTTACTGCTACCTTACGTCCAGTTTGGGTACTTCTGGGAGCAAGTTGCACAGGGTATTGCCCAGATTCTTCCATTAAGCCTCTAGCATCTCACCTCCACTTTCATAAACAATGCACTTGCTGGTGGGAGGGTTAAAATGGACAAAACTGTACTGAATTTACGACGAGAGAGTTTTGCTTCCTCCAAACACAGTCAGCCTAGTCCTTCCCAAAAAACAGCGTTTTCAGGGGCAAGATCATCACCCTGTTGTGCTATGTTCACAGCACACTAGGCCATTCCTCATCTGTAACGAGGGTTAACATCTGTATCATAGGCAAACAGTTAATTACTGGATAATCCTGTGAAATCCAGTTCAGTAAAGCTCACCCACAGCCCAATTAGCATTCCCAGTATGTGACAAAAAACCCAAAATAAAACAACAAAAGAAACCCTCATGCTTGTTTCTAGGACACTACTTCTTTTACTTCAAGCTTCTTTGCTGAAGATGACTCCAAGTCCAGTAGCACTGGCCCAGTATATAAGTTTACAACTACCTGCTAGCCACGTAATGCTTTTATCACAAAATAAAAAGAGCACCCCATCAGAACATGTACGCTCCAACCCTCTTACCTTCTCTGGAAAGTATAAACCCCAGATGGTGTAAGCTTTATGTTCAGCCATCACCCTTTCCTCTTTTAGTTAGGCACCAAGTCCCAGCTCTTTTTTTTTTTTTTTAATCACTTCTAGCTTAATGACCAGAGAAAGGTATGGATTTCTGCCTCTTCGGTAGAGCACTTCCAACGGGACAAACGTTTAGCACCTCTATAGGCTGCTCCCTTAAATCGAGGGGCGGGGGGACACGACAAGGACGAACAACAGGGGACTTCTGCCTGACGCGGAGTTCACCCATTTCTCTGCTGGACTAAAGATAGGCTAATGAAGAAATCAGGAAGCACCCAGGTATGGTACAAATTGGCCCGGACAACAGGAGAACAACCGGCCTGAAAAACCAATTGAAACTGCGGTACTTCAAACACCAGATCAAGACATGCAGGACACGGGATGACAGTTTATTAGCTGTACCACATGGGGGAAAACACTTCACAGTAATTTTTTTTTTTGTAAGGTGCAACTGCATATGGCCCATGATTCCATCAATCAATTCTGAATAAAAAACAGTGAAAGCACTACGATGACCATCTTACCATGCCCACAAATCAGTTTCCATATCAAGCCAGTCATGTTCGAGAGTGAAGCTTGAGAGTCTACTGCACATTTCATGTAGCATCTCCTTTCTATTTTTTTTTTGTTTGTTTTTTTCAAAACATCCATCACTGTCTATACTTGCTTTATCCGCACTCATTACAAACATACCCGCATACTAAATGTCAATACAACATGTAGCATGCCCACTTTGGTCCGCTCATAGTACCAAGACAACTTCAAACCTGGGAAAGTCTTTATTTACTCAGTTTAAACACCCCCAAGTCCTGCCAAGCAATCAAGATAAGACAACACAGTATCTTCCAATGCCTACCCTTATAGTCTCCAGTAAAATTAGTTTTACTCAAGTTCTGACACTTCCATCACTCCGTTCTGTTTAAGTCAATGCAAACAATGAAGGAGTATTATCCCCATATTAAGCCACAAGTTTCTACCTCCTCCAGATATAAACCAAAAATGCTTTGGCAAGTTGCTAATTTTTACTTTCCTTTTCAGTCTTCAAAACATTAGCTGTTTTGCTTTGACATGTGAGATCAATTTAAAAGGAAGTTTCATACTTTCTCACGTCCATTTTGCTGCAATTTCTGAACTACAAAGTCTTTTTCAATATCACCGTAACTAGAGTTCCCCGCGCACCATCTGTAACTTTGA
The DNA here is from genome assembly GCF_030463565.1 of Pelecanus crispus. NCBI lineage: Eukaryota > Metazoa > Chordata > Aves > Pelecaniformes > Pelecanidae > Pelecanus > Pelecanus crispus. The sequence continues at coordinate 923,023 of NC_134646.1, forward strand.
TCAGAGAATTCTCCATATTTTTGTCAGATTTAATTTCCCAAGCTTCAGCTGCATTGCACATACTCTTGTTCAACAACAAGATACAAAGAGAAGGCCTTCACTCTGCCTGTACCAGTCATTTATTCCGCATACTTCTACCATCCCCTCGAAATGGACAGGAACTCATTTTCTGCATGAAACCTTAACCCAAGTTGATTGTTTTTCCCCATCTCTGAAAAACAAACCTTAAAACCGTATCTCCGTCTAACAACATACCAGCCACTGGGTTATAAAGGCTAAGAAGTCACCAAGAGAGTGGTGCGTCTAAAACAAAAGAAACCATCTAACAGCCTACTAACTACAGCACTTCCACCTTGGTACCTACTTTACGACAAAAGGGTGCAGTTGCTTTAGATAGCATGATACATTTTTGTGCTGGTTTTGGCTGGGATAACAGCTGATTTTCTTCACAGTAGCTAGCACAGGGCTATGTTTTGGATTTCTGCTGGCAGCAGCGTTGATAACGCAGGGATGTTTTCCTTACGGCTGAGCAGCGCTTATGCAAAGCCAAGGGCTTTGCTGCTGCTCACCCAGCCCAGCAGCGAGCAGGCTGGGGGGCACGAGAAGCTGGGGGGGACACGGCCGGGACAGCTGACCCCGACTGACCCCAGGGATATCCCGTACCACAAAAATAACTAGATTATAATGCTACATACTTTTGCCTTTAAAAGACTGCAGTAAAACAATACTGTCAACAACTACAGAAATGCATTTTGAGGGCAACATCTGGATCAACACAGGAAATCTACGAAAGATTGGCTACTGCAGCCTAACAAGGTCGCTACGACTTCAGACTTCTGGCTTCATGACTGCCACTCACTCCAGTTACCAAGACCTTAAATCCTTTGCAGAATCAAGAGCTAGCTTCATAAGGCAACTCAGGTGCAAAATTTGGAAGGGGTGGGGGCGTGTATAAACAGTTAGAATCTGACAGACATATAATGCTAGTAATTCTAATAGCTAGCAAAAAGCCTATCCATACCACTGCTAACAGAACACGATACACCCATTCTGAAATAGGCTTGTGGTTATTTTCATTACATACATTAACTAATTAACAACACTTCGTGACACAACCTAAAACTCTGATATGAGCCTCTTGAAGTAACTTATAAATGCTGTTTCATCAGCCCTGAATACCAGGAGCTACCCGACAAGCCCAAGACCCTCAGTAAAACTGGGTTTCAGAAAACAAAAGAAGAAAAAAATACCTTATGCAAAGGGACTAGGGGAGGGGAAAAAGACACCCAAACCAAAACAAAACCAAACCCACACCCATTTGTTCCCCCTTGCTCCCCAAGGAGGATAATTAAGCAGGGGATCTATAAAGTGTTAACTATTAATAATAGATTGCAATATGACTAACACAACATCAATAACAAGCATTACTTACTACTAATTGTTACTAAGTCAAGAGAAAACCTGGCTGTCGAGAAGCAATTCCTAGATAAAAAGCAGCTTTTTCATTCCAGAAGGACCGTGGCCGCTGGGAGTACCGGAGTGCCACCTGAACACGGGGTCATAGCGACCGCCTCGCCAGTCACCACGGGGCTCGCCTCCGCTCCCCAGCACGCACGCTCGCGGCCCAGCTGCTCCGAGAGCGTCCTTCCCCGGCTCCTCCACTTCCCTGCTACCCCAACCGCCCAGCCCTGCCACCTGCTATTTTCTTCTCCTCTCAGCCTTTTTGGGTCCTCCCTCCTCAACAGCTCTGCTGTTGGCTTTGAAGACTTTTGCCAAGACGAAGCAGACTTACACAGCCCTGACTCTTATCAGTTCTACTCCTAGGCATCCATATTTAAGAGACCACATAAAAGCTGCTGAAAACTTTCTATTTTAGCCTCAGAAGTAAGGAAACCAATTTGCACCACACTCAACTGTTAAAATTCATACTCCCCCTGCCCCCAAGCCCTTAAGAGCTTTGAATTTGTTTCTGCAAGCTACAAGAAGAAGAAAAAAAAAAAAAGGTGATCTAATACGCTAAGCTGAACCAAGCGCCATACAATTTTTCTGCTTTCCACTACACATACGGGTTTTTGTTACCTCCTCAACTTGTTCAGGACCCTATTTCCATACTTTTTTTAAGAAGTCTCTATCCTGCAACCAGCCCCGCAGAGAAATGACCTTCTGTCAGACCACAACGCCTCTGAAGGAGCTCTCGGCAAGGACCGCTCATATTTTAGGCAGCCAAGTACAGAACTGGGTAAGCCCGGACCTCATGTTCATAAGCCCAAGACAAAATATTGCGTTCTAAATATTAAGTACCAATCCCACTACTCTGCTAAAGCTTTTTCCAGGTAGCAAAGAACATTAAGTACCACCTATACTATTGTATTTTAAACAGTATCTGCAAGTACGTGTTAAAACCGCATCTTAAATCTTCATCAAGAAATGCGCATAAGCAATGAAAGTTTACTAGCACATTTACGGATAAACTAGTCTAAGCAACACACAGACGTAAAAGTGACAAAGATAAGTTATTCTACCCACAAGAGCCAAACCAGGGTGTTGTAGCGCTGTGAAATTCAGCAGTTAGAGGCACAGAGGGCTAGCCCTGTGCTCCGCAACCTGGGAAGTGATTTATACTTTATACACGACAACATCAGCTGCCACCAACTACGGGAGATCGATACCGCACCGTGTCCCCCGCACACACACAAAGTACAACTCGCAATATGGCTGGTTCTGGTGGCGGCCCATGCCAGCGCCCATTCCAGTCGCAGAACCAACAAAGTCCGGCCAATTCCAAGACCACCTGAACCGCCGCAACTCTTCTTCGGGGCCCACCGCGGGTCCGGCGACATGATGCGCACCTTCAGGACAGGAGTGCGAAGCCAGGCACCCTGCAGCAAGGCGAGGACGGCGATTCTGCACAGCCGGGGCCGCTCGCACCGCAACTTCACCCGCGCCCCTGCCAAAAAGCTACTGCATTCCAGCAAGGAAGAGCATGAGTTTTATTTTTGGGGGTTGTTTTTTTTCGGTTTTTTTTTTTTTTTTCCCCCAGATTAGCTGGCAAAAGCCTGCTGCAGGATTAACCCGCCCTAGTGCCAGGCGCCGGTGCCCGGCCACACCGCCGCCAGCCCCGCCTGCTCGGACCCCGCGGATCGCCGGCCCCGCCAGCGCCCTGCCGCTCTCGCAGACATCTCGTATCGCCTCATCGCGACAGAACGCCAGGAAACCCCAAGCCACCCAACGAGCCCCGGCCAACAGCCAAAACAAACAAAAAAAAACCCCAAAAAACCCCTCAAAACGCCCTGAACCGGCTGACAGCGGGTGAGGCGCTGCCCGGGGCCGGGCAGGGGAGGCGGGGGGGCCCGGCCGGAGCGGGGCACCGGGCCCCCGCCTCGCCCCACGGCCGCGCTCGGCCTCTGCCGCCGCCCCCCGCCCCAGGGCGCCGCTGCCCCCCCCGCCCCGTTACCTTCCGCCAGCAGCTCCTCGGGGGTGACCTGGTAGCGCCCGACGGCGAACACCTTGCCCAGGGCCACGCCGCCGCCGCCGCCGGAGCCCACACACGGCGTCCCGCCGCCGCCGCCGCTCCCCTCGGACTTGGGCATCCGAGAAAACTTCTTCATGGCGGGCGGGGCCCCGCCGGACGGGCGCCGGGCGGCCGAGGGAGAAGCCCGCCGGGCCGCCGCCCAACGCCTGCCGGAGCGGGGGAAGGGGGCTGCCCCGCTTCACATGCCGCCCGCGGCCCCCGCCCCGCTTCTCCTCAGCCGCTCGCCCGCCGCCACCGCCGGCTGCCTGCGCCCGCAGCGCCGCCCGCTCCGCGGCGAGGAGGAGGAGGAGGAGGAGAAGGAGGAGGAGGAAGGGGGCGGGCACGGCGGGGCCGGGGGAGGCGGGCGGGGCGGGCGCGGGGCAGCGCCGCGCTGCCGGGGGAAGCCGCCGCCGCCGCCGCCGCCGCCACTCGGCGGCGCCAGGGCGCATGCGCAGCGCCGGCCCCTGGCCGCCTCACGCGGGCCGTGCCCGCCCGGAAGTGAGGTTGCCCAGCGAGCGCGAGGAGCGGCGGCGGTTGGTGGAGGGCGCGGGGGGGGGGGGGGGGAGCAGCTCGCGCTCTACGCCCCCGCCCCCTGCGCGCGGGGCGACCGTTAGGGGCTCCAACCGCCTCAAGGGCCTCGCGCCCCCGCTGTGAGGGGCCCCCGCCGCCATCGCGCCTCAGGCAGCGGCTGCGGGAGCGGCCCTCGGGAAGGGGCCCACGGGGGGGGGGTGAGAGCGGCTGGCGGCGGCCTGCGGGGGCAGCGGGCGCCCGTGGAGCCCGTGGGGCCCGGAGAGCGCCTGCGCTGCGGGGAATAACTGCGAGAAGCGTCGGCGAGGAGCGTAGGTTCCCAGTGAGGGGTCTCCACGCGTGCAGCGAGCGGAGGCTGGGAGCGAACGGCCTGCAAAGGGGGGGTGAATGGATGGATCTGGACGGGAGAACAGCAGCTGTTACATTTCCCGCAGCAAGCAGAGGTTAGGAGCGAACGCACTGAAAAGGGGTGGTAAATGGATGGCTCTGGACGGGAAAACAGCTGTAAATTTCCCACTGTGAAATACACCGTCCGTGGACACCTCCCCTATAGACACTGACAAAGCCACCCTGGGAATTGTCCAACACAAGCATCGTTTCGCCAGTGAAATTTTCAGGAAAACAAGAATTGTGTTTGAAAAACGGTTTCTGAGCCCCCAGAAGCCCTGTGTCCCACAGTCGCTCGCTTAAGTTGCTCAGCTTGAGGGGAAAGGCACAGACAGAGCGGCCAGGGAGGCACGGACTGTAAGGTACGTTGTTACCGCCGCGCTGCGAGATGGCAAGCGTGGCTGTTTAGGGTGATACTTGTCACAGTTCCCTAGAAACAACGCTTGGGAAACACCCTACACTTCCAAATCATTTATCTCAAATTTCCAGTTCTAATTCACATTCAGACTGAAACCAAATTTCAAACTGTCCAAAACACCAACAACACCTGGTTTTTGTACTTAAACAGTGATTCCAGTCATCCCAAAATGGTGAGAGGTTAGAGTAATTGGAAAGGTACCTTCGGTCCGAGCCTGTTCTCCTTGGGTACTCCCCTCTGTGCAAATACAAATGAGGTAGTCGTGCATTTTTTTTCCCCTTACCAAATGAAGTCATACACTAAAACCAAAACTGCGATGGCATCTCCTCTCAGTCTCTCATATGACTGAATGAAGCTGCATTTGGCATCTGCAGTGGGAATTTAACAGCAGAGCCGAACATCCAGGTTTTGGATGGGTATCGGTTGCAGCCATCGGTTTGGTGAAACCTCTGGAGAAGTCAGAAGCTTAAATCTTTGGGATAACGTTTGAAGAATCAAATTAGTTTTGACTTAATCATATTGCCATACTCTTACTCGGAAAGGAAATGACAATATTTCTCTACTGAAGTGACAACTTGTCATACACTGAAAGCACCGATACAGCTATTTGCATTAGTAGTCCCCTTTCTGTAGTCATTGCCATCCTTTCAGTATGGGAGATCAATTTTCCAGCAGCATATAGAGACTCTAATTCACAGTTTTCCTTAGCAGAGAAAGGTATTTTGACTGCAGATGAAAGGAACAGAGTACTGTGAGAGGAATGGCGTGATCAGCCCCGTTGCATTAATGAGGGCATTCTTACAGTGATACATGCCTGCGTTCCTTAGATATATGCTTTTAATTATGTCTTTGAGAAAAAATGCAGCTGGGTTAAAAGCACATAAATTTACTGCCCGTGAGTAATACAATTTCACTCGTCCTCAGTAAAAATAATGTATTTTCTAAAAGTCACTAGGAGAGGCTAGGTTAGCTGGTTAGTTTTTATTTGTTTTCGGCGGGCCCTATCCCCAGCCATGTATTTTTGTTCTTTTTAAAGTAAGAGATTGAATTATTGCTTGAGTTATTTCTAGGCCGGACCAAATGAGCACTCTTATTATACTGGGATTAACGCTACTAATCTCTGTCTTGACATACTAGAGGACGTAGAGGTCAACCATTAGGCATCGCCGGCAAACAAGCGTATCAGTACTGCACACCGAGTTGCGGTCACGAACGCGTAGATGGCTGCGGAACTGGCTAGTGTCTCACGAGTAATCTCAAAGAGCCAGGCCACAGCTACCTTACGACATTCCACAGCCCATTTAATCGCAACCTTGGCACCCAAATGGACTTTTTCTGTAAGATGCCAGCAGGTTGTGAGGAGGGTTTGTTGTTAAGGATTCCCTTTTATTAAGTATAAGTCAATGAAGTTGAATAATAGAGACGATTTGGACAGATCACTTTAAAAATATGGGCCTGATCCTCCAAGCAGGTAAATGACTGATAATTTTGTGTCAATAGGCCCACTGACTTTGATTTGATTCCTCACCTGAGCGGAACGACATTTTGACATTTCTAGAAGATACATTAATTTCCAGAAAGGAAGAGTTGTGAGACTTCTTTCCCTCAGGGTATGAAACCCAACATAAACTTTGCTCTCCCTTACTGAAATGAGACCTCTCGTTGGGTTCAGGCAGAGCAGGGTTGCTTCGGTCTTCTGCATCTGGAATGCGTGCAGTAAAACCAACCTATTCAATGTAACGCATGCTTGACAGTGTGACAAACGGTTCAGAAAGGTCTTTGCACTGCTTAAAAAAACCCCAAAACAAACAGAAAACAGATTTTAAAACCTTGAAAGTACCCACAAGCACAGTTATTTTCTGGTTGATGTGAAACAGTAGATGGTCTGAAGAAAAATCCAGTGACAAAGAACAGAAAATCAAAAGTATGAATCCTAAAGTGAGGAGAGATCAACTACAAAGGTGGAGAAGGTGGGGAATCTTAACGTGGAGGCTGCACTGAAGCCAGGATATCTGTTACCACTATTGGGGGTGGGAATTGCTATATAATGTTTTTTTCTTAAGCCTTCAACTCGGTGACTCATTAAATCGTAGCAGATACCTTTCATTATCAGAATAATAAAAGAGCAGTAAAGGTCATCTTCTGGTTTTTATGACTGGGGAGTCAACAGTGAACTTTCACTGCATGAAAACAGGAGAGAAAACAAAAAAGTCCAGGTCACATGCTGTGTATGTCTCCATCACGATATCGGTACATCTTGCCTCTTCCTTTCTTTTATTGCCTGGGGTCTAAAATGCTGATACCTACTTCCTTTTTTAATAATTGTGTAACAGCAGATCTATAATGACATATAAATGATTCCACTTACTGTCTTTATTCAGCACGTAACAGGCATCTTGAAACTTCTCTCACAGTTAGCGGAGAGAGGTTTTTTTTTTTAATACAATGGTAACTCTATTCTCAGTGTCAAGATAACGAGAGTCATAGCTTGTGTCAGATGATGCATCCATGACTTTATTTCAGAGTGCTTGAAATCTTGGTCCCCCTCCTGACTCTTGGCTGCTAGACAGCCTTAAGCATGCTGCTTCACCTCAGTATACAAATAAGTTTCCTGTCTACAAAGTCAGGACAAGGCAGCTTTAAGTATGCAGCTTCAGGTATGCAGCTTCACCTCCATATATGAAGAATTTTCCCATCTATAAAATTAGTGTAGTGCTTATTTACTCCGTTGTAAAATACTTTCAAGATTTATGGAGGAAAGCTCTAGGCGAGAAGGCTGCTTGAAAATGAAACATCAGATATTTCACATGTGCTTAGAGTATGAAACATGATGATTTAATCCTCTTTAAACTGCTGAATAGTTCAAATGCCTTTACCTTGATTACTGTTTCTTAAGCATTACTCTCCTTACATCTCTCCCTACTCATAACTCTTTCCTCCATACAATACATAAGTTGGTTTTAAATCAGTCCTGTGAGAATAAAAGAGCTTCCTGCAAAAATGTTAAATATCCCTTACAGAAAGTAGTTATTAAGGCAAAATAGAAGTGGAAAACTTCCCTTGCGTGAGTGTTGTTTTGGAAATGTCTCTTGCTGTTTCTGGACAAACTCTTTTCATTCTAATTGCCCAAGCTGAGCATTAGAAACAAAAGAAAGAAAATTCTAATTTTCTAGAAATATGTTCTTTATGTATTAAAACTTTTTCTTTTTTTTGAAGTGTTGCTTCATTATTTTTCACCTTCATTTAAAACACCCTATCTGTGTCTTGGTAATACAGACTCCCAAGTGCTCAGCAATTACTGCAGTAAAATTTTTTTGTCCTTATTCGGGTACGTGAGCATTATTTTCTATTTTGTAATAATTCAGTCAGTGTGAACAAAGCACTGCCAGAGAGAAGGTTTTCCCAATAAGCATTTTTAATACTTTTTCCCCTCTTATCGCCTCATTGTTTCATGTTTGTTTTCCTTCTGGTCCCCTGGGAGCCGTGAGAAACATCATTTTACACAGAGAAGTAGCTATACAATCTTCCTATCTTAGTAAATACTGTGTCTTAGTTTCAAACTGCTGGCCCTGATGGCAGTCTGTTTTAGACACAGTTACTAAAACCAGACAAAATGTTTTTGATGAGCCTAAAAGCTAAGAAAACCCCAGGAGACAAGTGGTTTGGGTTTGGGTTTGCTTTTTTCCTAGGATCAAGTCATATCCCGGCTCCGCATCTCAGAGGCAGTAGTAGTAATGAAAGGCTTTTTTTGTTTGCTTAATTATATATACAAAGTAGCAGAAAGATTTTGGTATGTTGTGAAACATGTTGGCATGGAAAATATGTTGACGTGGGGAAAATAAAAAACCCAAAGGAAAAGACTGAAATCACTTGGTGCAGAGGGATGGCACTAATCAGCTAGAAAGCAAGTGCATTCTCCGACGTCTCCTCTGGTTTTGAAGATCTGAGCAGCGGTAGAGGCTTTGCACTGACCTTGTGAACAGAGACAAATTTTCATTCCTTTCAGTTTCTATCAGCTGTTCTAATCAGGAAAGAAACAAAATGAGCTATGGAAAACAACTAAGTCACTGATTTCTGACATTAAAATGGAAACAAACTGAGGAGCAAGCCGGTGAAAATATTTAAGGTACAAATAGCTGACATCAGCTTTGGTGACACCCAGCACAACTCTCATTGTCACCGAGGTCAAGAGTCTTTTATTGCAGTGCGAGATTCGGGTATTTGTACTACAGCCGGCGTTGGGACCAAACAAAATATAAATTCCTTGCTGATACGACAGCCCTTGGATGGTTCAAAACAGCAACGGAAAGTGGGGAAAACATAAAGGCAGATGCGTTTGTAAGAGTCCTAGGTAGAAATCCTAGAGGAAGGAATAGGAAAGAGGTTATAACGTGCTCGGAATTGTTTGCATCTTGACCTGGTAAATTGCTTCACAGAAACAATAATCTGTTTCCTTTCCGGAGAAGAACAGTCTCCTCTCTTTGTCCCGACGACCAGGACTCTTGCTTCGTTTGATAGGGTAACATACTCCTGCTCGCATTGTAAGAGCGTTCTTAGATCCGTATTTGGCCTCTTGAAGTTGAACTCTTCCTTGCCTTCCTTCTGTTGTCCAGGTTTCTGGTTATTCCGAGCTCACCGGCAGTCTAGTTGACTTCACTCTGTCTTGTAAACAAAACCTGATTTCACCCTTGCTTTAACAACTAAATTTTGCAGTCCTAAAGATAGCTAAGAAGTTTCTCTTACAGGATTGAAGTGTGCTCTGTGCAGCTTCTTGAAGGAAGGCCACCATCCTGACTTATTTAATGAGTAAGTCTTAGAAAGTGACTTTCTTCCTTGAAAAGGTTATGCATGTGACTAAAAAATGTGGCCTTTCTCAGCAATTCTTAAACCGTGGTGCACAGTTTATAAAGGGCCTGCTGATAGTCCACAGAGATCTGGCTGGTGGCACAATGTTCCCCTTCCTGAAAGCTAAACTTTGTTATGAGAAAACGAAAATGCCCAAATTCCAACACTGATACTACTCTCCTGTTTCTACAACTGCTCTTGAGATAAAAAGAAGGACAAAAGGTGAAGGTCAAATGGCAAGTCTGAACGATACCTTAATTTCAGCAGCATACAAATTAGAATCTAGCATCCTTCATTTAAGTACCTTTGATATGCAAGTACATTATTTTATTGTGCAAAAAAAATCCAAATGTTGCTGAAAACCCCCAGAGGCATTGGCACACCCTGAAATTACTTGTAGCAGTAAAAAGTCATGGAAAAGCCACAGCCATTGAGGTTCAAGAAATAATTTTATTTCAAATCTTTTTACCCTATTTGCAGAGAGAGGTTTCACTGTCATAGTTGTTCTATAAAATGAGCAATGGACTTTTTTCCCCCTGTGTATTTTTTGAGTCTTAGAGAACTGCAAAAATATCCCCGGTCATGAGTCCTTATGCTAAAAATACTTACTTCTTTACATAGTCTTATAAGCTTGAAGGGAGGGGAAAAACATCCTTGGAACTGAGAGCCTGGGAAGAAGGAATATCCTTTGGGCCACATCTGAACAGTCTTTGTGTTTATGCACATTAAAACATTGAAACAGTATAACTACAGTGACAGTGACTACAGATGTCGTTGCTGGCTGACTCATACCTTTAAAAGCCCACTTATAGATACAATGATATTGCTTATAAATGGTTTAATTTTGCAAGCAGGCTATTTGCACTCACAAGCTGTTAGCTGGAAGTACATTTCAAATAATATGGAGGTATGAACTCTAGTTCTAGTTTTGTTTGGTTAGAAAAATCATTAAGACTTTTGCGAGTTGTTTAGCCAATAGCATTTGCATCCAGGCTAAGGAAAGGGAAGAACTTTATCTGCCGCTAGCACAGTTGAAGTTACATGCCACAGCCGAAGTAGGGGCAAAGATGGGGAAAAGAGAATTGCTGCAAGTTTATGCCAGGTCTAAGTAGGTACAGAAATACAGTAATAATTGTTCATAATTTTGCAATAGCCTTTCCTGAAATAGCCTGTCCATTGTTCTACTATGCAGAAAGACGGAGACAGAGCTATTGCATATCCTAATGACTGTCATTTCATGCTCTGCAGCCCGAGTGCATATTAAATAGGATAGATGAGTCCTTAGCGCAAGATGGGAATAACTTTCTGTTCTGGAAAGTAGAGAAGATTATTAGGGGAAGAACTATGTTGGATCTGGTTTTGAATAATATGTTGAAAGTAATTGTAAATCTAGAGGAGTGAAGTGTATTGACAGAAAGTGATCGCAAAACAATTAAGTTCACTGTGTAAAGAAAGCACAGGTGAGAGATTTTGAAGACTTCATTAAGTATCACGATACTTACGGATGGGACCTTGGGATAGCAAGTCAAGGAATAAAGGAGCACAGGACACACGATGTCTTCTGAAACGTACATGACAGACTTAGAAGTAAAATTGTCTGATGCAGTGCAAAAGATGTGCAGCTTAGTAAGGAAACGATATAAAAATCCGAGATAGAAACACTTGAAAGGATTATATAAATACGTGGAAGAACTCATGTTGGGGCTACCGCTGCCTGTTTGACTGTGAACCGGGGCACTGCGGGAGTCTCCGCTGGAATGGATTGTATTCGAGATTACTGGATAGCCTGGGTGGCAGAAGAACGTACACTTCAGACTGGTTTAATGACTCAATACCTGAGAGGAGCTGAAAGTAATTTGGAGGGGAGAATCCAGAATCAGAGGGATCTTTAGAAATGGAGAAATGGTCTGAAAATAACCCAGTAATATTCAAGAAATACAAATGCAATAGCTAAGGGCAAGAGGAAAAAAAATTCTTAAGTACAAAATTAGAAGTATCTGCCAAAGCAGCATGTCTATCGAAAAGGGTCTGAGGGCTACAGCGGCTCACAGTCTGAACAGAAATCTGCAACGGAGCAACAAAGGCAAAATTCAGTCCAGCATATACTGAGAGAAATGACATCTGTAGGACATGAAGGTAATGAATCTGCCGAGGCTTCATCTGAAGTACCACATCCCATTTTTGGGTATTCCACATTAAGACAAGTTATTTTACATCAATTATTTCAGAGAAATGCAGCAAATACAAGAAGTTTAGAAAAGATGTCCTCTGAAGAAAGGTTAAACGAGTCATATTCTTCTGGAGAAGAGGAGAAAAGAGTGAGTTAATTTTCTGCAATGGAAAGGTTGTTAATTACAAGAAATTGATCGGTGTTTCTCAATATTTACTACTAGGAAGACAAGAATGATTTGTCCTAATTTACAGGAGAGAAAATTTAAACTAGACAGTGGGAAAACCATTACCATAATTATGGTAAGGAAGCAATAGAAGCAAACTCATTAAATGTAGTACCCCTATCAAAAAAGTTGTAGAAGCTTTAAACTCTTCAACATTTCTTTTTTTTTTAAAGGGTAAAAAGACAAGTATCAGTTCAGGAAAGATTAAAGTTGAGTTGTAGATACACAGGATATTCCTTAGTGCATCATGATAGAGGAGCTGAGTAGGTTCTTCTCAGCTTTGTTTTTCTACATATGCATTCAGGACAAGGAAACAGTCAATCCACCTCAATGTGACATGTAACAAAGATGTCACAGAGCTTAAAAATCAATGGTTCCAGCCTGCAACGTGCTGACTGCTTCCATTTATTGCCATGTTCCTCTATGCTTGGTTGGAATGGGCCTTCAAACTGCTGTAATGTTGACCTCCTTGAGGAAATTATTCCAATTTTTATTGAAAAGTCGGTAAAGTAGGGTACCTTTTGAAACACATGAAAACTAGCTTTAACAGTGGAAGGAAAAACGACTCGTATGGCAGAAATACCAGCACAGGCCCACAAATAAAAGATTTGTGACAAGATATGTTTGGAAGGAGGGACTGTGAGCTAAACCAGCAAAAGCGTAAAATGTTTTTCAAGTTCACTTTTTAATCTGGCTAGGAAGTTGAAAGATGATTGGAACAATCTGACAAGCTTTCAGGACATATATTCTTTTCAGTGCATGCATTGGCTTTCCAATGCCAATAAAATTGTGTAATACGTTAAAAAAATCCTTTCTGCATTTTTTCCCTTGTTTTTTCTCAGCTGACAATTGCAGTAACAATTTCTCTGCAGGATCTTGGCCCATCACTTCCTTCCAGCCTTTTATTAGTCTCTAGGAAATGCCTACACTTAGTCATTATTGTTTAATTGGAGTGTCACCAAAATAGTAACGCTTTTAATCTTTACAAAGGGTGATGAATTAAGACTTGCAGTGTCCTTGAGAGGAGATGAGTAAAAGCAATCCAGTGAGCCGTGAACAAAACCTGGGCACTGCCCACGTAAACACGGTTATTGCTGACAAGAGCAGAAAGAAACAAAAAGGCATGAGCACTTTAGACTGCAACCACCGGAGCCTGGCTCTCCAGCAGCGAGTGATTAATCATTCATGAGCGATTCCTACTCACCTCTAGACCTTCAAACAGACCAGGCTCGGGCTTTTAGCATTTCAATTCTACATTTTTTTTTTTGTCCCCTAAATCTTACCGGCAGAATTGTCAAAAACTGCTTAGCATTATGACCGTTTCTGTGATATCACTACTCCAGACCTCCTGCCTCATGAAGATGCTGCATCATCTCTTGTTCATTTTGTCCACAGTGAAAAGGCTGTGAACTTCTAACCATTCATGAAAACATGGGATCAGACAAGAAGATGCCAACTTGCCCAGGACGTTAGTCACGATTATCATCTGTAATTTTATGCTCCAGCTAGGACATAAAGGCAATGCTGTATCCTCCACACTGACTTTAGTAATCCCAATAGCAAAAGTAGCTTCCATTGGGCTACAACTCTTCTCCTCAACACGAATGGGGAGCTGGTGCACGGGAAAATGGAGCTGATTCAGTGTCGACTGTGCTCCTACACACGTGCGCCATCAGAGAAGCATCGGCACGGAGAGGAGATTAGGAGAGAAAGGCTTCGAACAGCCATTTATCCTGTGCTAGCAAGGGGAAACTCTTGACTTCTGCTTGGTCTTTCATTGTGATTTGAGGGACAGCCCGACTACGCACTGTGCCAAGTCCCAGTTTGGCAGTAACATCCAGCAATGATAAAAACACGTTACACATCAGCTGATATTTCAAACATTTGCCACTGCCTATAGTGATTGAATTCTGGGGGCTCACATTCGCGCCAGTGTAGCAGCACTGGTTTAGATGCGAGCTTAATTAAATCACTGCAGCGTGCACACTGCTCAAGCAGTTTCTGAACTGATTTAATTAAATCAATTGAGGCAAAGTCTTTATTCAAACTCTTGCTCAAGCACTTCATCTGTGATCAAAGAGATCGTTTCCCCCTGTTCCCTGTGAGCAGTGGGTATACCCAGAGAGTAGCGTGGCATTCGTGTTTATTTGTTGCTATCCTGCCCTATATCAAACTTAAATGTCTAGAAAATAAATTGGCAAAGTGCCACATCCAAATCTAAGGCAACTATGTCCGTAGCTAATATCTGTTAGCATTACTGTAAGAAACCCCAGGAAAAGACTATGTGAGGAAAGTTAGTAAAGATTGGACTGGGCAGTCTTGATGAGGCAATGACCCTGGTATTGGTATATAAAACAATGAATAATACAAGAATAGTTATTTGGCACGCTCTGTATTTGTATTCCTAAAATCAGGTAGCGCGTTAAACCCAAAAGCAGACAGCTTAAACTGCTTCTGGAGAAAAAAATATGTACAGCAGCAGATACACATAAATATACATAGAAATAACATTATGTATTTATATAACACTGAACTAACCTGTAGAACTCTTTGCCACTAAGGTTACAGACATTAAGAGCTTAGCTCTTTGCAAAGGAGACATCTATTTTAATATTAAGAAGAGTCACAGTTACCTCAAGCAGCTTGATAAATTATTCAATCACTAATGAGCACTATTAACTTTAGCTCTTCATTCCAGGTAAAGGGAAAAGTGTCTTCATGATTTCCATATATATTGTTTACTTTCTCCTTTTTAGCATCCGGTGTGGTTCACTTTCAAAGTCTAGATGAATCAGTGTCAGTTACCAAATTATACTTCATACAACAATATATTCTAATACTGATGTATAAATATTCTAATTTACATAAACAGCTCATCTATCTGCAGAACAACTATCTGTGTGTGCTAGAATTTTTAAACAGTAATAAGATGTAAACATTTTTGAAAAAAACGGTCCATTTCTTTAAACACAAAACCTACTGGGGGGATTTGTCTTCTATTGAGGGGAACAGCGTTATTGTTTTCTTAGCTTTCTTATATTAGATCCAGTTTGAGAAATGAGGAAAAATATCACAGCTGTGCTTCATTTAGTTTGGATTCATTGATTCAGTAAGTGTAATTTCCAAAAGCATTTTCAAGCCCTACTGTCCTTATGAAGCCAGACACTTCACTTCTCAGTTAATAACTCTGACTTATCTGGAAATGAAAAACAAGGGCTGTGACCTAGGAAAGCAGAACCTTCCTACATACCCTTCTGCTTTCCTGTGTCACCAAGAGGTGCTTACTGACAGTTGCATCTATGCTTACATATCTGTGGTGAAATAACATTAGAAAAGAAGGCAACAGCAGCCTCACGCATGACCAGTCTGGACTTATTTACAACATGGCCTGCAAGAAGCTTATGGTTACAGTGCCTGTTAATGCTGCCCGTTACGGTCTAGAATCCACCAAACGGCTCGAGTAACTGCACTGGTGTCTAAGCAATCAGAAGCTGGGAAAAGTTTAGTAGTTAAAGATCGTTAAGGGAGACATTGCTAAAGTGCAAGGGGCGGTCGAGCACATTTTCCCTCTTGTGCCTTTGCGCCTCCGTTATTAAAATGGCCAACTGTCCAGAGCTGAGATACAAACAACTTTTCAGCCTCAATTATGGTTCTTTTTGAGTCTGCTAATGTGGTTCAGCTGTCGTGGTCTTTTTGCATGGAACATGTGCAGTCACATGGCTTGTAAGCGCAGGCAACAGTATAGGGAATCGCTAGTGCCACGATCATCTTCACTTCTACAATTACTTAGTTGGACCGGGAGTAACACTAGACACTCAAATGTAGCATTTGGGACGTTGCATTGCGAAAGTTCCCTTTTTCTAAACTGGGAATATATTATTCCTTAGATAAGGTACGGAAATCTCTAGTTGGGCTTCTCTCAACCCTAGCTGCTGATGAGAAGTTGACTTCTGCTTCCATTTGTCAACGCTATGCCTTCATACATAAAATGCTTTAGGACACGGAAGAATACACAGCCTAGATCGTCTTAGCATAGGCTTGCTGCTGAAGGCACCTATGTCTACCAGACAAGCACATTATGATGCACTTTTCTTAACAACTGTATGGCAAAAGTCATAGAATCATAGAATCATGGAATGCTTTGGGTTGGAAGGGACCTTTAGAGGTCATCCAGCCCAACCCCCCTGCAGTGAGCAGGGACAGCTTTAACCAGATCAGGGTGCTCAGAGCCCCGTCCAACCTGACCTTGAAGGTGTCGAGGGATGGGGCCTCCACCACCTCTCTGGGCAACCTGTGCCAGTGACTCACCGCCCTCATTGTAAAAAATTTCTTTCTTAAGTCTAGTCTAAATCTATTCTTCTTTAGTTTAAATCCATTATTCCTTGTCCTGTCACAACAGGCCTTGCTAAAAAGATTGCTCCCATCCTTCCTGTAGGCCCCCTTTAAGTACTGAAAGGCCGCAATAAGGTCCCCCCGCAGCCTTCTCTTCTCCAGGCTGAACAACCCCAACTCTCTCAGTCTGTCCTCGTAGCAGAGGTGCTCCAGCCCTTGGATCATTTTTATGGCCTCCTCTGGACCCGCTCCAACAGGTCCACGTCCTTCTTGTGCTGAGGGCCCCAGAGCTGGACGCAGGGCTGCAGGTGAGGTCTCACCAGAGCAGAGCAGAGAGGCAGAATCCCCTCCCTCGACCTGCTGGCCACGCTGCTGGGGTTGCAGCCCAAGATACGGTCGGCTTTCTGGGCTGCAAGTGCACATTGCCAGCTCATGTCCAGCTTTTCATCTACCAGTACCCCCAAGTCCTTCTCCACAGGGCTGTTCTCAATCCCTTCATCCCCCAGCCTGGATTGATATCGGGGGTTGCCCTGTCCCAGGTGCAGGACCTTGCACTTGGCCTTGTTGAACCTCATGAAGTTCACACAGGCCCACCTCGCCAGCTTGTCCAGGTCCCTTTGGATGACATCTCATCCTCTGGTGTGTCAACCGCACCGCTCAGCTTGGTGTCGTCTGCAAACTTGCTGAGGGTGCACTCAAGTCACACCTTGATGATACGACTGCTGAGTAGTCTACAAAAATGGGATCCAGGCCTTTATTCGTGAAGGCAAAATGAATGAAGTGGGATGTTTTGCGTTTTAAATATTGATACAGAGATTTTCAAGTTGCCTCTTTTTCCAGAGAGGAAGAAATAAATTCTTTCTTTTAGTGCTATGTAACTCTTATATGAAAGAAAATTAAGTGTGATGAGCTAACTTGCCCTTTGTGCAATGATACAAACTCAGCTTTTTGAGAAAGGGGAGAACATAATGCAAGTCATTGACTTAAACATTTCCATATCCATGGTGAACACATGTACATGTTTAGGACAAAAGTCAATACCGGCACATGCTAAAAATCTGCATGACTGAAAACAACTGAGGACAGTTAACTGCAGCACAGGTTTTCTTCTTTTTCTCTGTAACTATGTCTGAGGTTCAAAGCTACATTCTATTATCAAATGAAATCATTGCTCGTCTGAAATGAGGTAAGTTGCATAACTTGGAGACAAACGAACCCATAAATGTGGTTTTACTATTCAGAAACACTAATGCTGCTAACCAATGGCAGAAGACCGAGAAGGGTTGCGCTGTTTTCTGCAAAAGCACAGAAACAAGCGTTTGCCCGCAAGTTTCATTGTAGGTTCTTACCACAGCACCCAAACTGGTGTCTGTATTCATCAGCATTGTTTAAGCACAGAAAGGAGAGCAAGTGTGTCCTTCAGCGTCAGCTTATACCCTTTCTGGGGTGCAGCTTATCCTCTGGTGCGTCAGCTCTGATGATCGCATGCATCTGCAGGTATTGAAGTATTCCGATGCACAAATGCTAAGCCTGGGCATTCTGAAAGGCACCAGAGGAGATAGAACCGCGGTGATGACTGAGAAACAAATGCAATGGTGGGGGCCCCCCCACCCCGAGGCCCAGAGCACATACTACCCCCATCCATCCCAACGGGGCAGACGGCGCATGGTCATCCCACCCTCCCTGTGTCCCTGGGACAGAAGAAGGACAACTCAGCATCTAACATAAAGCTAGCAGCAAACGGTCTTTATATTAGCATCCTACAGCTAAGGCCTCTGAGAAGGTAAAAATCATGCTACAGAGAGTACCAGCCTGATAAACAACCACCACAGTACCCTAATCTGATGGGAGTATGACTCTTCTTCTGAGCCGTGCTCTACAGTTCTTCCCTGAACGTGCTTTGTCTCTGGAAAAATGCATGTGCGGCATCATTAAAAGCAGGATGCAAGCTTGCCTGTCATTGATGAAGTAGATAAAGAATGGTTTGATGTTCTTTGAAGTACAGAACGGATGGCATATCTAAGAGTGTAGAATAAATTGCCCAATATATTCTAGATGAGAAACAATATTTCACATTATTAAAGACACACTATTGCACAGAAGAACAGGCTTAAGGTGGCAGATTCAACTTGGCGTTATCATTTCTTAGGCTTTCCCTCCCTGGGTGGCATATATAATTACATTATTGCTGCAGGACCAAGTGGGAATTTCACTGTTGACTATCGTAATTCCCAGAGTAAATACCTGTAATGAATCAATTTTTTTTTTTTTTTTTGGTTTTTCAGGAGAGATTGAGCTTGAGCCATCCTTACCCTGAAACTCAGTGACCTTTATCATTTAGCTCAGCAATAGATTGTGTAAGTGTCTGCTTTTAATAGATAGAAAGTTAAAAGAAGGTTTCAAGTCTGCATAAGGCAGGCAAATGTGCAGCATTATTTTGAGGCAGAAATTACTACTTGACCTCCTGTGAACCGTTTATGCTTTGAACAATGAAGATTGATGTCTCTGGTGTCTCTCTCGGCTAGTATCAATGCACAAGCTTGCCTCTGTTATACTGGTTTTTGTTTCCGTGATTGCTATCCTAGTAACAAGCAAAGCTCCTTTTGCCCAGCCAAGCTTCCAATGATTAAACCAAGCAGCGCATCTCGAACTTCTCTTCTTCCACTGCCTGCTCAAGTGGAGAATTAAGCCGTGTTCACAAATATAATTCCAGCCATTTGTTTTGTATCCTCATACACCAGTCAATGTTAGGCAACTACAGAAAAAAAATGCACAAACAATAAAACAAAAGTACAAAGAACAGCTTAATACCACAGTAAGCAATTTAAACAGCTGTCTTGGTTTATCCTTCCCACAGCGCAGTGTTTTCTTCGTTCCCCAGCAAGCATATCTTCCAAAAAGAAAAGTAAACCTTTGTTAGTGCCTACCAACTGGGCAGAGCTGGATGAAGTTGGCAAAGATTTTCTTCATTTGCTGCCCATTTAAAATATAAGGCTTTATTTGCCTTTTATGCTACTGTGAGGTTTGTGTTTATTTAAGTTCATGTTTTCAATTTGCAGAAATGAATTTTGTACAAACACTATATACATATGGAGAGTTGCTACTATTCGCAGTCTTAGGGATTCTTTAGTATCTTCAAAAACAAATTTTCCCCACAATGTCTATGGCCAAGAAAATATCAGACTCCATAAGAGAAACATTGAGGTTGAAAAAATTAGATGCCCTTTCTCTCCTCATTCCCCAAAATGCTCAGATTTCCACAAATATTAGATTAGCTCTAAGTCATTCAAATAGGAGGATTTCCTTTAACAAATAAAGGGGAATGAAATACGCTATATGTGCATGTAAGAACCGTACCCTTTCCATATTCAAATCAGTCTTAGAGGCAGAGTCCAGTTTGCTGTTAACTTGTCTGGCATCTTCTGTTTAGTTTTCCCTCTCCTCCAACTTCCATCTTGCAACATTTGCCCTTGTTTGGTGAACTCTTTTGAAGAAGGAGTATAATTTCTCATACTGGGAAAGCACATAGCTCCTTGAGTCATTCTGTAAATGAACGTATGAAGACAGCAGGCCTGAAGTTGGAAGTAAAGAAGATCGTGGGGTTATCAGAACTAAGAATTCCACAACTTAATCTCAGTCCTTCTAAGAATTCACTCCAAGTTACTTGCACAAAAAATGTGGAATAAAACAAGGAAGCAAGGGGGGAAGAGTGTTCATGCTGCACTGTCTCAGAGGGACGACAGGGCTGCTGTCTGCCTTTGCAGTGCTTTGAGGAAACCAGCGCTCAGAGGAAGATAGGGAAGAGCACTCCCTGTGCATTTGAGGGCGCTGGAAGCGCCAAAGGCGGACAGAGGAGCCACCTCCCAGCCAAAGCGTCCTGCCATGTGAGCCCGAGGCCTAGATCCTGCTTTAGGGTTGATACTGCTTTTTGACGCAAGCAACAAATCCAGTCGACCTCCTCCTGGGAGAACAGTATTAAGACAGCCAGAGATAAAACCTGAGTAGCTTTCCTGCGGCAGGTCTCTTCCATCCCGATGATGGCACGCTGTTACTGCAGACCTCAAAACACCACTGGCATGAGTTTTGCAGGCATTTCTCACCTATCTCTAATGAAACTAATTAAATCCACACAGCATGAGGCTGTCGAATACAGCTATGTCTGTTTGCACTGGCAGCGTATCTACCTGCTTACTTCCAAATTCCATATTAACATAGAAATCCTGCTTCCAGCTCTGACTCTTGATGCACATCTTTCTGCCTGACTCGTCAGTGAACTCCATCTGGGAAAGCAATACTGTTAACCGTGCTTCTGAGACACTCTGCATGCTGATGCAAGCCTGAACACAACTCCCTAGACTCAGCTTGGGTGGAGAGGGAGCAACCCTGTTACAAAACACGCCCGCGGATAAATTCTTGAAGTGTGTTGATTTTCATGTAACACGGTTTTCTTAAAAAAAGTTGACAGTACAGCAATAGCAGGTTTCAAACAAACTCCCCTCGAGCCTGTGTCCACCCACTGTGCCCAAAAGCATCCAGGTACAGTTGCCGCTGGAAGAGCCCACAGCACCGAAACGCAACCAGCTTTCAGCAGGGCACGTAAAAAGGGACAGAGCCAGTAACTGGCTCACTCCCTGTACAGATGAGGTACTCCAACTAGACATAATGCAAGCCGGGAGGAGAAAGAAGACCAAATCTATCCAGTTTAATCTGTAACTTCCAGTGAGTTATGTTGCCCCGCTAATTTCCGGTGCCTCTGTTTCTTTAGAAACTTACCGTGAGGAAGGCATGTATTTTGCACCACAAGATCGAGGCCCAGTGAAGCTATTACAAAATTATTAGGAAGTGAGTTTACTTAGCCTACACAGATCTCTCTAAATATACTTCCCCAAATAACCTGATTTCAAAGGCTTTAAAAAAAATGCACACATAGAAGTTGTTTACTCCCAAAGAGACGAACCAAACCGTTCTCTGCACTCTGAAGTCCTTTCCAGAACTGGATTCCTTCCATGCTGCCTTTTCATCTAAACACATTTGTTTTATTTTAAGTGGTGTGTTTTAATGTGCATGTCTCTTGAACCTCATCTACTTCAGACTCAGCGAGAATCTCAGTGTCCCTTATGGGAGAGCATCATGGAATATTTTATATGCTATGATGAGCAATCTCTTCTGTAATATTTTGGTCCAACATTTCCTGGGCTATTTAATCTCAGCTTTTTAAAAATGGAGCGTCCTGTAAAAGGAAACTGCATTAGAGGGAAACCAATAAATGCTTCATTCAGCGTGCTTGGCCAAAATAGCTTGCTGAGTCTTGGAATGAAAAGACCCTTGTCCATAACAACACAGACACAATTACAGGCACAGACAGGATGGTTTTGCCTAGAATGGGAAAATGCCTTGCAGCGTTAAGGAGGAGGGGTAAAATCTCTCAATGGGTAGGGCAATCAGTTTGATAATAACTAGGACACTTACAAGGGGGATTGGGGAAGAGATGGGAGGTCAGAAGTGCATAAGGGGGACAGCAAAGTGAACCTCCCATCTTCCTAAGGAAACCACTTCCTCTTGTTCCCTTCCTGTCTCCCTTAAGAGAATATTTGGGATAACTCATCACAGAAGCATTCCAAGGAGAAAAACCCATCAATTCTCACTCCCTCCTCCTCCTCCATTGTTCTTTCTCAGCTGTACCTTCTTGAATGTTATAACACTTGATCCGATCCTTTTCCATGTCACCCTTCTCTTCAGTTGTCTGCATGTTACTCTTCTTCTTGTCTCTCTCATAGATTTTGCACTTTGTCTTCTGCTTCCACCCCTTCATCTTGACTCTCCCTTTTGCTTCTCTGGTCTTAATCCGCAGTTCCCCTTTAACTCCTCGTACCTCCTCTCTCCCGAAGGATTCATGTTGCAGATGGCAGCAGCAGCAGCAAATTGAGGTGCACCTTAGAAGCCCAAGTCACAGAACTCGGACAATGATTTGCTGTGGTATCAGATTCCCCAGCAGTGCTAAGCGGGATCCTACAAAGACTTCATCTGTTAACGGGGGTCAGTCAAGCGTCATGCCTTTTTTTATTTGCCATCGGTTAATGACTTCCCAGGCCAATTAAAATTATCCCACAAGGTTCAAATCAGCATGAACGCTGTCTTGCAGGACTGCAGCAGCACTACAGACCTCAGAAAGGAAGCTTGACTGAGGCACAGCACTTCGTCATGTTTGCTTCTTGCTTCCCTGGAAGGAACCCAGAATTTGGTCTCAACAAGAAGGACCAAAGAAGCAGCAGCCATGCCTAAAACAAACATTCTGATAATGAAGTTACAAAAAAAAATTAGTCTTTTGGAAAGGCTGTAAATGCAGAGTAGCTGTGAAGTGTAGGGAATGCTGCTCTGCACGTCTACCATGCGGTAACTGTTCCTGAAATGATCTTTCAGATGTCACAGTATTTCTGTCCCTTCAGGGAGTGCTGCTTTCAGTTCCTCCCTTGATCACAAGTTCTCTGACAGGACTGCGTTGGAAAAAAAATTGTTATTTGCAAGCTCTTTTCAGGCTGTATTCTTTTCATGCTTACGATCACCAGATTTCTATTCTGTGAAAAATACAGGCTGCAGAGACAAGACTTATATATTCACCCCACTTTGCAGTACACAGGAAATTTAAGGTAGAGAAGCGCACAGTGTAGTGAACCGTGCATGGGACTCACAGTGAGGAGACCCAGGTGCTCTTTCTGCTTCTGCAGACAACCTGCAGTGACGTGAGACTAACAAGTCTGTGATCTGGCTGCCTACACTGGAAAAAAAAATATTTTACCCATCAATTTACTTCACCACCGTGAAATCTGTAAATATAAAGAAGAGTCATGTGTTTTCAGTAGGAGGAAATGATCTCCCATCTCTTGCCACGGGAACAGAATCTCTGAAGACAATTTGCTCTCATAGTCCTCTGCTTTTTGAGAGCAATAGGATGTGATTTGTTCCAAGGCAAAGTGCTTTCTGAAGAGGCTGTTGCATGCTTTCCAGATGGGCTTTGCATTATCTCGCCATACTGTTAGGGTACGCTTAAATAGCACTGCCAGCAACAGGAAGTTGCTGATGTGCTTGCTCGCGTGTTTTAAGATGCTTTAAGGTGAGCTGCCAGCTTTTCAAACAGAGGTTTTTCTGTTTTACATGCCAAATATTTCTTAAAGAAATCATACTGTATTTTCTCTCGTCTGTGATATCACTCACTTGCCCTACTGGCATGGAAATTATGTTCTGGTCACATTGCAGAGTAAGAGAAAACAATTTTTGCTTTTTTTCCCTGGAAGGGGTACCAAGTAAAACAAATAGCTGGTTAAATTACAGCTTCATATTAAACACTCTTCATATAAAAATTTTTGTCTGTTGACATTGCTGTCAACTTTCAGATAGATAATTATCTGTAGCAATGCCAGAAGGACTCACTGACCTTGTTTTCAAATGGAAGGTTGTCATGGCACATGCCAACATTATGTCTTACACCGCTGTCTAGACGTGGCCAAAATTACTCTCAGCCCTTACTGACGCTGTTATGGGAACAGAGATAAGTCCATAACATAGCTTTTCAACCCACCCAACACAGTGCAAAGTAATTTCTTTAACCTGAACTAAAAATGAACCCAGACAACAGAAGCGTTTTACCATCTTGGCCTACTGATGCAAAACACAATTATTTCTGCCTTCGCATGTCAAAATGAAAAATGTGCAGCTTAGTTATTATTTTTATATTGTAAATAAGAAATATATTCAAGACTGAAGAATGCAAAAAGCCAGAGAGAGTTCCTCAGGGAAAGAGCATCCTCTCCTTGCCTCCCCAAAAGCCAAAACCAGTAGAAATTTACTCACTTAAGTAAATATACATCAACTCATATACATCTGCTTAGTCTGAAATGTAAGATCTAAAGCACGTGATCTTTTTTCTTACTGCTTTTTTAATTCTCACCATGTGTATTGTCTGATCTCAGAACCGCAAGGCACAGAGTATAAATAGAGAGTAAAAAGCTCTGATTTCCCAGCTCCGTCTGTGCTTAAAACTACAGGGTCAAGTAGGCATTTCCAAACTAAGACTTAAGCTTAACAGTACAAAAATTGCCAAAGGCGATACCATTTTAAGGTATAGCTGTCTTCGGCTTTCTCATCCTGGATTTAATTCTCCACTTGTGAAATACCATCCCTAACCTAGGCTAGTTCAACTATCTGGGTAATTGCACCGTGAACTGAGCTGCTGAACATAGCTGACAGCCATTTCTAACCCAAGAACCTCCGTGTGAGAAGCTGCGGCGGCAAAACTACCTCCAAAATAGCCTTATGCACGTGCCTGCTGCATAGACAAGACAAAGCAAAACTCCTCTTTTCTTTGGTAGGACCAGGTTTTTCTCCCAGGGAACCACACAGCTCCTAACTTGGTAGACAAGCCACATTTTCTTTAAAATTATACTGGAAATGCTGTGAAAGAAAAAATTCACCTTTGAAGTATTTTTTTAAAATAACCCATTTCTCTTATCCCCTAGTGTAAATAACCTAATAGTGACACACAACATAATCCACGTATGTCTTCTCCTCTGCCTTTTTTGTTGTACTTGCTTCCCTGCAGCTCACAGCACTTTTCTTCCCCTGTAGCAGAGCCTCTTCTCGATCAAGCCATCTCCCACCTGATTGTGGAGTTAAAGAAAGCTTAACTAGGACATAACAAAAATTGTCTTGCCGCTACCTTACTGGCGTAATTTGTGTTTTAAAAACCCTGTTTTTCCCTGTGCTCACCTTGCAGTGGGCTTTTTTTCAGGCAAAAGGTCTCCATTTCTTTGTACAGCACTTAGCACAGGGCCCATTTCGTAGTTGGTGTAACTGCATTTTTATAAAATAGGCAATTAAGAGGAGGAAGAAAAGCCCCAGTTTTTTCACGCTGCATATGAGCAAAACAATTATCCACTGGAAAGCATAGTTTGCCTGTTAGTGGTTGGTCTTTGTGTCATATCGGTTCCCATCTACTTGACAAAGCAACCGTGCTGAAAATGATGATATGGTTATACAGCTCACGCTTTAGCACAGTTCATAGCACCTAGGAACAAACTGTAAACATGGCTCAGTTCCCTACAAGACACAAAATAAAAAGATTTTTATGTTCTTCTCTTTTTAAAGATGACATACAGCAGTCTCGCAAGAGTTCCATCGCCCATATCACTTAAGTCTAGCCAGAAAAATAACGTTAAAGCCCCCAAAAAGTCAAGAGTTGCTTTAAGACTGTTCATTAGTATTTGGTATATTTAATCTAACATACATGGCATATTTGAACTAAAAAATTGGTTATGCTTTAATTTGTCTTGAATTGCCTTTGGGGTTTTTCCTTTCCTCTGGTACTCAGTTTACTTGTGTGTGTGTATATAAACACACACGTGTATATAAACACTCAGAGAAAAAGCTACGTTTCTTACATAACAGGGTGACCACAAAAGCTGAAACAAACTAATACTGCAAACCACACAACATCATGTGCTCAGACTCAGACTATAAATCTGCAAGCAGCCCGTGCTGTACTCGCATTACGGAGACACAGGACTAAGTTTACCTGGTCTCTGCTGCTAATTCCCTGGATGATGCTGGGAAAAAATCCCTTCCTTGCACAAAGGCACTGACTGCCTCTTTGGTAAATGAAAGCGATACACATCTCTCAAGTCCCATTTACTGACTTCAGTAGAAGTTGCGCTCGGTAATGGGTTGAGTAAGTGTAGGATCCATCGCTGTATTAGCCTGTATTAGATGACTTGCATATCGCGGGTGTAACTCTGAGTCATCAGCTGCTCAAAACAGCTCTTTTGAAACCTTGGAGTTTCCCTTTAAGATCTGATGAGATCTGTGTCATTCAACAGCTCATTTTACTTCCTCAGCATTTTCTCACTTCCGTATTGTATGTACTGGCAGTCATGATCAGATTGTTTCAAAATAACGCCCTTCTGAGCACAGGAAAGTTTTAAGCACGGGGGCTGATCTCACACCGGCACCGAGCCAGCAAAACATCACTAAGTCAATAGTTACTCTGGACTGCTATTAGGATAGAAGGGGTGAAAAGCTGATCCAAACTCATTTGCAAAAAGTATAAACAACATTCTGCAAATTATTGAAGTCTGTCACTTTTTAAGACAAGAAATCCTGCTATCAAGAGAATTGAATAGCATTAATCAAACTCTGTCAGTGTCACCATCAGAAATCTAGAGAAGCTCTCACTGATCATGGAATTACATCAGCCGTGTAGGGAGCGTACACCTTAAAAAACCCAAATCAATCTAAAAAAGCTTTCTAAGGGACGTTAAGTTTTTGGTTTTCACCATTCCCCCCTCCCACCCAGTGAAGCAGTAGATTTTGTCACACAAAACTGTCGCTTCACTTTTGCCGAAGCATACAGTGCGGGAGCTCAGTTCTTCCCTCCTGCAGCTCTCTTCTCAATTTCAGAGGAGTTGTGCCTGCTTTACACCAGTCTAAACGAGAAGAGAATCAGACGTCCCATCTTCAGTGCTTTTGTTTCAAAGATAAATGACTGTGTTTTGCTGCTTTCCCAATGGCTTATTCCAGAGCTCTGCTGCCAATTCAGACTGGCTCAGTGTCAAGACTTGACACACAGCAAAAACAGTCGAAAAATAGCAACGCTCCATCTGATCGGCTAATTTGGAAGTTTTGTGCACTCAGAGCTCTGACAGTTGGGAAGGGAGCAGACCCACAGCATTTTTAGATACCTGCTTCTATTAGAGTGCTTTGCAAAAGAAGTTTACTCTGTGAGTTTTGGACAGGAAGCAGATGACTCGAGAAGCTTAAACATTGAAAGGAAAGAAAGGGGGAAGGGAGAGAGAAAACAGAGAAACAGCTAATTGCTGTAGAGCGCGTGCAAATGTAAATGTGCAGCCAAGCAGGACACATCGATGTGTCACATTTGGACAGAAGATAAACTGAAGGTTGGCTAGAGCCATGCTGCAAAGACAAACTGATGACATGTAATTAAAGTCTCTTTTGTAAAGAATGGTCTAGTTCCAGTGTTTGATCCCCTGCAAGGATTCACAATTGTTTTATAACTTTTCAGAAGGAAAAAAATATTTGCTTCCTGCCTTAGCTTGAAGACACTGAAAGAAGTAGGGCCAAATTAATTTCCTTTGAGGCTTTTTCTAGCGATCTGTCAGTAAGAAACATCTCCATAAACACTTAATACATTTCCCCTCCATCAGTAATCAAGTCCACATTGGTGACAATAAAAGCATTAGAATGAAACAGATGCTATTTCCATGGGGAAATTTTATTTTACATCAACTCCAGAGTGGACAATCAAATTCCCCTCTTAAAGCAGTTTGCCCATGGTGTACAGTTTTGGAAGCGAGTTTTAAGTTTGAGCAACTACTTTATCAGAAATAACTTCTAGAACTACAACATGTGGGAGGCAAAAGTGTTCAGTCCCAGTCAGAAACACGTCAGCTGTTCGTGTCATGTTGTAATGTGCATAACTCGTTAAAAAACTATTTAGGCCACGGACTTCAGTCTAACACCTGCTTCCACACAAAATCATTTCATAAGTTCCCTATGCAATGCTGAGTGGAAGCTTCACCCTGCCGAGTGAGTCCATATATGATGTTATCTGTTTATTTTTGTTTCTTTTCCCTGAGAGTCCAGAGCCACTGACTAATCGAAAGGAGAGTCTCCGAGGTCTCTGCTGCTCTTGGAGTTGAAGAACAAACATAGTAACAGAGTAACAGAGTGAGACTTTTTTCATCTCACGTTGTCAAGCAATGGGTTGCGGTACTGTTACTCACAGCATGCAGAACTTTATTCCACTGTCATCTCACCTGTGAGAGATGCTAATTAATTCAGAAAGATTTTTTTTTTTTCTCTTCAGGATGTGTGCTAGAAAACGTAGCTGAAATGTCAGCTTCCACATTTCAACACTGACAGTTAAAAAAACAAAAGAAAACTTTCTGCTTGTCAGCTGCTGGGGTTTACTTGAGGGAGACACACAGGGAACTGCTCAACTCTTTGATTCCACATGGGTGCCCCCTCCCCCCCCCCCTTTTTTTTAAACAGTCTCTTTTAGGACTAGGACTGCATTTCAAAATATTCTAATGTAAGCACCTGACTAAAAATAGGTTTTTTGAGAAACTGTTCAATAAAGCACAATGCAAAACTCCCACTGTGAATAAGAAAATTAACATGGTAGGGTCTAAGGCTTGTTTGACAGAGACGTTCTTTGGCCACCCCAGCTGCCCATCAGCTTGGAAATGGCATTGAAAACCTTCTCTTCAAGGGACAGCTGGAAGCAACTGCGGGAGGGAGAGAAGCAATGTGTCACAGACCCATAGCTCAGCTCTGAGCCCAGCCTCAGCCGGGTAATTTAGGATGCTCAAGTGTTCCTAAGGGATGGACAACATTTTCTGCATTGATGGCTGTAGCAAAGCAGAAATGCTACAACCAACAGATGGTTAAATTCGCCATACTCTGGTGACTTCTTAAGCAAGGGTTATGTAAATACTTCAGGGGCTACCTCTTTTCATTTAAAAAAAAAAATCAAGAAAACTTTTACCCTACATCGAAAGCCTTGATACTGCTATCTTGCTTGTTATCTCTCTGCTTTAAAGTGCAGATTTCTACATCCTCACTACTAGGAGTGACTCTTGGCAAAAAGATTTTTTTCAGGTCTCTGACTGTTCTCAAGGCCATAACCCTTGAATATGAAGAGTAGGTTGTGCTCTGTTGGCTGGACTGCACACTGATGGACTGCTCCGAGGGCAAATGGCAGATCATATGAGAGGACTTAGTTAGCATTACGCCATTAGCCTATTCCTCCCATTTCGAGACGCCCGCATCCTCACATCAATGACTCAAATGTGCTTTAAGTGGGCAGACCATGTATTCAAGTAATTGTTAATCCAGGGAGTCCCAACTCCCACCTGGATCATAATGGTTTTTTTCTTTTTTCAAGCAGGAATACCTCTTAGCTTACTGGATTTTGTGCTTCTAGGGTTCACTTTTTCAGCTTCTCTTCACCACCATGAAAGAGGCCTATTTAAAATTCCCCAGAAAACTCTCCCTTAATTATAAGATTTCCAGAGCTGCTATTTCAAACAAGGAACAGCTCACACGAGATCTGTGGTTTACAGTGATAGAGTCAATAATACCGACCTGCCACACCTCTTGGTAGCTTCACATTCTTTAACTGACATAACAAAGGATATTTTTTCCTCTGTAAAGCACAAAATCCTCCAGAAATTGAAGTGAAAGCTGCATGAGATCATCTACTGCCAGAAAGAGAAGGCAGTATCAGTCACGTTAGGTAACATAGCTGGCTGCCTTCCAATTAAAGGACCATTCCCTGGGAGGCAGATACCTTTTATCTTGGACATGGAAATCATGTAGTAGCCTCCCTCCTGCATTACCTTGGGTGTGTGCAGACAACCGTCAAGGTTATTCTAAGTCTTACAGGTGGAAAGTTCCAAGAGTGTCACATAAAGAAAAGACAAAACAGAGGCATAACAAATCATCACTTTCTTACGGGAATGAAAGTAACATGTGTTGCTGTAGAAATATCTATTTTATTTGGATTTCGGGTTCTGTACTTTAGAAGATCCTAAAGCAATTTCCAAACCACAGCCCTAATTCTGTGGAGGTTTAAGGTCAACCATAGCCTTACTCACTGGACTTGGAAAAGAGCAAAGCAAACTGAGCGAGAACTGGGTGGGGTGCAAAAGGCCAGGAACTCCTAGCTATCTTCCCTTCTTTGTGGCTCATCTCAGAGTTCATTTAACTGGACAGGCACACACTTCAGACAGAGGAGGGAAGGCAGGGGCAAGAGGGAGGATGCACCCTGCCCCCTGAGTTCCAGAGCTCCCGAGCAGACGTTTCCTCCCCGGTGTGCTACAGAGGGAGGTCAAAAGCATCCCCCTCAGCAGAGTCAGGTCTCAGTTGTGCTGCTTTTGTAAGGCACCATCAGATTTAGTGCTGCTGGTGCTGGCATCACACATGTCTCACATTCACCTTTATTAGCAGCACAGGGGCCAACCTACCGTGCATTCGGTGTTACGTTGAACAAGGGTTCCTAGTACTGTGAAGCAGGCAAAGGGAAAGTTCTGGTGTTACATTGCCTACGCTCGATGAACATAGCTAGGGCAAGGTCTTCTGGAAAGCCTAGCACTGCTTCTCTGGAAAAGCATAGAAAAGGTGTTCCTGAAATAAAGCTGAAGTACATGCATGTGATGCCTACAAGAGGATTTTTTAAAGAGATTTCCGTCTAAGAAAACTAGTCAGTCAAGTCCATAACCACCTTTTAACTCTCCTGGACCTGGAGAGAGTCCTAGGGTCCCACACAGGCTAGAGCTGCCTGTCACACCAACAATATATGGCAAGACCCGGCAAGTGACCGCAATCCGGTCCTATAACACACCTCTGCATCAGTGTTAAGGGAAGGGAGAGGAGGGAAACCCAGGACAACACACAGCCCTTGAGCCAGAAGCAGCAGATGAACATGGAGCTGAGGAACATGCCCATCACTACAGATTAGTTTTGTTACGCGTTTCCCCCCACCCAACCCTAAGCATCCATGATCAAAGCCTTGGGAAGCTCCAGAGGAGGAGTGCCTCCCAGCCACGAGCCTAGTACTGGTCGGTATGTAGATGCAGGTGTGAATATCGCTCCTACTGTGCAAGATAAAACAAGCGTAAAATCCCTCCTTACCGCTCCATGGGCGTGGGTAGAGGGTAAAAAGCCTAACTCTTTCCCCACACAGCCACACTAGATAGACAGGCTGGGGCCTTGGTAATACGGCTTTCTGTGATACATGATCTGTACAAGGCAGTGGATTTCTTATGGAAGCAACCTGTTCCCTTTTCTTACCCGGAGCTGCTCCAGTGACAAAGGGGACTGGCAGGAGGCTCCACTTCACCGCTCACATAAGGTCGTCTTCCTCATTGACAGACTGCTGGGAGGGACAAACTCGTTTCTAGAGAAGCCTGAGACGCTGGCTAAGAAAAACTCAAAGGATTCTGTGAAATGCTGAACCCATTACTCAGCAACCACAAAAAGAAACTGGTCTCAGATCCAGATGCTGAGAAATGCTGCAAAGAGACATCTTCTCATTTACTTTGGGCAGTCACACAGTGTTTTTGTTTTAAGCTTAGAAGAAGTAATAATACTAGTATCACAGTCCAGCAAGAAGTGCTACAACATGTGTACTAACTTACATCTCTAGAGAAGGAAGAGCAGGCTGGCCCGGTACACTGCATTATAACAAATCCACCTTTAAAGAAGACCTCACACTTGTATTGCACAACAGCATTTCCAATTATTTGTCAGGGTATGTGCCCTGTGGCCCAAGAAGTACCTTTTCCTAGCCCACCCCAAATGGCCATCAGGTTTAGTTGGCGTACGAGTCGCTGAGACAGCCGCAGCTCCCCAAACAACTTTTTTTCTGGTTTTGTATCTCAGGAAAATCCTAATGGGTCGAAGCCTATAGGCACGTGAGGGTCAGTCAGCACAGCGCTGCCTGGAAAGCAGCAGCTGCTACAAATCGTGTCTGGGAACTCCATAGAGAGGGTACAGATAGGTGAGGACAGGGCAGCATTCCCTTTCCGGCCTGCGACCTGGCTGTCTCATGTTCTAAACAAGCAAAAGAAAGAGTATATAGAGTATATAGAAAATATTCTAATGGAAGTGCAAAAACT
Source organism: Pelecanus crispus (assembly GCF_030463565.1). NCBI lineage: Eukaryota > Metazoa > Chordata > Aves > Pelecaniformes > Pelecanidae > Pelecanus > Pelecanus crispus. Next base: position 955,129 of record NC_134646.1, read on the forward strand.
GCTAGAAAACTCTAGTCATTAATAATCCTCTCTCCAGATGGAAAAAGGTATTTTGCAAGTTTCCAGAGGGGTATTTTCCTACCCCAGTGCTGTTAAATATTTCCACAGAAAATCTGGGTGATACTGTTAATTAAAAAAAAAAAAAAAAAAAAGGAGATCATGCCTCTAAAACCTGACACTGAGCCAGGAGGCCTGCATACACCACAGAAGAATAGAACTAGATTTAAGTGTGACTGGAAAAACAAGAGCGCAGCTGGGTACAGACAGGAGTAAAGTGCTCACTGCGCTGGAGCAGGGGAAGGGAGGCGACAAGTTACTCCACCATTCTGCAGGAAGGGCTCAAGGGGTTACAGCAGATCACAGACTGGACCCACGTCAGCTGTATCGTGTGGTTTTGGCAAGGGGTAGGTCTATGTTAAACAGGAATAGAGGATGCAAGAGGTGTGAAGTAACCCTTCCCTTCTATTCCACATCCACAGGAGTGCTGTGTCCAAGTAGCGTACTGCGCTTCAAAACGAGGTGTGGACAAACAGGATCAACTCCAGAGGATGTCAGTGAGAACCGTCAGAAGCCTGGAAACCACGTGGCCTGTGAATAAATATTAAGTGGAAGGAGTAGTTTAGCCCAGAAGAGAGAAGGCAGAGTCAGTACATAGCCTATTATTTACAAAAATAGCAAATGGGAAGGGGACAGTCTGGGCAGCCACGTTCCCTTTAATCAGGGCGGATAAAGGTGTACGTAAATTATACCAAATGAAATTTAGGTTAAACTTCATGGACAAATTTTGTAGCTGCAAGGATAATTAAGTATTGAATGAGCTGCCTGGGGAGACGGTGATGTTTCCAGCACAGGGAGGTTTTCATAACAGGTTAGACAAACAGGTGTAGTTAATCCTGCTCTGGGGTAGGAGAAGAAACAGGATGAGCTTGTGAGATCCCTTTGAGGCTTGTCTCGTAGTCTAGAGGAAACACTGGGAATGGTAAGCAGCTTCAATTCCTCCTTTCTTCTGCAAGCGAAAGCAAGGGTGCAAGTATGTTTTTAGAATACAATTCCTGACCAGCCCCGTAGTCCCCCTTCTTTACCTGGCTAGTCCAGACTTTCCCTTCCTCCTCCTTTCCCCTGCTCAAGAGCAAGCATTTTAGTTTTAAGTTGTTTCGCATTCTCCAGGCAGTCCCTTTTCCCAGTGCTCCCTCGCTCCTTCCCCAAGTTTTTAACTACTTCATCATCATCCCAACTATCCCACAAGCACCAGATAACTTCTGGGGGTCTGACAGGTTACATATCCCGTACAATCCTTGGCAACTTGCTTGGTTTTGCAATTTACTGCTTCTGTGTCAGACTGGAATAAAGCCTTTTGTGCCTTACCGTTGAAATACTATCTGTCCACTGATAATACTTTACATAATAAAGATGCAACCTACTCCATCCACATCCTGTGGCTCAGCTAGAACCTAGACCAGCAACACTACCAGGCCTACTTGCTGGCCTCCCACTCCCACCTGAATCAATCGGGTCAAGTGCCACACAGCATTTTTCGAGGGCTGAAAAACAGACTTGTTTCCTGGCTTGGCTGACAGAGCCGGAGTACAAAGCCTTGCCCAAGGATAGCTTCCTCTTTGCTAAGTGAGTATCATTGAGAATCTGTTGGTGGTTTTCAGTGTTTCTGTTCTTGCTCTGGAAGTTGCCCCTCTTTAGCATTCTGTGGTCAGGCTGTGTCTGGTGCCTGCTGACAGCCTTACGGACAGCTGCTACAAAGACGGTGGGAAGCACATGTAAACAAAATGGCTGCACATTTCCAACAGCTGCTTTCCAAAAAAGCCTTCTGCAGCTTAATGTACAGCAAGCACTTTGTACCCAGCTAGAGACAGTCCTTCTTCAGCCACGTTGCCTGACAAAACAAAAATGATCCCATCTCCACGTAGCTCAGCTGTTTCATAACAGAAACAGAAACAGAAACAAAACCCCCTCCATCCACCTAATGGTGGTAATGGACCACCTCTTAGCGGTGCAAGGTACAGCACTGCTGCTACCTCCTAGGACCTGTGTCATCAAGGCCTTCCCACCCATTTCAGGGTGGGTGCTAACCAGTTGCAGTCATCTCCTCCACCCACCAAGATACTAACTGACATCCAGATTAGCCATGATTCCTTACTGACATGGCATTTCTGTTCGTGCTTCGATTTACATGCTGAGGATTACGATAACTTCTTTTAGTTCAAGCGTGTGTCAGTTCTGCCTGACTCTGCCCCCATGAGATTTGGGAGTTTGTCTTGAAGCTGGCTTAGTGATGGATTACCAATGACCAACCATTCAGATAGCCCAGTCCCACAGGATAGTTCTGCCTCCTGTAGCCTCTTGCTTGCCATCCTGTTTCTCCTGAAGGTCCCACATCCAGGAGCCCTAATGCTCCAGGAGGATTCGTCTACGTTGTCCCTGTAATCAGGTGTATAAAGGTGTATAACCTTTGAGGCAGGCACCACACTCCACAGGCAAAGAAAGCACTTGCATTTACAGTGTGAAGCCTGCAAGACAAGTTTTCCTTTAAGCTACCACCTGATAAGTAGAGAGCTTTAGCACTGCTGTCAGAGTTCCCTGAAGTAAAGGCTATAAAGAAGTAGGATTTGGCAAGAGCTGCTGTCATCTGCAAGACTGCCTCTTTGATCCTCCTTACGCTTCTGTAATCATGCCAGCATCTCTGCAAAACAGAACAACAGAGCTGCTGCATAAAGGCAATCTCCTTCTCACTTCCTTTTTTCCTCTGATGGAATTTTTGCTTGGTGACATTTCTTTTTATATGGTAAGAAAACCCCCGCACCTCCCTCTCCACAGTCTCTACCTCTTTATTGAAGCACTTCTGTTTAAGCTCAGGGGAACCCTGACTCAAAGAAGTAGCACTGACTAGGAGACAGGACACTGGTCTGCAAGTGAGGAGACCCTCACATTGCCAGCTGTGCCTCTGACCGGTCATGAAACTGAGTAATTGAGCATTTCCCTTGTGCTGCTTTAGACTGGGAGCTGTACAGAATCGCACGTGGTTACTGCGTATTTGCCTAGCGCGTTGCCTATAAACGGTCCCCTGAAGCAAACCGGGGTTGAGTAACCCAGACTGCTCTCTGGCTTTAGGGGCTGCACAAACTGTCTCCTGGACGCCGTGAAAATGAAGAAGACTGCAGATAAAGTGTGATACGTGATCTCCAATGTACACGCACCAGTCTGGACAGTGGTTACTCCATGCTGTGTTACAGGTATTTCCTCTGATTTCTCGCTGTATTTGCAGTACCGTATTCTGTTGCATAACAGCTGAAGAGTAATTAACAAAGTCAAGTAGGAAACCTTGTCCTGAAGAGTCGGCTGTCGCCAAGACCTGACTCTGCTATGCCAAAAGCTGTGGCAAAACTCCAAACAGTCTCTTTCAGGGGCTCGCATTCAGGTACTGCCAGTATCAACCTTACGGAATGCAGTCATTGAAGACATCAGTCAAATGACATTAACAGAAATTCAGGGTTTCTTCCCCTCCTAGTACTCTTGTGATTTCTGAGACCCGAAGGTAGGTGTCAGACACATTTCTGAACCTTTTTGCCTTGTTCTTTCTAAAACGGTAACTATGATTTTCCTATCGGTGTATTAACACAGAAGGTTAGCCTATAAGAAAAGAACTGAGCACTGGAGGACTACACAATGATGTGCAAGGGCTGGCAATTATGACTTAAAGCTTTTGAGGTCCAAGTCCCCCTTAATTTACATAATAAACAGCTCTATGTACTCCATTAAAGCACATCTGATACATTAATAATTCAGTATTCATTGAAATATGTCAAGATCAACAGTGTAAAAGTACAGGTGGAATACAGAGCCAAACAGAAACGACGAGTTTGTTTGAGACCCTTTGTACATCATAGATGAAAGCTGAGGGACATAAAAATATATGTACAACTAGCATGCAAGCTTTCACTTGCAATTATGATCAAACTACCAAATCCTTTTACTAGTTACGCTTCACTAGACTCTTTCTGGTTTTGAAAGGAACAAACCACGTCCAAGCTACTGAACTATACTTATCTAGAGAGCATGAAATCAGAGCTTCCCAACATGTGCCTTTAGAGTTAACATCCACCACATAATTAGTACTTTCTTTAAGAACATGTGTTTTTAAGTGGGAGCATCTTTGGATCCTTTGAATAGGTATTTTTAGCTTCAAAAACAAACAGAATTTGGACACTCAAAGCACTGTCTTTATTCTGTGTTGGTATAGCAGCCAGTACAACGGGTCTTGGTTCACAACCAGAGCTCCTGTAAACTGCCACAGTATTTGTTTTTTAAAAAAACTCTCCCAGCGTCATCTACTAGTGTGGGAATTATGTCCTTTAGAGGACCTTGCGTTTTGCATGACTCCTGATTATTTCCTCTTTAGGGACAAACGGAGCCCTTTCATTTACCAATACTTTAAATAAAAGGTGCCATTTAGAAACGATGCAGTGTTAGGCTCCCTTTCACTTGATGGCTGCGGTACAGTTCAGTATTTCAATGCGGTAGTAGTTGCTAGCATATTCTTGAACAGAATTGGAGAGTGAGAGCAAGTTAAGTACAGTATTCATTGTAAACACGGCATGAATCCGTTGACCCAAGGCAGCAGGCCAGGTCCAGAAGTTATCAGTTTGCATTTGACCTTAAATATTAGGCTTCCATGAGTATCTGTATTTAGCAGGTTTGTCCCCTACTCACGTATCTTATTCTTTGTATAGTCATTTTGTACCGGCGCAGGGAGACATGAAAATTTATCTCGATCAGAGTGGTGACATCTGACATGCACTCACTTAACCCTTCTGTCCTACATATTCATCAGTCCTTTTTTTTCTCTCATTCTCTATTTACATCTAAGATGGCATTTCAGACAAGAGGGCAAAAGAAAAGATCGTTATTCTCTGCAGCACAAGGGCCAGATTCTCCATTGCTTTCCACCATGCCAGGTCGTGCCAGTGAAAGTCATTTGGCTTTACTGTAGCACGAGAGGAGCACAGAGCAGCCCGAGTGCTTTGTGTCCCCTCTTTGAGCAGGTTGAAATGACAGCATAAGGTGTGGCGGAAGGTCAGGCGTATGGCACATAGTCTGTAAGCTGGAAACAAATACCATCAGCCGGACTGCGACACGTTCATGTGCTCTCTGAATGTCAAATGAGAGAAGAACTCAGTAAGCACACAAAAACTTACTCGGCACCCCTGACCTATAGGATACAGTTTTCCCTCAGTCATTCACAGACTTAGACACAGCATCAACTTTTTCTGTTTGCTTCAACAGCATTAGCAGGCTCCCTCAGCTGCCCAAGAGCTCGTCTCCCTTGCAACCGAGAAGAAAGTCTCTTGAATGCCAGGACAGCTGTTGCTCTTTCTTGCACAGGCATTACCCCACACTGTCTTTAGTTCTAAATACAGTTTTAGCAAAGTAATCTAAGTAGAAAATCAGGTAAAATCTAGGGCAGACTGATCATTGTTCTTGTTGATCATTATTGAACAGCATTACAGTAAACAGGAAAATAGCAAGCAGAGCTGCTCTGCTTTCACCCTACGCTGCAGGCAAAGAAAAGCCCGAGTCATACTTGACTAACAGGAATCTGTACAGCAAAATTAAACCCCTAATGTAATTGTATTGTTGTGATGCTCTTCAAACCAGTGTTGTGATACCAGAGGGAGGCAAAGAGAAATCTTCCATTCATTTTTGAAATGCCAAAAAAAACCCCACCAAAATTAAGGATGAGATTTGAAGTATTTAAAAACCACAGACTTTTTATGCAGTGCTCCCCAGTGATGCCTGACACCCCAGATGGAAATCCTAAGGCTTAGACAGGGCCAGTCAGATTGTTTCTCCTGACGAAGTTCGTCTAAAAATCCTTTCCTATTTTTTGACCTGTGTTTTGATGCACCTGATAATTTCCAAGCTGTGGGTATTCTGTTTCATTAAAGGAACAAACAAAAAGCTTTCTGCTCCGAAACAGTTTAAAAAAGTAGTTGGGAGGGAGAACTCAGGTCCCTCCCATCTCTTCTCTGCAAAACACAGCCTTACTTTTAACCAAGTGCTTTTTCATCAGAATTGCTCTGATTCCACTCACTGATTTACCCCTCATCTATTACAGCAGCCTGCTCTTATAAGATCAAAGTTATATTAAGATGTATGTTTAGCTACCTTCATACGATAGGAATAGCATGAAATCCTGTCTGGCTGAAACAGAGCTCACAGGTTTTCTAACCGTCCTTTCAGTTCTTTCATTCCCAGAGCAGAGTCTCCATTTTGAGCCATTTCAGCCTCTTCGTTGACCCATTCTGGAAGGAAAATACACACGAACTGTGCACTCAATATATTTCAAAATCTTAATCATCTAATACACATCGTTACCAGCAGAGTATTTCTTGTTTTAAGACCTTGATCCTCACAATCTGAAGCGTGTCTTTAATAGTCCAGAAACAGTCTTACTGTGAGGGGCTCTATGCAGTAGCTTAAGGCTAAGCATGCATTAATGAACACAGCAAACCTGGAAAATGGGAGCCTTTCCTAGCTCCCCAGCACCCGAGCAGGCTTTGAGCAACAGTGCTCCCCTGGCACTCTACAGCAGCTCATGTCAGTGGAGCACTGTGATCTGAATGACAGAGAGGGCTTGATTTCAGCCAGGTGGCAGAGCTGGGAAGCCAGAAATCTTCCAGGCATAACTCCCATTAACTTCTGTACCCATTTCCAAAGGGAACTGTATTTCCCTGCTGGTAAGTTTTCATCTGGGCCGTTGCTGACAAGCCGTCGAAGCGTCCAGCCAATCCTGCTCGCGCAACCAGTTATATGATCAACGGGGAGAGAACAGGAGCTAGACCTGAAAAGGCTTTTGGCCTCCTGCTGCGCTTAGATTATGATTTAATGCTGAAAAGTTGGCATGGCAACCAAATGCTTGGCAACAAAATGTCACGGCCAAGGCACAGGTCCAGAAGAGGGCCAAGCAAAAGCGCTGCCCAACTCTTCCGTGGGCAGATCTGTGCCCTACATATACTTCTTGTCAGCGCTTCTGTAGCAGCGAGGATTACATCAGAAGGAAGCATTATTAACAAACTAGGCAGGTGTGCAATAAGCAAACAGCAAATTTCTCCCAAAACACTTGAAATGGACCCTGGCGCCTCATTCAGGCTCCTTTCTCTCCATCCACCGATTGCCACACGTTGCCAGGAGACAGTCTTGCACCACACGAGGACTCGCCACTAGCTGCCATTGTGCTCCCTCTCCATGTCCCCCTCCTCCCCTGTCCTGCTCTTGCTCCCCTCAGTGACAGGAGCCTGGCAATGCCCTGTTTCTCAGTTCTGACACAATTACCTCTTTTAATTTGGAAGTTTTCAAAAGCTCTTTGCTTTTTCTACAACGATCAACCGAGCAAAATCCCCAACCCGCACAACTCCAGACTTGCAACACCCAGGCTGGAGAAGGGATGCGAGTGCCTTAAAGGATAGGGCTGCCCTAAGGGGAAATCAGTGAAGTGCCCTGTAAAGGACCTGGTCAGATGGATCAAAGACCACTCTTTTGCTGCATGAGCTCTGTGGCTGCATCTCCCGAAGTCTGAGATATTAAGCTTGGGCGCCCGGTTAGTGCACACAAGATACGTTAGCCTCATTTGTGCTGAGAACATTTATAAGCCATTAAAGCATACCCTTGTCTATTTAAATGCTCGCAGGCTTTTGTTTCATTATATAGGGCTTCAGAAACTTCAGTTGCCTTTGGATATTGGCAAACTTGGTGCCATGCACATCAGAAAATAAGCCGTTCATTCTTCAGCCTTCGTGAAGCGCTTTCCTTATACCCCTAAAGGAAACCTTCTGGATATAGGCTCAGTACGAGCCAATACAGCGTCACCTTCCCGCGTCTGCTGGCGCCAGCGCCAATCTCTTACTTCAGAGAGCTGGGCTGTTAAGCAGATAAGTGGAGTTAAAGGCTAATCAGTTCCAGGGTTGGTTCGCCAAGTACTGTGAGCCAAGGATCAGTTTATGCTGCCATTTGGCATCGTCTTCCACGGTCAGAACAAATTGAAAGGTGGCAGCTGAGGAGGAGACCGCTGTTGTAGCAGAGACCTCAGCGCTGAAAGGCTCTAAGAAAATAGTGTAGTTAAGGCATAACTAGAGAACGTAGTGCTTCACCTTCCTCGAGGATCTTGGAGAGCAGACAGAAAATGAGCGAGGATTTTAATGCTCCATTTGCAGGGACTTAATCACACAGCCTGTCGCTGCACCTGTGGGGAGGGCAATCCTTTTACATGTTATTCTCAGTGCTGTATCCAGATTGAAGCATCAAGTCATCTCGTCTTTCCCTGGATGAGAAATCCTTCACTGTCTGCCAGTAAACTAAACTGAGCGTCCAATCTCCATCACTCCCAATACTTTTTTTTCTCATTCCAGAATTCCTCTTCCCTGTCCTGCACTTCACCACTCCCTGACCACCTCTTTTCCCTCCCTACTGTCACAGTTTTCCAGATGCTCCTAGACACACATCAGCTCGTCCCCCCTCATGTCATTTAACCTGGACAAACTGACACAAAGGAAATAATTTTAATTAAGTGGACAGGCTAATTAGACTAATTTATTTCATGTCACCAGAACTTCGCTGTTCTGTTTCCAATTCACTCTGGCACCATGGGACACATTCCCCTCATTCTTCCCTCCCATCACTAGGAGCAGTGACAAACGAGTTACACATTGTTACTGTTTTGAGACTCGGCAGTTGAAAACGACATTAGAAAATAAATCATCAACCTCTCTGTTTCCATCTTTCACAGTCAGAACAGAGTAGCTGTGTTGTCAGCAAAGAGCGATGAAGCAGAGGAGTGTCTTCTCTATCAGCCACCCCGGCTCTGTGCCTTACTAGCTGAAGATAAACGGCTGAGATGTTCCCTTGTACAAAATCGAAGGGGAATTTCAGACTCCTCAGGCAGCAGAGTAACTCCCCAGCACGCTAGGTGATACAGCGGGCAGCTGAACAGTGCTGCAGTGCTTGTAGAAGAAAGGTGCATGGGCAGCGCCAAGCTGCTAATTGCACCCCCTCTCACCACGCAGTCCTAATGACCGTGTTAGTAACCAAATCAGCTGTGCTCATAAGCCTCACTAGCGTAGTTGTTTTGTTTGTAGAGCTCCATGAGGTAATTGTAGCTGGTCCTAATTCATCTGAACTTACTTGCCAGCTCTGCTTTTACTAACATGTGGCACTACATACAGAATTCTTTCTGACACACCAGAGGCATACCATAGTCCCCGGCATAGAGAAACTGCAGGTCTGCCAGTGCGTGCAAGGGTTCTGTTTGCCTGTCGCTGCCTGCCCATCCTTCTTCTTTTGTCTTTGATTAAAGATACCAGCCACACACTGACCAGCACGTGGACAGCCAGTAAAGTAAGTGCAAGGAGGTTCACAAGCACACACACATACAGCTGAGGCTTTGTTCCCGTCATGTTTACTCGCAAGGCAAACAGTTAGGCATTGTTTCTGTCTGACAAATTGTAACTGTCCAGCTAGGCAAGATCTAGTTCCAGCTGGTTGGAGCTGTTTTCATTTCTTACCTCCTCCCTCTCCCTCTTCAATAACTTACGAACCCAGCTTACCCAGGGACAAAAAGAACAAGTACAAGCTGCCCGTTGGCTTCCTTCCCACTTTGACTTGACACTGACCTAACCAAAGTCCCTACCTCGACTGCCAGCAGAGGTAAGATCCTTTATGAAGCATGGCTCGAAAGGTGAGCTCACACTTGGCAGGTGTCTCAAGACATTCAGGTCCTGCACTTTTGTTATTATTAGGAGCAGTGAAGAGAGAGAGCCTTTCATAGTCCCCATTAAAGTGCTCTCAGCTTGTCAGACACAGAGAACAACAGACATTTGATAGCGTTGGAGCTCAGCCTCAGGAACCTCAGAGGCATTTACTACCTGATTACTTTTTTGCCTTGTATAGCACCTGGTGCAGCAGGTACTGATCATCCACTGCACAACACCATATGTCACGTACAACTCTTAATACCGGTCTGGGAAAATGAGTATGAGCGCGCTCTATTGTCAGAACAAAGCCACTCATTTTTTGTTACGCAGACACAGAACAGTAATACCAGAATGCCGCTAAGTGTTTGATTTACACCCTCTTTCCATCAAGTAAATTACATTACCTTTTTTAAGACAACTTACTGCTTTAGGACATTAAGGCTCTATCACAGCAGAAGAAACACCTGTCTCAAGGAGCCGATAGTATTCACAGAGAAGAGGTGGCAGAATCAGGCTGGTGTTAAGTGACTCTAAGATGCGTTAGAGATCTGCCAAGAGAACCCAATGGTCCTAGGAATACAGGACCAAACTGAAATTCCCGGCTCACTGAGGCCTCAAGTCTTGTTCCTAAAGATATCAGTACCATGTGAAGTCCATCCAAACAGATGCTTGTTAGCTTCACTGTTCTGTCAAGAAGGTGGTTTCAGAAACTCTTCCCCATCTTGGGCACCTTTCCTATGAACCACAGTGTGTTCTCCTTTGAGGACTCTGAATTCAACCATCGGTTCCCATTAGCATTTGTAGAGAATGGGACTGCAGTCAGGACAGAGTTAATCCAGGTAAAGCACAGCTGTGGTCCGAAATGCACCGAGCAACACACCTCTTCCTGTTGCCTACCATGGGGCTTGGGCCCTGTAATTGTAGCAAAAAAAAAAGTATTGGGAAAAATGCGAGGACATGGAACGCCACTAGAGACAATAATTTCTTTCTGTATGGGAGGTGGAGACTTAAGAGTGCAGGACTGGCAATTGGTTCCAGCTATCTGGGTCACCAAAGGCAGATCCGGGGCCCTAAGGGTTCAGACAGCCCATGCCACTACCAGAGCACAGCAACTCTAAAATCCATTTTCCAAGTAATCTTACTTATGTTATATAGCATTTTGAAACTGTTTTCCTTTTCAGTTTTTTCCCTTATGTAATTAAAAGCCAACGTTCTTTACCTAGTGCTGAAATGCCTCCAGATAGCCACAAACACACAGGGAAGTCTTTCAGAGCATAATTCAAAGCTGAACTTGTACCATCATCCAGAACCCTGACCTTCGACTCCTGACCAAACAGTAGGACTGGAAGCTAAGTGCACAGTTCATGTACATACAATTTGTGCTTATATATGTGGTTAAAGCAGTACGTTTTGAGGACTATAAAACATGTCACAAAATCCAAATATAACAAGGAGAACGTGAGCCCCAAAATTCTTCATTTATTAACCGCACCATCAGTATCCAAACTAAGTCTGAGACAGCAGTGTTAGCATTTCTACTGCATTGCATTTAACGCGCCGCTTTAAACTTTTTTGCGTGACAACCTCATGTGCGATAACTCGGAGCTGGGTGACCAGACATCAATTTCCCCTTTGATTGGGGGGGCGGAAATTGTTCTTGTGGGCAATGGTGAGGGAAGGCATGCCTCAGTTTTGTGAGGCTAGCTCATACCAGTAGATCTAATGACTGGTCCTCTTGCTTGTTCCTCCAATTACTAAGAATTCTATAGATAAACTTCACGTTATCTGAAGGGAGGAAGTTAACCGCCGGATGCCGAGAGTCAGGAAGGACAGCCGCCTGTTGCACAGAGCAATAGCTTTAGAGGAACAGTCATTTTCCTATACAGATGGGAAAGTAAGACTGTTAACCACTCGAGTGCCTTGCCACCAATTCAGCCTGTACTGGGATCACCGCTTCAGCAAGCTGGAATGGAAGGCCTTTTCCCTTACAATTGAAAGGGAGAAGAGTAAACTACTGAAGTTCTTTGACAGTCCGAGCTGACAGAAATTAGAAGCCTTAAAATCAGAGGCTCTCAGGCAGGGATTCTTTACCTTGCGCTGTAGCAGGTATCAAGCCTTTCTTTGTGCTCTCGACTCCCCGTATAGCCTTGGCTTTTTGGGCTTAGTGATTAGCCAAGAACACAATGCCCAGGAGAACTGATAGCTGACAGTCTGGTTCAGCTGTCAAAGGTCAAGGCAGCTAGAAAAAGCTCTGTATGCTCAAGAGTCGATCACACAATTGTTTCAAGAGTCACTTGGGCTATCTTTGGAGGGCGCTTGAAAAATTAAGCTGATCTGAAAGAACATAGATAACCAGGACATTCTCTTTGCAGAAGTGCTCTGCTCAGTCATCCTTTTTTGCTCAAGTAGGAGGTCTGAGGGCAAGTGATAGCACCTCCCACATCAGGCTGCCAAGCCCTGAATGGTATTTGTCAGAATTACACTTCTGACAGATGGCTACGCTTCTGTGGCAATAAAGCACACAATGCCCATCCCTATGCTCAGAGTCACCTGCTCAGAAGGTAGCTTCAGATATATGCCATATCTCTTCCTGGGAAATGTCTTAACCTAGATGAAGCATCTTTTTGTGGGCTTTTCCCTTTTTGAAGGAAAAAAGGACAACTTTACGTATTTCTCTATTTGAGAATTAGGCTTGAGCATGTAAGTTGAGTAAACTTAATTTCAATAATACATTACTTTTCCTTGATCATAAAGAAAAGATCCCACTACTATTCCTCCAGAAAATAATTTCAATAGAGAACTAGTAGGATATCTCCCCTTCCTTGGTTGACTGTCACTCCCAAAGTTTCTGTTGATACTATAGTACAAGTTTGACATTAGAATATTGATCACCTACAGATGACGAAACAACAGACCTGTGACAAGCATAATGAGACAACAGTCTCTGAAAAACCGTCATTTCCTTTCTGGTAGAAAGCAGTGCCTGCTGAGCTTAGCTACTGAAGATTCTGCTCACCCAGAGCCTATAGCAAGTAAAGTGAAAAGACAGATAAAAAATTGCTGCTGTAAAGAGATGCTAGCACAGAGCAGGGCGAGAGCCAGTGGTCCCTGTCACTTCCCACTACCCTTCGCACAGCATTTCCAGACTCTCTGGTCAGAGCATTAGTGCCAGACAGGCTGCTTGACCTCTGCAAACTGCTGCACAGAGGTTCAGCCTTGCAACAGACCTACTCTGCACGTGCCCGGGGCATCTAAGCAGACGCTAGGCATTGGTGCGCAGCATGCCTAGCGGCACTTGCGTATCAGAAGCACTGCAGAGGATTTAACAAGCCAAAGAATAGGAGACCTGTTTTCTCAGAGGAAATGTTCTCTTCCTGACATCGTGGCAAGAAACCGCGGCAATCTTAGGACACTTAAAGACGACCACTGTAAGACATGTCTACAAGTGATGCTGCTCCAAGGCCCGTTTTGTCTCCCAGAAAAAACAGCCATCCCCAGGGGTGGCACAGATATAGCCTGTACCATATTAAGGGTGGCAACATCACAAAGCCACAAAGGTAGACACAATCTCCTCGGTTCAGCTGCTAAACAGATAACATAGGAAAAAAAAAAAAAGGGAAGAAAAGAGTAAAAACCGTCAAGCCTTCCAGCTGTTATCCCCCCATTAACCACTTCTCCATTAACAGCTTCTCCTCCGGAGGGTTGAAACAAGCAAACAGATTCAAGGGCAAGTGTCTCACGAAGCCTAAAGACAAGCCTCCCTGTTGTGAAAATTAAAGCGTGGTTCGCTCTATTCCAGCATAGTATAATCCAGGCTTTTGGCTGGCAGGCAGCCACAGAGCTGGCTCTTCTGTAACAGCTGAAGCAAGTGGATCAGGATCTTGTTTGGCAAGAGCAGCCACCTGAGTTTGGAGGTGGTGACCTCGAACCTCAGAAGCTGGGAGGACCTGAAATATCCCCGAGGGTGCAAGATGCTGCATGTATCCCAGCCCAAGCCTTTCCCCATCTACTTACGCCTGCTGCTTTATGCAGGAGAGTTAGAGTTCATAGTTTGCAATGTCATTTTATTTTTTTTTAATGCTCTAGGATTAAAGTCCTCCAGGACTTGCCACCTTAAGGAACCAAGGCACATCGACTCGACTCAGTCTTTACACAACCAACAACTTGCCACTTGGCCAGCTTCTACAGAGGCCTTATATCTGCATGTCCTGATAAGATAAGGATACATCAAAGGTGTGACTAACTCCCTGCCTCTCTGAGCTCCTTTAGCTTTTTCCCTGCGGCAATGTTACTTTGAAGTACGCGTCACTTGCTCCCTACTTACTTAAGTCCTTCAGGGAAACCTCTACCTTGTGTTAAGTGCAGTCTAGCTGTCCCTCTGCCAGACATAAGTTAACAGCACAAGCCCTACCTGGAGTGCTGGAGGGAACAGCGTGCCATAATCGCTTATCAGCATTAACAGCCACCCTGCTCTGAGGCACAAGTCACCCCATGGCTTGGGTGTCAACCTCACTTATCTCTTGATGCAACCCTCCCCCCATAGAGTGACTGTCTAATTCAGGGCCGTAGTGAAGCCCAAGCCAATGTCTGTGTTAGTACACATGTTCTCTAGGGTTTTCTATTTATTAGTTTATTTTATTACCTCTGCTGAAGGCCACTTTCCTCATCCCTTCATGAAAAACAGAACACTGTACACAAACAACCTTCCCCTGCCAAGTCCAGCAGTTCCCAAGCACTTAGTACAGGTCAGTTAAGCAAAACCTCTCCAGTTCAGGGATAAACACGGATGCCTCCTGCAGGCTCTGCCGAAGGGATAGCTGGCACCAGCTACCAGCAGTAGTGCATTACCAGTGCATTACTGCATTACCAGCAGGAATGAAACCAGTAGCCCTAATTGGATTTGCCCCTGAAATGGACGCAGGATCCTTAGGATGATGGTACTGAGGCACTCTTGCTTACACAATTTAAGGTTTCAATGGAGCAATTTTCAGTTACAAATATAACCCAAATACAGGCCGGCGAACATACTGGTTCAGAACCAGCTGCAATAAGCATCAGCACAGAGGCATAGTCTGAAGGCATTGCACAAGCTTCCATCTATATACAACAAAAAATTACACAGATACCTTACAGGAGAAGAGAATAAAGGCATGAACAGGCATTATCTCCCATGAGCAGACTCACCACAAAGTAAAGAGCAAGAAAGCTGCTCACTTTCCTTTGCCCTTTACATTGTTCATGGGTCAGATCCAGGGTCCTGACTGATCCCTGCTCTGGAGGAAGACAGGCATTTAAAGAGGCACTCACGCAATTCTACTGGGAGTTGCAGTAATATTGACCGCTTGTTTAGCATGCCAGGTGAAAAGGAGCAGAAACCCTTACACATCCCATTTGGACGCTAAAACCAAATAGTGCTGTTACCATAACCTGTTCCTCACAGACTCCATCTCTGGTGAAAAGCATTTTTTAATAATTTAAAACAGATCTGAAGTGAATCACATCGCTGAGCCCCCCTAGTGCAGCATACCTATAGCTGGTAGTCCCAGCTTCTCTTGTTCCTGAAGCTCTTGGCTCTTAGCACAAAATCACTTTCTTTCATCCCTTCATATCAGCTTGTCGGATGTCCCATGTGCGATTTTGTAAGGGTTACAAAGTCTTTGGCAGGGTGCTTGGGCTCAAGCACAGGCAGCTGTAGGCAAAGTTAAGCGATTCCTCCCCAGAGTTGGGGCTCCATCCCGAAGGCAGCCACCACTCCTGAGCCATAGAGTCAATCAGAGCAGCGGAGTCACTTTGTGACTATGACATAATCTTCTCTTCTAAGGTCTTGATATGCTTTCTGGACAGGACATGGCTAAACAAAGTGACCTGCACAACCTCAGATGGCAGAGCTGGCGGCAGTCTCCTGGTCGCACAGGTTAGCATGTTGTGTGTCAGCTGGTAGTGTGTAAACTTTATTATTCTAAAAGCAAAGTTACCCAATTAAGAGCAATGCCTTAAGCAAGGGTGAAGGATGTTTCGTGCT
This sequence comes from Pelecanus crispus, assembly GCF_030463565.1. NCBI lineage: Eukaryota > Metazoa > Chordata > Aves > Pelecaniformes > Pelecanidae > Pelecanus > Pelecanus crispus. The sequence goes on from NC_134646.1 coordinate 970,909, forward strand.
TTCTGAACTCAAAGTCTCTCTTTAAACCTGTACCCAAGTGACACAAACTCCTGCTAGTCCCAGCGATTCCTCTTTATAACAATACGTTTCCCTTATCGAATGAAATGGAAAAAATGGCTAGGCAATGTGATAAAATTTACTGGAAGCTACAGAAAATTTTTATTTTTATTTTCATCCTTAGAAACCACCTTGATATTCAACCGTGCAGAGAATCCAGTGTTTGAGAGGGTTATTTTTTGGGTGACGGAGAGGGAGTTGGAATTCTCTTCACGCACTGAGCACATTGACACTAGAGGAGCAAAAAGCAAAAGCCATTCCAGGCACGGAAGGGAAAGGAGGGGGCAGTGCAAAGCATGGAGACAGACCGCGTAGGCAAAACAGGAAGCTCTGGCTGAAGAGGAAATGCTTCAGTGCTATCTTAGAAACATTTTTCTATGAAACTCCAGGCAGCTAAAGAGAGGTGAAAGAAAAACAGCTTTCTGCTGATTCAGTGACCTAAAGCTCATGTTCTGCAGCGTATGGACTGTTGTGCCTTTCCTCGAAGAGCGGGCCGCAGCTTACAGCAGCTTGTGCACCGCTGTACAAGCAGCTGGAGCGAGGAACCAGCCTCTTGACAACAAGCCCCGGCCACATACGCTTTCATTTCACGTGCACAGTCTGCATGTGTCATTTCAGGAGGTTTGTAGAAGTAGATGGGGCACGGTCATAATCCTTCAGTGGCATATGCTTTCCCGTGTATTTAGAAGCAGCTTGTCCAGCGATGAGATCGGCTACATCATGCAGCATCATTTCCAGTCTCTGGCTGTTAGGATCCTACGCAGGGGGATGCTGCACAGCAGCAGCCTCGAAAGCCTCAGCTGACACTTCACCAGCAGATTGGTTTCACCAGGACACTCAGAAAGAGTCTTCTGACTTAAAGGTGCTAAGATAAAATGGATTAATTGGATTACAATGAACCAGTGTGGACAATCCCATTTAGAACTGGAGTACCATTCATTTGTCTTACCTTATTTTAGTGCCCGTGTAAGTAGAGAGGAAGCAGACTCCTTTTTTAAGGGTTAGGAGACCAAAAGTGTGCGCAATAAGGAAAGGTTGGAAGTGGCAAGTGTTTAGAGATAAGAGCAATCCTTGTATATCAGGTTGTGATGTCAGATGAGATAAGTCACAGATATCACTAACGCCTTGGCATGGTCACAGCCACACAGCTCCTTCCTTCTGTGAATTAAAATCATTACAGACATTTAGCCTTTCAGACACAGCCTTTCTCCAAGCATTCATGGGTACTTCCCGTGAATGAATGACAGGATGAGAATCATAAGTACTGTTCTTCCTAACTCAGACATCTCAAGAAGTAATTGAAACTTCATGGACCTCATTTGCAACTGTCCATTTAGTTTGTTAAATGTCGGGAGATCTTTTGTGCAAAAGCAAGTCAGCTTCTTAAAGACCATTTAGATAATCCCATGATCCCTGGAACAACAAACAGGCAGAATTTCCAAGTACAAAGATGGCCCGTAGTCAACATCTCTGAAGTTGAAAGACTCTTTGTTTCATGCAATCAGCGTCATCTCCAAGTTTTCTCAGCAGCCAATGCATAGAGGACCTCACTCCAACCTCCATTTTATAGAGGGTAAACCTTTTTGCCTAACGTGCAGGGCTCCTCCAACACAGAGGGGGTAGTTGTTGTGAGACACATGCAAACCCAAACACACACACGTGCACATGTGCACACACATGCACGCATGCGTGATCTACCCAACCTGCTGTTGTTGCTGTGGGAGTTCAGCAAAGTCCGGTGTCCATTTTGCTGAGTATTTTCTTTTCCCTGCTAATGGTGAAAGGCAGTTTTCAGTTCACCATTAATGGTGATCTCAAACTGACAGGCCAGCGAAACATTGCATAAACTGCAAAAGAGTTTGCTTTCCTTGGCAGCACGCCCAATTCTGTCATATTAATGCTTTGCCAACAGCTATTGTCCTTGACAAGTGACTCTGCACCGGCAGAACAGGATCCACTGCAAAAAAATTCTTCCCATGTGCTACATTGCTAACATCTTCTGAGCCTTTAGGAAGGCTAAAATATCTGCCCATGCTGGAAAATTCACATCCTCTAGACAACAGAGCTAGTTTACAAAGCTCAGGGGCAGTGATTTGGCATTGGAAGAAAGAAACACCGTCCAGGAGAAATTAGCCACAAACCAGCACAAAACGCAAACAGAAGAGACCTAGGCAGACTCCACAGAGCCAAGCAAGACACAGTAAATTGGTGAACGAAACTGTATTGCATTTGTGCTCCCTGCGGTTTTCTGTTTGCTTGTTTCCCCGTAAAAATACATTTCGGAGAAGAGGAAGTGATACATACAGATCCAGGGACTTGTGTCCTCGTTTAAAGCAATTAAGCATGCAGCCAAGTGACTGCGTGCACGTCTTTAACTTTTGTCTATTGCTTGGAGGAGAGCACAGAGATAATGAGGAAATGGTATTCACCCTGTGCAAGGATAGGCAGTCAATTTAGCAGCCCAGTTAGCACACGACTGGCTTCTTTAGAGGCTGGCTTAGGGCACGAGGTAAAAAGCACTTTGGGGACCACTAAAACACCGTGTTCTGCTAACATGGAAATATCCTGTCCAGGTTCTATTTTGTTCTTAACCTCTCATTTGTGATGAAACAAAGCGCAGAAGTGTTCCCAAATATGAGATCGAAACATTTTTTCAGCGAAGAGCAAATTCTTCCTCACATCACAGAAACCCTCCAGCGGAAAATATTCATTCTATTTAGCTGCATTTCCCAATGAATAAAATGCTTTGTTGTGAAGTTGTCGGCCCGCCTGAGCGAAGCAGGACACTAGGAAACGGCTTAAATACTGACAGTAAGAATTTTCCTTTTAAAAAAAGGAAACGAAAGAACATTGTATGAGTCACAGAAAACTTCCCCCATGTAAAAACAGTGCTGAAGGGGGATTTCTGGGAGCCAGTGAGACCAGAAAGTACAGAACTGGCATGTTGATCCGTTCATTGGCGGCGGCACAGGGCACTTAACCTTTGGATAGCTATTAGCTTCTGTAGAGGGACTGCGGCTCAACGAGGCCTTGAGGAAGGCTGTAAGTAGTCATTTTCGCCAAGGAACAGAATTACCTGAGCCTGCCCAGCTTGTGTTTGAAAAGATGACTTTCCACAGCAAGAACAACCTTGGTTACAGCTGCTGCTTGTCAACACGCTATAAACTGCTGAACCAAAAAAAGAGGTGCCCCCAGCCGGCTCAGTGCCCCAGTGCAAAACACCCCGCTCCACCTCAGGGGGACCCTGTGGGCAGCTGCTTGAGCTCTCTGAAAGGTTTTCCCATGCTCAAGGAGACTTTCATGTTCCGTACTAATAAGTCAGAATGTGTTAAGCATGAGGTCATGATCTGTGTTAGAGGCAGAATAACCTAGGAGTAAAAAGGACACCCATCCATCCTATGCCAGCTGCTTCTCAGGGGAGAGATCTCACAGCGTGAAACGTCAAATAGTTCAAATCTCCATTCATTCACCTTTCGGCTAGACAAACTTTCTGGCAGTTTGTCTCATCTATAGAGGAATCTCGCCCCCCATCACGTTTGCTCTGCTTTTAAGACAGCAGAGGCAAGGACACCTGTTCCTTTCAAAGCACCTGTAAATCTTGGAACAGAACATCGTGTGTCTGTTTTATTTAATTGTTGATGTTATTATCCCATTCTTGCTTTGGCATATTAGGCAAACCTTCCTTTCTCTGATGAAAGAGCTAAAACACCCTCTGCACGTCTAAAGCAAGAAGATAAAAGAAGCTCCATAAATGATTTTGTTCTGTTGTTGTGACAAAATCTCTGCGCCAGAGGAGGATGTTTGTGAGCAAGATGTGAGTTTTGTGAAATGCGTTACACTTGTGGACATTAAACAGAAATCCGTAGTCGCGGTGCACTGACACTTGTAGCTTTTGCTAGTCTTTACATAGACCTTTTCTCTTTTCATACTTAACACAAGGTTGTGCTTCCTCTCCCACCCCAGGGGATTGCCTGTGAGTTTTGAATAGAGTCACTTCTTTTCCTAAATTGAGAAAGTGTTACCATTTCTGCAGCTGAGAGTCACCTATGCATGAACAAAGCTTTAAAGACACAATTTCAAACGTGGCTGGGGATTTGACTACTCAATTAAACCATGAGAAATTGAATGTCCCAATCCTCTGAGGTGCTTTGGAAAAATCTCTCGCTAAATGTAGCAGCTTAATGAAGATCTAAAGATACATAAAGACATCTTCATCTTTTTTTCTGATAAATCAAGGGTTACTTCCAGACAGTGGAAACTTAACAGGCATTAAAGAATTTCGCTAATTCCCACAGAGGCAAATCTTATTCCATTCTTCTGGACTACAGTCCAGTTAGTGGCCCTGTTGTTCCTTTCCTGACGTATGGCTATAGTATACAGCGAGGGCAGCGTATCTGCTGCATTCTGGGGCTGCCTTTCCACATGCAACATAGAGAATGGCACATCAGCAGTCTGCAACATACCGTTTAGATCACGGTGACTGCAGATACAGGAGGTATTCATACAGGTCAAGTGGCTTGGATCAAGCTCACACGTCTGTATTTCCATTCCTGTACATAAGAAGAATTTGCACTGGAGAACTGACATGAAAGCTGGCAGAGCGCTGGGGGCACCAGCTGGCCCTAGTTGCCCTGACCAGCTACAGCTGCTGCCTCCACCACACCCCGCCTGCCCGTTGGCCCAGCAGCCTTATTTAAGCTTGGGCTCAGGCAGGTGCCTCTTCTTTGGTGTGATGCTGTTCCTTTGTTTTGTTTTTTAGCCTGTGTCTTGCTGGCCTGCTGCTTTGAATATATTTCAGGGTTGTCTTATTGCTGTGGGGTGGTCTCTTAAAGTTTAGTTTGTGGGTTGCTGTAGTTGCCTTCATTAGACCTGTGGTGCCTGCTTTGTTTAAGTAGCGTGGGACTGTGCCCCATGGTGCTGAGGGCACAGCCCTGCCTGCTGACAGTTCACCAGAGATCCTGGCTTGCCTTCTTTCAGGTAGCATGCATTTGCTGCTTCCTAGTATAGGCGTGCTAGGCTTGACCCTATCACCCGTTGCTGGCAGTGGTAACAAAAAGAGGGCTTCAATAAAACACCTGAGAACCAGATCTCTGCTTGCTACAAAGTGTAAGGTATGACTGTACTTATAAAGATACTTTAAGCTTAAGTGCACCTGTAAGTGAGGATTTGATGGCTCTGTAAATACTCATCACATTCTGTTGGCTGGTATATCCAGCAGGAGGAGTCTATAATCACTTTACAGAGCTTTGCTATCCAATTACTGTTTAAATGTTGAAAGCTTTTTAATAGACAGTTTTGTTTGGTACAATAAAATATTTTTTCAGTTTGTCCCTTGGTTTATTTCATTTTAGAGCTGTATAAATGAGCTAAATGAGTCATCTGGTTGAGAAACATAGTGACAATCAGAGAAATGAGATATGTGCTGATGGGTTGTTCTCCTTACTGATAGGCTACATTTTCCTTAGCAGGAGGTATAAGCAACAGATGACTTGGTGAAAGTTAATTTGTGAAAGATTGTCTATATATATGTAAAGGTTGTCTGTGACATTTAGAAAAAAATATTTGCACAAATTCTGAAGCTCGCACAATAGTTGAGGATTGCAAAACATATCAGTCTGGTAACTCCTTGATGTTTTCCTAGGCAGAACCTGTGAAGTGGTTTGGCTTAAGGGATAACTCAGTCCAGATGTTGGCCTACAAAGAGGGAAAGCATTTACTAGGCAGAATAATCCCCTGGTTTTCTCAATGATAAATTCACCAGATCCCCATCTTGTGAGAAAGGAATGCACTACTCACAGCAGTAGCAACTTTGCAGGAAGCTCTACATCTTATCAAATGGCTCACTTAAACAAGTTGCTGACACCCACCCAATAATGACATCAAGCTTTGTTTTTGCCAAGTATTCATGGTGTGGGAAGGGGGGAATTGGGACTCATTTTACCTTACAGACTAAAGTTTCCTGCAATCTGGTGTGTTCGCTAGGCAGGATGCAAGTTGAGGTGACTTACTATGAAAGGTCATGCAGTCTGTTAGCACTCAATTGTGTAAAGGGTCTGGGGGGAGCTTAGGGATTTATTTACTTGGACAGTATCAAATCTAACTGTTAAGGAAAAGTCCTTTCTCCCAAAAGTTTGCTAGCTAGCATCATTTTGCACCTGTAAGTTCTGTACAGAAATCTGTTGTTGCTCTGGGTCATTCCCTGGGTGCACTCTGGTGATGTTTACAGAGTTGTCAAATGCTGTAAACACCTAATAAGTCAAATCTGGAATGAAACTGGGAGCTGTTGCCTTGATAATTCGGGTCACTGCTTCCTTGATATTGCTTTGCAACTGGTGGAAAGTGGAGTTTGCTGTAGAAAATACACAAGTATAGCTACCATGGTTGCTGTTGCTGAAAAACACTGCTAAACGTGTTAATGAACATGCGGGGGGATAGGAGATAAAGAAGCAGGAGTGGAAGATTTTTGAAGTTCTCTGAAACTTGCTGTAGAGTTTTTTTTTCAAGAGACCTCTTGTTTTCTGGGCAGCTTAGTGCAAAGCTCCCCTTCCTGGCTCTTTTCTGAACATAATTATCTTGTCTTTGGTTCTGCAAGCTGAAGTTAATTGACAAATCTGGTAGCCAAAGCTGTTGCCCCAATGTGGAGTGTGTGTAGGGAGAAATAGAAATCACACTCAAGTCATAGGCAGGATATTTCTGCTGAAGTACCACCCTTAAGTTGCAGCAGGTGAATGCAGGTGGAGTGTTAACCTATCTTCCCCACCTGCTGTCTAGAGACTTCAGCCAATTTCTAGCCAGTTGTTTCTTTTAATATATTTCCTGCCTGGAAGGATTTGTGTAAGGTGGAAGCCAGACCTGTGAAGAAAAACCTGTCACTGATTTTTCAAGTGGTTTATTTTATTAAATCTTGTACTGAATTAAATACAGCAGCCCTCGGTACAAGGGAAGGTAATTGTTTTACAAAGCTGGTCTGTAGGGAACTTAGTGGAGATGGCTCTTATTAAAAAGCACCTGTGACGATTCCATGATTTAATTCAAAGGCCACCACACTGAGCAAGACACATGCTAAAACAGGAGGGTGTGGGTTAAGCCCTGCTCCTTCAAGTATGGCCCTGAACATGTTGCCCCTCTAAGGCAATTTTCTGGCACCAAAGCAGTTAAGTAATTCAAAACGGGTACCTGCACCAGCAAGTCTTTCAGTTCTCCTGCTGAGAATATTTTCTTGAATGCTGTGAGGGGCTTCCAGGCCGGGTGCCTGCAGGCGGGCCTGCCCATGTAAGTGCTGCCTGGCACTCCAACATGTCCAAAACTAGATGAGACATATGGCTGGGTGGTGCCGTGCGGTAATCTCCTATGTTCAAGAGGTGCTTACGGGAGCTGGCACCGGTACCCTGTGGACACGTCAGGGGCGTGCTTTGCAGCAGGCTGCGCACGATGCCGGACCGAGTAATCCGCCTCTGCTGCCAAACCATGGGAACCAGGAAAAGCTGTACTGCTGAAGTGGAGCCGGGGAGATGCTTGGCTGCCCTCAGGGGGCCTGGCAGGCTGCTTCACCAGAGCTCTGCCGCTGGTATAGCTGCTGAGCGAGGGTACGGAAAAGCCTGGACTGACTTGCTGCACGTGGGCAGCTCAGCAGCATAGTCAGTGTTAGCAAAGCACGTTACTGGGTACAAACTTGTGCAATGTGATGCATTCTGCACGTCACCGTGGACTAGTTGGAGAGGTAGGAAATAATTCCCTGGCTTCCTGAGAAAGTTTCTTGGGGCAACAAGCTGTTCTTCCACATAAATGTTAAGGAAGTAGCAAAGGCAGAGGTGAGCTGGACTGCCGTGGTTTGGTTCCTCCTGTTACGGAAATAAGTTTCATAGTTGATTTGGTTCTCATTTTAAAATTAAGTATTAGTTGAGAAGACAGAAGTTCCTTAAGCAGTCTTTTGTCGAGATAATGGCAAGATAAGCTTCTCCTGCCATGGTTTCTAAGTAACTGCTTTGTTTTTATGACAGTTCAGGAGTCACAACAGTGCTGATCCCTTTACTTGCTGACGTGTGACATGCACGAGCTCTGGAACTGGCTTGCTAGGATCAAGGATGGGCACATGTGCTTGGTAGCAGCTCTCCTAGGAGAAAAATTGGAGCTTGGATCTAGGAGCATTGTGGAGCTTGCCAGATGGTTGTTTCACCCAGTTTGATGCATTGTGTTACATTCCATTTCCAGCATGTTTCTTCTAGGGAGGTGACACCACCTGCTGCCAGCCTGCAAAGCTGCCTCTTCCTCTCCCTGGCTGCTACAGCCACCTGCCAAAAGTCCGTGCTGATAGTGTGCTAAAGCGCAGGCAGGGAAATTCAGACAAGGCATCGTGGACTTAGTTTTCTCTTAAATGTGTTCCCACGTCTTGGTGGCGAGGTTGTACACAGGGTATAGATTCAAATAGATGTGCTGAATGCTTTCATGAAATCTCAGCCGGATTTGGCGATTGGGAGATGAAAGAGCAAGTACTAATCTTGTCTGCTCCTGCTCTAGTATTTTGTAGAAGGTCATAAGATCACCAGCAAATAGGAGATGTTCTGTCTCCAAACCCTCCTGCAGAGACTAAAATAATGTCAATCCAGGGAGAAAGCACAAAGGTGTGGAAGCTTTCATGACATTTTAGTGTAGCTGAGATAGTAATTAAAAACAAAAAAAACCCCGACCAGCATGACATTTCCCACCACAGTAACAGGTATTTCCCTTCTGCAATAGGCTGTTAGATTTAAGGGGCTTCTAGAACAGACTGTGGAAAACAGCTCCTTTACAGCCTACACCCTTAACTGCCCAAGATAATGATCAGATTAGCAGCAACTGAAATAACAGAGAGGCATAAGATCTGAAACAGACACTCATGCCAGAAAAACAAACAACAAAGAAGCTCCCAGAAAGCATTATTATTTCCGGAGAATTTCTGTGAGCAGTAATACCCAAGCCGAAGTGGAAGTGGCCATGCACAAATTGCAGCCTTAAGAAGACTGGTCTTGCAACTTGGCCTGCGTGTGAGAAAGAAAAAACACCTGCCTCGTCAGCTAACTGCTGAGAAGCTGCTCTGTGTTGCAGGGGCAGAATTGCAGTCCAATTTGTACTTAATCTCCATATTCTTTGATTTATGCTGGCCAGTGTAATACACTGCTGTGTGCTTGCCAGTTTGTTGGCACTTCTACCTTCAGTTTCAAAATGACAGCCAAAATCCGTTTGTAGGAATCGGCATCTCTTTTTGCTGTGATAATAGATATGGGGACAATCCTGAAGCTTGTCTTTAAATCTTCTAACTGCTTCCTCCAGGACTGGTGAAATCTGTGACTGGCACTTAGCAGCGTGAAGGGGGTATCGAACTCAGAACGTCATGCTCAAATTTTAGTGGATTTATTGGAAAAGAATCCAGGGTTTAGGCAGCCAGCTGACAAAACATGGCTAGAAGATGGGGATTGGAGGCAGTTTTACTGTTTCCCCTGCTCCAAAGTTACATCACATTTTCTGACTGCTGTACAGCTGCTGAAGGGCTGTGAGTACTTCCAAACACGCTTTTACCTTGCAGGCAGCCACGGTCTTTGTGTTTGGCAGAATCGGCCTCTGATAATTTTTAAGCACACTTTAGCCAGACCGCAGCATGTGGCAAGATAACTATCAGCAAGTGCCTGAAGAAGCATCTGTTTATTCTGATGCTTAATGAGAAAGCAGTTAGTGTGTTGTAATTTTACACTTACTTAAACATTTAAGAGCTTTGCGAAGTAAATGGCAGTAAACAGGAGAAATGTAATAGTATTGTGTTCCTTTAGGGTTTGTAACTGAAGGTTACATCCTCTACAGATTGTCAGCAGTGGGCCTATGTAGACCTCAGCAGCGTGAGACTGCCCGAGGGAAAAAACAAGCTGAACTGCAAGACAGTAACACGTGTGGGGAATTTGTCTGGTAGTGGAAAACCAGCTGTTTTTCTAAAAATCAGTCTCTGCTGTCATTAGCCTGTGTTCGCTTGCTGCTTGGATTTTTGACCTAAATGCTGATGTGCAGGGGTATAGATATTTGATTCTCCTTTAAATATCAACTGCTAAGTTCTTGGGTTTGGGGGGCAGGGGTTAGGTAGAAGATGGTTGTAAGTATTTCAATGGAATTCACAACTCAACAATGAAAAATGGTGCTCTAAAGAAATAAAACCGGTCAGACTCGCCTATTGGAAGTTTTCTTTTTTTTTTCTCCCCAATTTACTAAAGGACCATGTTTTTTAGAAAGCTTGCTAGAGTTAGTTGCTTGTTAGAAATGGAAGGTTGGTGGCCCCTGTTATGATTTGACTGGCAGTGGTTTAAACAGATCCTATCAAAATGAAGCGGTGCTTTAATTGTAGCTGTTGCTTTTAAGTTTAAATGAAGGCTTTGTTTCTTAAGTTCATTAAGATATCCAACTACAGTCTCTTTTCTAAGGAATTCAGGTCCAGGGATTTTAGATTTTTTTTTTTTTTTAGATTTTTTAATTTTAGATTACCTTAAAAAGATTCTTATTTAAACTACAGAAATGAAAACAAGTAGGAGCAGAAGGGTTTGCCCTAGGTCACCTGCATTTAGCTTCATTATTTTAGCAGAGCCAACTTCCTTAAGAAAATCTGAGGTTACGATGGAGAGTTCCACTGGAGAATACATATAGGTAACATAAAAGCTGTGTATAGGTATAGATAAATGTATATGTAGAATTTCCAAATAAATCCTGGGGTGACAGTACAGCAGATGGATTAAATGCAATGATGCCAAACTCTTGAGGGGGGAAGGGGACTTGGAAGATCCCAAAGGGTACTTTGTCAGTCGCTGAAGAGGGTCTGCGGCATCTGCGCATACTTGATGTTCCTCAAGAACTGAGTCGCTCTGTCACTGATTACACCAGGCAGTGAGCCAAGACTAGAAGCCTGTGCCATCCTGCACGGTTAACATCAAATGTGAACACAAAAGGGAGTGAGATGTAGGGCATGGCAAAGAATTGCCATGGGACGCCTGTCGAACGCTGTTTTGGAGTGGCGGACCGCGAGAGCTCCCTGATCTTGCTGTTTCTTGAAAGCTTCAAGTTAGCATCACTTGAGAGAACACAGGTAGTGAGTTAGCTGTAACCATGACAGCCAGCAATAGCACCTGAGTCCTTCTGAAGGGAAAAGTTTTATCCAGTGAAGGTTTTGCAATTACAGGCATCTTTTGGAGAGAGAGCGTGTTTTGAGCAGTATGTTCCATGAGCCGTGGTGGTGCCCAGCACAAATGCAGTCATCTAGCTAGAGTTTTGGCCGGTATCTGGACTGTATGCTGTAGCTGTGTTGACACTGTTGTGTTAGAACTGTGCCATGATCCAGGCTGTCTTTGAGAGAACAGGGAAAGCAGCAGGTGCTGCAGGATTTAAGACCAGGCATCCTGTCTTTTCCGAGCGAAGTTGGAGAAGAGACTTGCTCGGTTCTATGGGGGCATATTGATTCTGAATTCAGGAGTACTCAGCTAGGGCAAGCAGTGCTTTAGAGCAATTGTTTCAGTCTGCAGTCTGATTAAAGGCTTTCTTAAACGAATTGATACGGTGTGGTCCATCTTCATAAGTAATGTTAGAAATTTTAAGGACTTAATACTGAGGGGTTTGAAATCTTCAAAAGCTAAGACAGCGATGACAGAACAGTGTTACTGCCTTTATCAGCTCATCTCTAAATTCAACATGTCACAAGATGGTCTGCAGAAATAATCATCTCAATGAAAATCTCACAGACCTGTGTCAATCAAATTGCGTGCTTCATTTCACTTGAGCTTTGCTCCTAAAGTGCAGAACTGTGGTGAGTGTACTCTTACTTGTAACCCACTTGTCAGCATTGTAGAGAATCTTTCAAAGGGAAAAAAAGGAACAAGAACATTGTCACTGCATCATACCCTCTGTTGCCCCGCTCCAAAGTTAGATCTGGTCTACCACAAACCAGCCTCCAATTCTCTCTCTTCTGAAGGCTGGCAGAATAATCCCCTATACAGGGATTTCTATAGCTGTGCATTGTTGTTGCTTCTTTAGTAGTTGAATTTCAAGCTGTGCATTTTTTTCATTGTGCTGGTTTTGGCTGGGATAGAGTTAATTTTCTTGCCAGTAGCTAGTATGGGGCTGTGTTTTGGGTTTGTCCTGCAAACAGCCTTGATAACACAGGGCTGTTTTCTTTACGGCTGAGCAGCGCTCACACAGAGCCAAGGGCTTTGCTGCTGCTCACCCAGCCCAGCAGCGAGCAGGCTGGAGGGCACGAGAAGCTGGGGGGGACACGGCCGGGACAGCTGACCCCGACTGACCCCAGGGATATCCCACACCGTATGGCGTCAGGCTCAGCAATGTGAAGCTGGGGCCAGGAGGAGAAAGGGGGGGACATTTGGAGTGATGGCATTTGTGTTCCCAAGTCACCGTTACGCGTGATGGAGCCCTGCTTTCCTGGGGATGGCCGAGCACCTGCCTGCCCATGGGAGTCAGGGAATCAATTCCTGGTTTTGTTTTGCTTGCGTGCACGGCTTTTGCTTTACCTATTAAACTGTCTTTATTTCAACCCACGAGTTTTCTCATTTATACTCTTTGGATTCTCTCCCCCATCCCACTAGGGGAGAGTGAGTGAGTGGCTGTGTGGGGCATAGTTGCTGGCTGGGGTTAAACCACGACATTCATCCTGGTATGAGTCATTACAAAATGCAGAATTAATCTTCATTTAGGGGTTTGATGAGATCTAAACTATTATGAAGAACAAGATTAACGGATTTATACTTTCTGGTATCATGAGGAAAATTTTCCCCTTCCGTGACTATGAACTTAGTGTAAATATTGGTGTTATAAAAGATGCAATTTTACATTTGAGGCAAATATTTGAATTAATTCCACTAGAACAAATAGAAGCAGTGGTTTTGGTACTAGTACATCACTTGTTTAGGAAAGGGAATGGTTGCCAATGCCCCACCCCAGTCATTTCTGTGGGAAAGCCTTCAGGGTCCCTCTTATCTCCCTAGATACGGCCTTCAGAAAAGTCATCCTGCCAATAAAGCTAAGGGAAGCCGATTGCAGCATCTTGTGGGGACTGGCAACACTATTGAAGAAGTGGCCTCACAATTAGATATTGAGAAGGTGCTAAGATGCTTCACACTGATGATCCATGTTAGCTCAAAGTCCTCAAACCCAAACTTGAATTTTCATACGTGAATAGCATCACTGCAGTGTTTTGCTGAGGGAAGGTGCGGTATAATTACCTCGACTTTAGCAAAGCTTTTGACACCGTCTCGCATAATATCCTCCTCGGGAAGCTGGCAGCTCACGGCTTAGACAGGCATACTCTTCGCTGGGTAAAGAACTGGTTGGGTGGCCGAGCCCAGAGAGTAGTGATAAATGGTGTTAAGTCCAGTTGGCGGCCGGTCACGAGCGGTGTTCCCCAGGGCTCTGTTTTAGAGCCAGTCTTGTTCAATATCTTTATCAATGATCTGGATGAGGGGATCGAGTGCACCCTCAGTAAGTTTGCAGACGACACCAAATTGGGTGGGAGTGTCGATCTGCTCGAGGGTAGGATGGCCCTGCAGAGGGACCTGGACAGACTGGATCGATGGGCCGTGGCCAACTGTATGAGGTTCAGCAAGGCCAAGTGCCGGGTCCTGCACTTCGGTCACAACAACCCCATGCAACGCTACAGGCTTGGGGAGGAGTGGCTGGAAAGCTGCCTGGCCGAAAAGGACCTGGGGGTGTTAGTAGATAGCCGGCTGAACATGAGCCAGCAGTGTGCCCAGGTGGCCAAGAAGGCCAACAGCATCCTGGCTTGTATCAGGAATAGTGTGGCCAGCAGGAGCAGGGAGGTGATTGTCCCCCTGTACTCGGCGCTGGTGAGGCCGCACCTGGAATACTGTGTCCAGTTTTGGGCCCCTCACTACAAGAAAGACATTGAGGTGCTGGAGCGTGTTCAGAGGCGGGCAACGAAGCTGGTGAAGGGTCTGGAGCACAGGCCTTATGAGGAGCGGCTGAGGGAACTGGGGTTGTTTAGCCTGGAAAAGAGGAGGCTGAGGGGAGACCTTATCGCTCTCTACAACTACCTGAAAGGAGGTTGTAGTGAGGTGGGTGTTGGTCTCTTCTCCCAAGTAGCTAGCGATAGGACAAGAGGAAATGGGCTTAAGCTGCGCCAGGGGAGGTTTAGACTGGAAATTAGGAAAAATTTCTTTACGGAAAGGGTGGTCAGGCATTGGAACAGGCTGCCCAGAGAGGTGGTGGAGTCACCATCCCTGGAGGCGTTTAAAAAACGGGTAGATGTGGCACTTCGGGATATGGTTTAGTCTGGTCTACCCTTGATTAGTCTAGAGTGGGCTTGGTAGTGTAGGTTAATGGTTGGACTGGATGATCTTAAAGGTCTTTTCCAACCTAGATGATTCTATGATTCTATGATTCTATGATTCTATAATGACAGCTTTCCTCTCAGGCATTTAAAAATATTAATTTCCGCTACTGTCTTCAGACTTGCAAAAGTACTGTCCTGGTTTTGGCTGGGACAGAGTTAATTTTCTTCCTAGTAGCAGGCACAGTGCTGTTTTGGATTTACTATGAGAATAATGCTGATCACACGCTGATGGTTTAGTTGTTGCTCAGCACTGCTTATGCCAGGCAAGGACTTTTCAGCTTCCCATGCTCTGCCAGGGGCACAAGAAGCTGGGAGGGGGCACAGCCAGGAGAGTTGATCCCAACTGCCCCAAGGGCCATTCCATACCATACGGCATCATGGGCAGTATAGAAACTGGGGGGGTTGGCCGGGCAGCAGCGATCACTGCTCGGGAACTGGCTGGGCATCGGTCGGCAGGTGGTGAGCAATTGCATTTGGCATCACTTGCTTTGGATATTATTATTATTATTATTATTATTATTATTATTATTATTATTATGTTGTTGTTGTTGTTGTTGTTATTATCATTACTATTTTACTTTATTTCAATGATTAAACTGTTCTTATCTCACCCCAGGAGTGTTTCTCACTCTCACTCCTCCGATTCTCTCCCCCATCCCACTGGGGCAGGGGCAGTGAGCAATGGCTGCGTGGTGCTGAGCTGCTGGCCGGGGCTAAACCACGACAAGTACATGAGTCTTATAGGGAGTGGAACTCATGGAGTAAAAGTACTGCCACATTTATTTTGAGAAAGCAATAATGTGAGCTTATAGTCTCTTTTTTCTGACATTTATTTTACTATCTTCTAGCAATACGGAAAAAAAATCCTCTGGTTCTATACTCTTGCTCAGCTTCACGACAAAGCTGCTCAAATGTAAAATTTTATCACATAGGGCCTGTTTCCAAAGATAAGTCTTTGTATCTCACAACAAAAGTTCTTCCTGCTAAGGCACTGTTTCATTTAACTGTACTCGTGCGTCTTCCTTTGTGAGGTGTTCATATGCTTTTAGACTTTCATCTGTTCTGCCATGCAGTGTGGATAACAGAAGTGCTTAAAATGAGTAGAATGGCCTCTAAAAAACCAGGTGTTTTTTTTACAGGTGCAAGCAATACCTTTAGCAGCATTTCACACATACACACAAACACAAGATCAATGAGCGTGGAAAGCCGGGTACAAGCATATAAGGCTGGACGTCCCCAGTTCCCCGACTTCACATTTCTGCCTGGCTATAGGAGAGGCTTTTTTTATTTTTGTGGAAACTGAGGCAAGAATGAATTACCAAACCAACCTCAATCAACACAGCAAAGTTAATCATTTCCCAAACCACTTTACCCACCCTTGGGTCTTTCTGATTGAAGTATGATGACATAGGAGTTCTTATAATGAGCTTTTGTAAGAAAATATTTGTATTATCATATGCATCGGCAGTGGTGGTACCAAACTATCCCCTGGGGGCCAGGAGGTATTTGGTTTTTACAGGCTTTGGACTTTTTTAAAAAAATCCTCATCCTGTGCTAAATACGGGGAAGTGGCATTCACTTTTCTTTATTAAGGTTTGTCTTGGACTACTATGTTTTCTTTTAGACTGAAGGAAAACTATTGTGGTTTGGTCCTGACATAGAGGGAAAAGATCACTGTAGGAAGGTTGGTGCTGTGAAAACTGAAATAAACCTTCAGGTTTGTCCCTGGAACAGGCTGCCCAGGGAAGCGGTTGAGTCCCCATCCCTGGAGGTATTTAAAAGACGTGTAGACGTTGCACTTAGGGACATGGTTCAGTGGTGGACTTGGCGGTGCTAGGTTAGTGGTTGGACTCGATGACCTTAAAAGTCTTTTCCAACCTAAGTGATTCTATGATTCTTGGGTCTTATTTAGCCTCAATGAAGATTCAGTGCGTAGCTGGCATACAAAATTTCACAGGACTAAGAGATCAGTTGTCAGTAATGGAGAAAGGTTTCATCCTAGCTGTAACTTAACTGATCTCATAGGTCAGTGGTCTGGAGGGGAGGGTGAATGGGTATCTGAAAGCAAGCACAGTGGCATGCAGGGGGTAAAAAGGAAAAACAATTTGATATAGCAGTGGTTAGGGAACACAATTTGGGGTCGTGTGAATCTAATGCTGAATATCAAGGTTATAAGAAAAAAGTTTCTATGCTGTTGGGTCAAGTTCAAACACTTCTTATATAGAGAGGGAACTAGAGTGAGTTGCCTTGCTAGACAAAAATCATACGGGTGATTATTAATGGAAAGATTCGTGGCAAAAAGGATGTGAGCCGATACAGGTATCACCAGGATCAACTACAGAAACAAGTGTGGCATCTACTTGTGGCTGTATCCGCGTTTTGGGCAGCCTGCATAGGTTGTCGCAGGCTGGATGTTTTAAAGCCATTGTCAGCAGCTGTAAGTTCCAGACAGTGGGAACCGCAGCTGCTCTTAGCTCTCTGAGCAGCCAATCCTGCCAGTATCCATTTGTGCCTGACTGGGACCCCAGGGAGAAGGGCTGGCGGGGCGGTGGCATGAGCGGAAGGGTGCATCTGCTTGCCCTGCCCACGCTGCGAGTGCCCCCTGCAGCACCCCGGTCCCGGCAGGGCCACGGGGACGCTGGTGCCACGGGTCTGTCGGAGCGCGGGGCACCGAGCCCTTTGCTCTTCCCGAAAGGTCTGTCCTTCTGGCTGGTTTTTCTGGATGATCAAATGCCGCTGTCTGCTGGGCGTAGGTACAGATTTGAAGACAAGAAAAGTCAGCGTTAATTTGGAATCAAGATCCGAAGGTGCTCGAAAGCTAAAGCCGCAAGTTTCCATGCCGGTATTTGGCATGTCACGAGCACGGCTTGGCAGCCGGTCGTGCTGTAATATCACTGCATAAGCACCACTCTGCTCGCTCTCCACGGCGTGTTTAACAGAAGCTAACGTGCTCCTTTTAGGAACACGCTGATACCTGCTCACGAGGAAGTTGATACCTTTAAGTTACTGCCTGAGGTCAAAAATGCTATCCAGAGTAATTACCTCAACAAAAGGTATCAGTACGAAATACATACTTAGAAATAATAATTGCAATGCCAAGATTTCATTATTTTAAATATTCTCTGTCTTTTCCTCCAGCGTCCTCCTAGGTATGTAGGCCAAGCAAGACACTGCAGTGGTTGTGTTTAATAGTAGCATAAGGATAGCTGAAAGTCCCTGTTCCCTCCTACGTTATTCAGTATAGCAACATACCGAAATTGAGCTCGTAACATATATATTCACAGAATAATTTTTGTATCGCATTAACAAGCTTTGACACTAATGCTAATTCTTCATTAGAAGAAACATGACAAGTAGGCTGATTTAATGTGCATTTAGCACTGAAAGATTTCTAGCACATGCAGTGAGGCTTTTATTACTGTTTGACAGCTTTGGATGTCTAAATGCTCTGCGTAGTCACAGAGGAGGTGCAGCCAGCAGCACAGTTCCCCCTCCTTTGTCTAAACCGTGGTCCTGACGCAGAGACCATTTCATTGTGTAAAGGCACAGACTTTTAATCTTCATGCCTGTTTTATTTGAGGTCTGTCGCTGCAGCCATTGCAGAGGAGCGGGGTGGACAGGAGCGCAGAAATGGGAGAACGTGTATGTGCTGGGTTGTTAAACTGAGCAACCAAGTCAACAGTCCTGACAGACGTCGCAAAGGTTGCAAAGAATTTGGAGGGGAGGAGGTTGTTGCCATCTAATGAGTGACAGCCTGACCTTAATCAACAAAACTTAACATCGCAAAGATGAAGTGGCAACAAAACCTGCTTTAGTAACGGGAAAACCCAACCAAGAAAGGGCCAATTTGCACAGTTTGGGGAAAAGGGGATGAGAGCGCCCCAAAACCATTCCCTGCAGCACGAAGGGCCGGTTGGCCCGGCCTGTTGCTTCTCCCGAGGCCGAGCCCGTAACAGGAGCGGGGCAGGTTTTTGGGCGCTGTGCTTGCTCGGGAGACGACCAGCCGGGTTAGCTCAGTTGGTTAGAGCATGGTGCTAATAACACCCAGTTCACAGGTTCAATCCCTGCTCACTGCAGGGGGGTTGGGCTCAATGACCTCTCAAGGTCCCTTCCAACCCAAAGCATTCTATGATTCTGTGATCTCAGGAAGGCGCGGTCTCCGGTGCGGTTCGGAACTGGAAGGCAGTTTGGGCAGGTGGACGCTAGAGGGGGTGCCGAGTCTGTCTGTCTGTCTGTCCGGGAGCTGCAGCCTGAGCAACCAAGCCATCTGTCTGTCTGTCCGGGAGCTGCAGCCTGAGCAACCAAGCGGTCTGTCTGTCTGTCCGGGAGCTGCAGCCTGAGCAACCAAGCGGTCCCTCTGTCGCTCCTGCCCTGGGCCGCCCGTTTCTTCTGTTCCTGCAACAGCCCCTTCCCCGCACAACCCAGGTGTTTGCACAACGCAGCCGAGGAGTAACCCAGCATGGGAAGGCTGGAAGGGAGCAAGAAGCAAGCGCTGGCAAGGTGGCAGACCCGTGTCCTCCAGCGGCAAAGCAAGGCCTGCGGAAATGGCACCGCGCTCTTGCCCACACGCTTGCCAGTTTGGCTGGGGAGATGGGGGTGCTTGGGAGAGGGACTGCCTAGCTGCGGCGTGCGCAGCGCTTCGCATGACTGAGTCGCGCTGCCAGCCAGCAGCTGAGTCCTGCTCTACTACACGTACCGGAATAAAGACCTGGAACATGTCGGTCAAGGAGCTCTCAGTTACAGGCACCGTATTTTCAAAGCTTGGAGGAGCTGACGCAGATCTGGCTGACAAGTTACATCATGCCCTGACAGACAGATGACGCTGTTCAGCTCTTCAGCACGCTGGGCGGGAGGTAGACACGTATAGGGATTCATGGGCTAGAATGAGGATACTCAACACAATTCCGATGCTCATCAAAATAGCAGATATTTACCTGACAAGTCTCTCAGATGAACCTGTGGCAAGAAGTAGAAGGTGGATTGGGTACCTGAGTTACTTTTCATTCACTCACAATCATTGGTCTGCAAGAAAGAAGGGGTTTCCTTCCTCTTACCCATCTCTCTGTCCCATACACCGGGAAAGGACTGCAGTTCTCACCGGGCTTTGCTGTAAAGCAATGTTAGTGGACAATCAGGAGGAAACCCAGACACTTACTGACAGCTGTACTTGGGGGGGGAAAAGAGAGAAACCCATATGTATGGTCTTACCTCATTTTCTCCTGCTAGCATTCAGACAACGGAAACAGAAAACCAGAGAGATGCCCAGGGGTGGAGAAGCAAATCCCAGACAGGGCAGGAGCTCAGTCTGTCAGGAATGTTGCCTTAGATGCTCAATTTAACTATCCAGCAAATATGCGTTCGTCCATTTCTGTGCTCCTGTCCGCTCTGCTCCTCTTCACGGGTTTGGTGTGGGGGAACTGGAAGAAGCAATGACAGCCACTCCTGGAAAGCACATTCCCAGGAGTTTTTCCCACCGCCTCTGCCCTGCTGGGGCACTGTCCAGCCGTCGGCAGAGGACCTGCCTGTTTCTAGCTTTGGTGCACAGGCACTTCATTCAAACCACCCTTTGCCGGTCCCGCTGAAGTGCAGCAGGGGCAGGTAGAAAGCAGAGCCAATGGCAAGAACTTGAACTTGGCCTTCAGGCAAGCGTAACTTTGGCCCCAACGAGACCTCGGTCTGCACACCAAATGAGATCAGCATTGCTTCTTTTTCTTGTCCCCTCTGCTCTGCAGGGCAATGCAACGTGTCATGCAGAAGTACTTGAGATCGTTCTTGCTTTGGGCCCAAATGTTTCCCAAGGCTGTGAAGCTGAGATAGCAAGTTTTTTCAATACTCAAATGGCAAAGAGCAGTCTCAAGAAGATCAAAGCACATCTACCACAAACCCAGTTAGCCCGGGTCCACTAGTGCTGAACATGTGGCATTTGAGTTCCTTGAACCAGCCAGATATCCCTTCCCCAGCCTGCTGTTCCTCGTCTTGCCCCAGCACCTGCATTGGTGCAGCGTGTGGTGATGCCCCTGGGAAAACAGAGTCCGCACAGAGCTAGATTGGCAAAGGGGAACGAGCTGGGTCCTTTGTAAGACAAGTCAGCTCCCTAACCCAGTTCTCTGTCACGACGCACAAATGCTTTTGTTGCTTGTGCTGAGTAGGAACGAGCGAGGAGGCAGGGAGAAAGAGAAAGCGGGCTTGGCTGTGCTTTCTCTCAGCGGGAGCACTCAGCGAGTGCCGGCTTATGGCTTTTGCTGCACGGCAGAAGTTTCCTTGCTCCCACACCAGTACCAGTGTGTTCCCAGGCTCATGGTGGCGATCGAGGCACTCGGTGAGGCTGTGGGGAAAAGGCAATGAGAGAAAGGCAGCCCAGCTTGTGGTGCTTGGCCCTCCCATTCTTCAGCTGCTTTCCAGCTTGAAAGCGTGGTTGTGGGTACCTCAGAGGTACTCACAGCCGGTCAGCTGCGCCATTTACCGAAGCACGTGGCGGTGTGGGGGTGAGGGGGCAGCTCATAAAATCCAGGAGCCCACTAAGTGAGCTCCCGAGGCATCCGTACTGACCCCTGCTGCAGGGTGTCTTTGGGCTGCTCGTGAGTTACACGACAGCGAGTTGCTGCTCCTGCCAGCCGAGCCCTTGCAGCCGACCGCATACAAGGGGAAAGTGTTTTATCAGGAGGACGGTCTGTCACTGGAATGGGTTGCCTGGGGAGGTTGTGGCATTGCCATCCTTGGAGGTTTTCACAACCTGACTGGATGCATTCCTGAGCGGCCCAGTGTGATCCCATAGCTGGCCCTGGTCTGAGCAGGAGCTTGGACTAGGGACTTCCCACTGTCTCTTCCGACCAGAATTATCCTACAATCCTGTGGCAGTTCTGGCTTCTTATGGTACCTGAGACCTGTTTGTTACACGGTCTGCAGAAAATCTGTTTTGGGCAGCAGGCAGTCACTGAAAGACCATGTGTAAGCGTCAGAGATCCCCAAAGCTGCCATGTGCCCCCGATGTCCCTGATCCCCAGCGTTTGCCTTGGCACTGAAACGCTGCCGGGGCCTGGCCCTGCTGCGCAGCTCCCCGGGGCCACGAGGGACGGGCGTCAGGCACCGTGCACAGCCACCGGGCCCTGGCAGCTCCCTCCCAGCCTCTGGTTTCTGATGCTCAGGGAGCTTTCCTCAGCCTCCGAGACTGTGCTAGCTTTCTGCTAGCATTTTTTTCTTTCCCTGGTGTTTTCCTACAGACCCTTGTCTTGTGAACTTTCCACCGTGGAAGCTCATCCACTGAGATCCATGAGATAGAGGGGAAATTGAGTGAACAGTTTAGAGCTGTTCCTCTGCTTTATGCCATCACACAACATTGCGGATGAGTTAGATGGTGTCTTGTTGTAAATGGGAACAGGGAAAGCTTCAAGCTTGGCAGTAGCGAGGTCAGAGATTTTGGGGGCCTCCTGTCTCAGAGGATGGTCAGAGCAACACAGATTTCCTGTGGCTGGGTGCAACACACCACCTTGGTGTGACAATAAAATCCCCCTGCTTTCAGGTCACCGTGTCCAATTTCATATCCATGTTTTTTCACATCAACAGCAGCTTCTTGTCAACAAGCTCCTGATATCCCTAAGCACCACATCCATCAGTCCAAGCTTCTCTACAGCTGCAGCTGTCAGCAAAGGGGCAGATTTCAACTTTGTATTGCCAAGTGACGAGCGGTGAGGAGGCTGATGCGTCAGCGCATGCCAAGGCACAGCCCTCATTAACACTAATTGGGCCTGTGGCTGGGATGTGGCCGGTCCTTGCTACTGTGGCCCTGCTTGCAGTGGGGCCTGGGGCTGAGCCGGGGAGACACATCCAGATCTCTCAGGTACGCAGAATACCAAAAGCTCTATATGAACAGCTGGGCGTTGCACCTGACAGGACTAACTGGCTGCCCCACTAACCATGTGCCTGAGTTTCCTGTCTTTTTCGCAGAGCCAGAATTGTGATATGGTCTCTCCTGTTTCTGATTTCTCTCCAGACTGTGGAGGTGCAAATACATTCCCTCAGCAGAGACTATGCTGACTTCATTTCTGCTGTGCTGGATGGGATGCTCCGGCAGCTGGTGAGTGGCTGGTGACCTTCCTGGAGAAATGCAGGGAGGACAATTATTCACAGAGGTAAACCAGACAGTTTTTCCCTTTGGCTCTGAGCTTCCCACCTCAGCTGTTGCAGCGCACCGCGGGCAGTTGGTGTGGGCTAAAGAAGGACACGTGGTGTGGACAGCCAAGGGCTTTGTCCGATCCCAGTGCAGGCAGCCACATTCCGGACTTCTTCTCAGTCTGGTGACACTAACGCTCCCAGGCTGAACCCAGCTCGTTCCCGTCACCAAGGCAGCTACGGCTGAGATGCCCAAACTTCCCAGTTGCTCCCCATTTCCCAGGTGGGTGCTCAGCCCTCCTTGTGCCTGGGCCTTACAGGCGACAGCACCGTCTTCTGCAACAAGAAGGTGGGGGGGCTGTAGTGAGTTGTTGGCACCCTGAGTCATTCCCAAGGAGGAATATGATGTTGACACTGGGGGTTTCATCCTCCTCACTCCTGGCACTGCTGAGGGTTTTTTTTACACATTTTTCTAACACAGCCCCCTTATTTGCTCTTTCTTTGTTGGTCCCTAGTTCCATGAACTTCCTGAGTTTTACTCTGTATTTGCTGCACATTGTATACCTGCTCTTTGTTCTCCTTGGCTTCCCTGAGCCTGGCTGTTCTTAGTGATCCCATGTCTCCTGGGCTGCGTGGCCATCACCCACAGTGACAAGAGAGACCAGCCGGTGCCTGTGTCACTGTCTGGGGGCCAGCCACATCAGGAGAAGCTGTGCTGCCATGGGACAGTGATCCCCATCGTTTGGCTGTCCCGATCCCAGACAGGGTTTCCAGCTTCGAAGGCTCAGGGCAGCGTCCTCTGCTGTGGGGAAGGGGGTGGGCGTGGGGGAAAGGAGGAGGCTGGAGGGAAGAAAAGGGTCCCCAGAGAGCTGGGTTTGTCTGGAAGGGAGGGCAAGTACCTCGTGCGGGGGATCAGACTGATGCAGCTGGGTCGGTGGGAAAGGCGGGTGTGCTCTCTGTGTGCACAAGGGCTTCACTGCAAACTGCTGGGCTGACGTTTAGGGCTGCACCTTGAGAAGCTGTCAGGGGAACTGACTGCTCAGCAGCAGCACTGTCGTGTCTGGGCTCTGCGGAACGACGGGGAAAGGATGAACAGAACAGCTCTTTTTGTCTTGTTCAGCCAGGTGCCAGAAATCC
Source organism: Pelecanus crispus (assembly GCF_030463565.1). Taxonomy (NCBI): domain Eukaryota; kingdom Metazoa; phylum Chordata; class Aves; order Pelecaniformes; family Pelecanidae; genus Pelecanus; species Pelecanus crispus. Next base: position 994,580 of record NC_134646.1, read on the forward strand.
TCAGCATTATTTACATCCAGACGCTGATCATGTAGCACGACACCCTCCGACACTTCTTTGTCGAGACAGTGGCTGTGCTCGTCCTCTCTCACCCTGTGGCCATCAGCAATAGCCTCCTGCGGACACGGCTGCCCCCGGACAGGTGCGTGTCCCGCCCCAGCCCCTGCGGGCAGCCAAGGACTGGCCACCTGATGGCTGAGGAGGCACTGGCAAAGCGCTGGCCTCCTCCCCTGGGGAGAGAACGCTGAGTGTGGCCGGATTCAGCGCCAGAGCCCAGCCCCCGAGAGCCCTTTTGGGCCAGGGAGAGCGCTTGGCTGTGTCGAGAGCATCGCAGGTACCAGAGCCCACGGGCTGACAGGTGAACTTCTGCTCCCTTGCAGTGACGTGATGGAGCTGTGGAGGATCCTGGGGAGTAAAATGCTTCATCCTAAAGGTTTTGATGGAAAACTTAAAGAACTCGGGCAAGGACACAGCTGGGACCAACTCTGCTGATCTGCGGCCACTCTGCAGCTATGTGGTGTGTTTCTAGCATATACATTTCTGCAGCTCCTTGCCTGCTTTTCTGACTACCTCTGCATCCTGAGGGCTTCATGGAAGCCCCCGGGGCGCTGTGTCAGCCCCGTGCAGTGCCAGCGGTGAGCAAGCCGAGGCAGTTTGCGGCTCCCAGCCTGTGGGGCTGTTGCAGAAGGCCGAAGGGCAGACAGCAAAAGCCCCACAGGCAGGCGTGGGCTGGGGGGAAGAGGCCTTGGTTTCACTGGCAGTTTCCATTGAATGGCTCTGCAGATCACCCATGCTACCCTGGAGCATGTGTCTGTGCAGCAGAGCCTGGAGGCTGTCAAGGATTGAGCAGGTCCCCGTCCTCCTGCAGCCCGTCAGTGCCAGCCTGGGAAGGGAGACGCCTTTTTACCCCCACCCCCAGGGCGGGACCAGCACCTGGGCTGGGCTTCACTGCCCGGGACCAGCTCACGTTTGCTCGTGGCACTGAGGCAGCACTTCAGCCTCCTCATCTCCTGGAGGGACACATTGCTCTGGTTGGTTTTACTTCCATTTGTTTTCACGGAGAAACGTCGATCCTCTGGGAGGAAGGTGTTGCCCAGCTTGTAATCGTTGCCTGCTGGGGCCTTGCCTCCCATTTCTCCTCGCTGCCAGGTGCCCTCCCTTCCCTCCCTCCTCGTCCCCGCTGCAGAAGCCCCTTGCAGGTGGCCCTGCCGCGCTGCCCTGGGCACAGAGGCAGCCGTGGGCTGCCTGTGGGGCTGGGATAACCGGTGCAGCCCGGGGCGCTTCCATGGGGCCAAAACCTGACTTGTTTGTTTGGTCTGTGCCTTCCCGGGAGGTTAGTTTTTTCCTCTAGCCTTTATTTATTTTGGTTTGGGTTTGTCTGTTTGGTTGTATTTCTTGTTTTGTTAGTGTTAGCTTGATGATTGCTTTGGTTTCTGTTGCAGTTTCCACACTGCGGGTCTCTAGGGCATCCCTGTTTCAGGACTTAAGGGGCCGAGGAGCATCCCTGTGTGTCCCAACCTGCCGTGGTCCAGCTCCCTCGCCCCGGGCAGCGACGGGGAGACTTTGCCCAGGTAATTCCTGGCCGCACAGGGGGTGTGTGCCAGTCTTGCTCGTGCGTGAGCCAGGTGCGCGACACCCGCAGTGGTGGTGTGAGCACGGTGTGGGGGTTCCTGCCCCAGCAGCCTATGTCCAGCTCGGGGGACACCTCCTTGCGTGGCTTTCTGCAAGGCTTGTGCCCTGCTGATGCGCCATTGCCCAGGCGGGGAAGAGGACGGACGATGCCTCTCACCGCGTGTACCACAGTGCTGCTGCGAAGAGCTGTAGCTCTGCAGCCTCTGAGCTGCCGGTGCTGAGGCTGGGCTTGCTGGTGTGCCCAGCGAGCGTGGGGCTTCCAAACGGGTGGGAAGAGTGGTTTTCCCCTCGCTCCGCGGGCACCAGGGCTGGGATGCATCATTTCAGAGGGACTTGGCTCCTCCCTGGGTGAGATTAAGCAGGAATGAGCCAACATCCCTGCAAGCAGCTGTGCTTTCTCAGCTTTACCCAAGACACATCTTCCTCTAATTAATTAATGGATTAATGACTTCTTGTGCTTTGTGGGGTTTTTTTTTTTTTTTTTTCCACCCCAGAATTTCCACGGAGGCATTGGAGGTGGTGCTGTGCCCACGCATGGTGGGCAGCGGCTGCCGAGGACACAGGAGCCGGGGCTGCCCCGGGACCCCCGGCACCTCCGGAGCAGGTCAGAGCCCTCGGGGGGCGGGCGGCTGCGCCCCGGGCAGGGCTGGCGGGACCCTTCCCCGGGCCGGGGGTCTCCGGAGGGGTCCGCAGTGACGGCCCAGCCGCACTCGGGGTCCCCGGGGCGGTGAGCGGCGGGAGCGCAGCCCCCAAACCCTTCCCGGGGGGCCGGGCTTCCCTTGCAGCGCCCCGGGCGCTGGGGCCACCGCAGCCCTGCCCGGGGGCTCCCGGGGGGCGGGTACCGGGGCGGGGGGGAGCGGGGCTCCCCGGTACCGGGGCGGGGGGGGGGAGCGGGGGGCTCCCCGGGGGGCGAGGGGGCCGGGGCCGGGGCGGGTACCGGGGCGGGGGGGGAGCGGGGGGCTCCCGGGGGGCGGGGGGCTGGGGCGGGCGGGAGCGGGGGGGTCCCCGGTACCGGGGCGGGGCGAGCACCGGGTCCGGGGCCGGCACCGGGGCGGGGCGGGGGGGGAGCGGGGGCTCCCCGGTACCGGGGCGGGGCGAGCACCGGGGCCGGTACCGGGGCGGGGCGGGGGCGCCTGCGCGGGGCCAGAAAAGCAGCGGCGGCGGCGGCGGCCGCTTTCCCGTTTTTCGGTGCTGCGCTGCGCTCCGTTCCATGCCGGGCCCGGCCGGGAGGCAGCGGGGTCCCCCCGGAGCAGGTGAGGGGCGGCGGGGCCGGGCGCGTTACCGGGCCGTGCTCCGCGCTCCCCGGCGGAGGGGCAGGAGCTGCCCCGGGGCAGGCGGGGAGGGCCGGGAGCGGGGGCAGCCCCATCCCACCCCGGCGGCCTCTGCCGCTCCCGGCGCGGCTCGGGCGGCGGCACCGGGGGGTCCCGCACGGGCGGGGAAGGGCCCGGCCGCGCTGTGCTCCCCGGGTGCGGCTCCCCGCGGGGGGCTGCAGCGGCTGTGCCCCGGGGGGGGGTGGGCAAGAAGCCAAGTCCTGTGGGTTTTGGGACTAAAAATGGAGACTAAGTCTTAATGTTTTCCTCTTTTGAAAACAGAGGCTAAGTGCTGCATTTTTGGGCCCTGAAAACAAGTTTGGGAGCTGGTTTTGTGTCTCAGAAGCAGAGGAGAAGCCCTGAAGAAAATCCAGACCCTGAAGTACTTTTTTTTTTTTTTTCAGGGCTTCCGAGCAGAGGGTGAGAGCTGGTTTCTGTAACTCAGAAAAAGACTAAGTCATGCGTTTTCAGTGCTTGAAAATGCAGGTTAAGTCCTGCGTTTCTGAGACTCAGAAAAAAACCTAAGTGCTGCGTTTTGGGGACTTGGACACAGAAGCTCAGTCAGCTGTTTTCAGCCCCCAAAACAGAGGCCTGGGGGGAACTTGGGGTGGGTGGGAGATGGGGGGCCAGTGGAGTCTGGGGGTGGGGTGGGCAGGGTGCATAGGCCCCCACCGGAGGTGGGGGCCTGGTCACGTTGGTCCCTGAAGTTAGGGACACTGGCATGCACCAGGCCGAATTAAACGTCTGAGTCTCTGGGGCAAAAGGCACTTTTTACCCTATTTTGGTGTGTCCAACTCTTTATTCAAGGTACATACAACCACTGGAATAGTTATTAGTCCATTTTTAGACCATGTACACTTATGACAGTTCATATTCATATACAAAGTATGACAGTGATTGATTTACGACCTTGCCAAAAGCCCACAATGCTTTAATTGGCTTGTAACATGAAGGAGCATTTATTAAGCCAGAGCTGGTAACAAGCAGCAGCATCGCATCCATCAGCCAGAGCTCGATGAAGCAGGAACATCTCGTAGCCAGTGCTGACACAAACTGGCACGTCTATCAGCCGGAGCCTCTCATAGCCAAAGCTGGAGCTTCAACAAGCTGGAACTGAAATTACCTGAAACCGAAACAAGCAGCAGAAATTGAAATAACCTGGGGCTTCAAATACCCTGAGCTGTAAGAAGCAGGAACATCCATTCACCAGAGCTGCCATACAGCAGAAGTGTCCATGAATTAGAGCTGTGCTCCTACCACTGTTGAACAGGAGAGCGTCCGTTCTCCATAGCCTCTATTAGAGAGGGCCGAGCTTACCTGCAGCTGTAACAGGAAGGAGCGTTTATGAGCAGGAACGTCTCGTGGCTGGAGCTGTAAGAAGCCGGGGTGTCCATCAGCTGGATCTGTACTCCGAGGCAGGGCTGTCCCCAGCAAGGAGCCTGGCGTCTTCCACTGGGGATTAAATCCACGCACAGCACCTCTCTCTGCATGGAGGGGCTCTCCCAGTCCTGTTCCTGAGGGCAGAAGCGAGGTGGGGGTCCCCCCAGATCTCCTGGCGTGGGTGGGCAAGGCAGCGTCGGTGTCTCCTCTGTACCTGTGAAAGGGGAGCAAAACAGGTCAGTCAGAGCTCCTGCGGTGCACAGCACGGCCCCACGTAACCCGCGGGAGAGGCCCGTGCCCCTCGCTTTCGGCAGAGGCTGACCCGCACCACACACAGGCAACAGGGAGGGGAGGGAGGATCATCAAATCATTTAAGTTGGAAAAGACCTTTAAGATCATCCAGTCCAACCATTAACCTAACACTGCCAAGTCCACCACTAAACCAATTAAGGGTAGAGTAATAAAAAAAACCAATTAAGAGTAATATCATGTTTCCTGGCTTGGTGGCTGGATTATTTTTTAATGAAAGTAAAAACTAGGAATCATTAAGGTTGGAAAGGACCTCTAACATCATCAGTCCACCTGTCAACCCAACACCCCCATGCCCACTAAACCATGTCCCAAGAAACGATAATGGGAGAGCTTGGGGCTCAGCCTGAAAAAACCCATTCCTCTCCCAAAGAGCACACAAGAACGCACACCTTGCTGAGACCCCTGTGCTCCGTGAGGAGCGTTTCAGGCACAAAACACCACCGAGCAATACTGGGGCCGACCATGGGCTGTTCCCGCACAGCGCTTGCCATCGCCCTGCCCCTGCGCAGGACCATCGGAGCTGCAGGCTGCGCTTTGCATCCTGCTCAACATCATTGCCCAGCCCGGTGCTGAACGTCAGCCAAAGCTGAACCAACCCGAGCACTAAACATCAGCTACAGCTGAGCCAAGCCCAATGCTAAACATCAGCTAAAGCTGAACCAAACCAGGGGGGGTTTCAGGAGGGGCCCAGAACAACCAGGAGCCCCACAGGGGAACAGGACAGGGCTGTCCCCAGCCCAGCCATGGCTGAGAGTCACACCAGGGGCAGCGCTGGCTGGGTGCAGGCTCTGGTACCGGAGCTTCCCTCAGGAACTGGTCTCAAAACCATGGGGCACAGCCCCGATCCCTGGCCTGGCCCCACTGCAGCCACAGGACACATAACACAACCAGAAGCGACAAGCAAAAGCATTTTCTTCCCAGGCACAGCCACAACCCTGACCAGAGCGGTGCCGGCCCCAAACCGCCCCGCAACAGGACCAGCGCTGGAAGCCACAAGCACAGCGTGTTTTCCTCCTCAGCCACAGCCAGGCAGGGCTTCTTCAGCTCACGTCTCTTTGCACTGTTCCCGCGTGCCCGACCCTGTCAGATGCCCCGGAGCACGTCACGGACACCCACCTGCTTCAGAGCACTCACTGACATTTCCTCCCACGTTGGTGTCCCCTGGTGCTGCCTGTGCCCGGGCTGTGCTCCTCGCTCAGGCTCATCCTCCTGCGTTGGGGCCATGCTCCTCGCCCAGGCTCATCCTCCCGCGTCGGGGCCATGCTCCTCACCCAGGCTCATCCTCCCGCGTTGGCGTCCCCTGGCACTGCCAGTGTTGGGGCCGTGCTCCTCGCCCAGGCTGAGCCTTTCTGCCGCTCGGCTGCTCCCCTGCGCTGTTCCCTGTACTGAAAAAACTCCTCGTGAGGAAGCGGCCACAGCACCGTAGCTGGGAGGACAAAACTCTTGCTCGAGCGAGAGTTCTCAGCCCACACTACAGGAAACCAAAAGGCGAGATTTGCCCTGGCTCCCGGGGGAGCCTGGTGCGAGTGCCCGTCCCCGGGACACCGTGGCTGCTGGAGGAGCCCGGCCGGGCCACCCCGACTCTGCTCCCCCGGCCATCCCCAACCTCGGCTGCACAGAGGCTGCGGGCAGCTGGGCCTCCCGTGCTCCCCCCACGTTAGCTCCCTGCGGGCAGCAAAGCCCACCGGTGAATGCAAACCCTGCTTTTCAGAGGTTTAAGGACCCCGTCGGTCACCGCTTGCCGCGTGCTCCCCTCCTTTTCTCTGCCCACGGCAGGGGCCAGCTCTGCCCTCCTGGGCACCCCAGCAACCAGGAGACCCCCGCGCCTCCTCGGGAGGCTGCTCCGGGGCAGCCGGGCCCATGGCGAGAGCAGAGGCTTTGCCCCCTGCCCCTGCCCTGCCCCGGCTGCAGGCCCCCGCCCGCTCCCTGCGGCCCCCGCAGCCCCTGCCCGGCGCTCGGCCGCCCTCCCGGTGCCCCCGCAGCGGCTCTGCCGCCGCCCTGCGCGCCCGGGCCGGGATCCCAGCTCTGCCCAGCCGGGCTGCCCAGGCGGGACACGGCGGTAGCGAGCCCCGCGCTGCCCGCAGGTGCTGCCCATGAGCAAGGCTCCCCCAGCTCTTCCCAATTTTGCGGGCGCAGCTGGGGGGGCTGCGACCGGGGAGCCCCGGCCCCGGCGCGGGGTTTCTCAGGGGCCGGGGCACCGCCTGGTCCCTCCCTCCCCCGGGCGACAGGCGTTTGCCCGCGTAGAGCCACCAGCCTCCAGTGGCCAGCGCGGCTGCGGCGGGACCCGCGGCTAGCAGCCCGCTTCCTCACCTCGCCCGCATGCCGAGAGCCCTGCGCGGGGCGCGCCCCTCCTCGCCGCAGGCCTCGGCCGGGCCCCGCAGGCGGCCTCTGCGCACGCGCGGTGCTGCCGCGCAGGAAGAAACGGCCCCGGCCCCGGCCCCGGCCCGCTCAGCGCCGCGGCTGCGCCCGCCCCGCCCCGCCCCGCCCCTGCCCGGCCCGGCCCGCGGGAAAGCGGCGCCCCCTGCCGGTTGATCTCTCGCTGAGCGCGGCACTGCAGGTAGCGGCCCCGTCCCCTCCCCGTGGCGGCGCCCCCTGGCGGTCACGGAGCCACGCTGCAGTGGCGGGGGAACACCGGCGGCCCCTGGCGGTCAGAGCGCGGCTCTGGATGGCGCGGCGCGCCCGCGCCGCTCTGGCGCCCCCTGCTGGCTGCGGGAGGCGCTGCAGCGTGCCGTGCCCGCCGCCGCGCCCCCCCGCCCCGTCCCCCGCCGGTGCCGCGCCCACGGCCCCCGGTACCGGCCGCGCGTGGGGCATCGCCCTGGGACAAGGCCGAACCCCGCCGGCACGGGGCGCCCGTGCCCCCCCCGTCCCGGGGCCGCGGCCACCGCGCGCACACGTCCCCCCCAGCGGCACCCGGGCTTGGTCCTGGTCCGGCCGGGGGACAAGTGCCCCCCCGGGGGGCCCGGCCGGGAGAGGGCGCGCCGAGCGCCGTGGCGGGCGAGCCCCCGGTGCTGCACGGAGCCCTCGCATTTAGCTTTAGCACGGAGGAACCTCAGCCCAGACACATTTTACATTCAGAACTCTCATTTATTTCTTCTGTCGCACGAGCAACTCGATGGATTCAGAGCACGGCCGCAGCATCGTGTGGCCGAGCCCACCGTGCACACCGCATCCCTCCTCCGCCCCGCTCCCCGCTGAGCTATTTTTCTTCCCGCAAGACAGAAGACTCTGTTCTTTATGCCACCTCTTGGGCCACGCTCTGGAGCCCAGACACCTTCACGTCAGGCAAAGGGAACGCACGGCTTCACCCGCCCCAGCACAGCGCTGCCTGCGTGCAGCCCCCCAGGAGCAGATCAGCAGAGGCCGACACGTCAAGGAAAAACCAATCCCTCCTCGCTTCTTGGGGAAACGCCAGCAGCTCCCGCTGCACCTGCCCGCAGGGAAAAGCCGCACGCGTCAGCCCAGTGCAGCAGTACCACTCCGGGAGAGGCTACGGCAGAGCCATCGCGCTCCCCGCAGGGGCTTCCCAGATTCTCGTTTCTTCTCTTTGCAGAGGAGGGGAGCCGAGCTGCACGGCGTCCCGGTCATCCAAATGATCACCTCATCCGTATCCCAAACGGACACCCAAATGCCCCTCACCTCCTCCCTCCTGCGCGCTGCCGGCAGGGCACACCCGCTCCCTACCTGCTGCGGGCAGGTCACAGCGGCCAGGAGCTGCCACAACAGCTCCTGCAAGCTTGTGTACTTGGTCCATCAGGACAGACACGGTGACAACACGTGGCCCAGAGCAGCATTTCGGTAGCTGCACCTGGGGACCCGCTCACTGCGAATGCTGCAGGGCCCAAGAGGGCTCGTAAGGTCTCAATGGGGGCACGAAACCCACCGGTACTTGATGCCTTGTTTTACCAACTCTGGGTTTAGTTCCCGTACCTTACCTCTCAGGGGACTCGGGGATTTCAAGGTTATGGAAAGCTCTGCAATTAAAATAAGGCAGCCTAGAAGAGCATCGTGTCAGCATCTGCGAAAGCTGTTCTCAACTAACTCATACACATGAAAAATACACACAGACAGACAGACAGACACAGTACTTCACGCTGTTCCCCCTTGTCAGCGGGAACAGCAAGTGCTGCAGACAGCGTCAGAAGCACCATCACCGAGATGGCACATTTCAGCTCAGGCCCAGGAGACACCAGTCAGAACACGAGCGAAAGGTACACTGACACCCCAAGCTGGTTTTCTTCCCCTTGCAGGAAGCCGAACTTAAACCACGGACACCGAGAGGAACTTTCCCAGAGATTACCAGGCAGCCTGCTGTCTTCTTCCATCACATTGAATATTTATCCGAATATTAATTCGAATTTATCCACTTTTCCAAGCTGTTATTTCTCCACTTGAAATGCAAAACCCCAGCAATCGCTGTGACTGCAAAAGCCTTTCTAAAATCACGTGCGCAAAAATGCGTAACGGTGCCTTAGCGCGGGCGCTGTCCGCACGCGGTCACCGCCGAGGGAACAGGTGAGGCCGCCGCAGCAGCGAACGTGTCCCTTCAGCTGCCCCCTGGCATTACCTCACTTTTTTGTCTCCACCAAAACCCCCCAGCTATCACTATTGTATGCCTATGACTGACTTTTACCTTGTTCCGTTTCAACCACATAAAAAGGAAAAAAAAAAATAGTACAGGCTGATGATTACACCCAGTCATTCACAAAGCCTGAACAGCAGCTCGGGTGCTGATAAAACGTGCTCTTGAAAACTCTGAATACGTTGAGACTTCAGGGCACAAGTAAAACCAGGTCGTGGCCGACCTTGTTTGGTTTGGGATACCATTATCTCCGCCACCTCCTCCCCAGCCCCCGATAAACGCGCGTTTGCAGGCCTCCACAATGTACCTCATGGAGCAGCATGAAGGTCTGAACGCTGCGGGCCCTCAGGAGACGGCACCGAGGGGATGACACTCCTGTGGGGACCGCTGGCGCCAGCAGATCTCGTAGCTGTTGGGGCTGCTCTTCAGAGGTTTTGGTGACTTGGGCTTTGGGGGTCCTCTACAGGGTCTCATTTTTTCATTCCAGCATTTCAACTCACACAACCGCGCAACTTCTCGGACACTTCCTAACTGCCATTTAGCAGAAACTATTACAGCCAAGACACGCGCTCGGCAGAGGACTTCAGGACACAGCAGACAGCAGCTACCGGGAACCTCACCCAGAGCAGACCAGCTCGGCATAGATTCCACGACTCAGACCCAACTTATCTCCAAGCAGTGTAAGAATAACCCTTTTACCAACCTCTTTGGGTAAACGCTGGCACTGGCAATGCCACCAAACGCTAGAAGGGAAAAAACAGGGATTATCTTGCAGCACGACAATCAGTTCCACAGCATCAAGATTAAGCGACGCTAAACTTGAGAGCAAGCAACTCCAGATTTGTTTAAGACAACGCAGCTCATGTTCCTCCCAGCACCATCGCAGCGTCCGCTCAAGCCGCAGCCCCGAAGCCGGACGCCGCAGCCCCCCCAGCCCGGCGGGGCGTGGAGGAATCCCAGCTGGGACGCGCCTGAGAGGAGCTCGCGTCCTCCCCGGACCGTGTGCGCCCCGAGGCGAGAGGAGCCGCCGGATCGAGGGGACCGCCCTGTGCCGAGGGCAACGCCGCGCCGGCCACCCGTGACGGGAACAAACGGTGTCCGACCTCCTCACCTGCCTTTCAGTTCTGGAGCCCCAGCGACCCAAGCCAGGACCCCTGACGAGCCAGGAGGGGACCGGGCACGGTTTCTCAGTGGCACTGGCAGGCTTGCCGACCCTTGTGTCTTCTTAAGCCAGCGTCCCAGGAAAGGGGTTTATACAGCCACGGCAAACCAGAGCTTACCGACTCGAGTCGGACGCTTCGACTGCAGTACGCGACACCGCGCTACTACGGCTTCCCACCGCCATCTGACAAGGCAGCAGCCATGTTCTTAAAAAAGCATTTTCTGTATAGCAAGGGGTGAAACGGTGCTCTACAGCGACCTGCATTCAAGAGAATTAGGGACATGGATAAATGCTGCAGACATCAGTAGTTTATTGGTATGTTTAGTCAAAACACATTCAGAATGGAAACTTAAAAGTAAAAATACTTTCCACCTGCAACAATTAAACTAGAATCTACTAGCATATAATGCCTGACACGTTACAGCAATAAAGATGGTAATCCACTGTCTTGTATACCTACTAAAGCCAAGATGGTCAGCCAAGTTTGTTGAAATAGAACCGTAATGACAAAATACTCCCACCATCCACAAATCAGCAACTAACAGTAATGGTCAGTGAATCCCTTCCTTTGCTCTAAGAGGTACATTTACTATCGAGAGGGTCGAGAACATGTAAGAGTCCACAGTACAGCAGGTGAGCTATCACCATGTAAACTTCTCTGGATGACGTTCCAATGGTTGTTCGTGTCACTTAAACAAGAAGCAAGCCAGAAAGCGGAATGGCTCAGTAGCTCTTTTTAATACTCCGTTTTTTTGTTGTTGAGATTATTCCCAGTGCCATTTGCCATACAAATGATTTAAGTGGCAGCAAAACACCACAGCACTACAAAGGGGGGTGGGGGGAAGAAAAAAAGGCTACACAAAACACACCGGTGGCAAACTGCTAACTGATGACAGCAATTTGTCCGAAGGCTTCAAACCTAAGTAGTGGTGTTGTGTGGCGGGCAGTTCAAGTACTACAGATTTCCAGGTAACAGCTGAAAATGCAAGACCTTCAATGAAAAACTAAAATCGGAAAATGAAAACTGGAAGAAATGTGCCCCGGAAAAAATTGCGTATGAAAATAGTGCAAGACTTACCATCGAACACAGAAGACCTCGAGCCTGGGAGAAAACAGACAGATGCCACTTCACTTTGCCTAACGTATCAGAAAAATATGTGCAAAATCTTCCAACTTACTCGAAAACAGCAAATGATTGCATATTCCAGAGACAGATTGCTATGATGCCCTATCTGCTTTTGCTCGAAATTGCCATTATTTTATCTGAGGTCTTCCACGCTTAGAAGCAGCTTTAAGTGGTCACACTTTCACACAGACGCACACACAAACACACTCCCCTCTTTTACTGACGCCTCGGAGCCGGGCGCTTGCTGCACGCCCCGGCATCCAGCCGGACGGTACTGTCTGCTGCAGCTGCAGTTTACGGGAATGTGCTCCAGAACGTCATCCGGAAACAGACCTCTCCACTGGGAAAACCCACCAGTCAGACTGCAGAAGAGGATGTCTCCTTTCTATCCTTCAGTCCAGAGCCACGTAAGCGTCAACTTCAGCTGAGAGTTATGTGCAAAATAAGTAAGAGTTTTTAAAAAAGCGCAACTGGAAAATGCAAATCCTTAAGAGCTGCTGTTTTGTTCTCTGAAAATTGCAGTATCCTCATTTGATAAGCTCACCCTCACAAAGGATGCTCAGTTCTACCGATTACGAGCTGGCCAAAAGCGTTCACCGTTCGTGACTGACTTCACGCCCAAGAGAGATTTCAACTCCGTTTTCTTTAACTTTGACATTGATTAAAGAGAAGAGACAACCTGGAGACTACTTGGATGCCTTCTTCCTCCCTTCCCCCCCTCTGCAAAAAAACAGGCGAACTTGTTAATTCAAGAGCGAGGTGGATGATAATTTTAGCAACATTTACTGATTGAAAGATACTGCAATTTTTTTTAATACAATTTTTCAATGATTTCCTTTAAATGCTTTGCAGCCGATTGGCTTTGCAGCACAGTAATTCATACACTATACTGTACAAAATCACCAGCAAGACTGGAGTGATGTATTCACAGAAGGCACCATCATGCTTGTTACATTACCGGAGAACTCAAATACAGTCAAGACAAATTTCACTGTACAATGCTTATCGAAGGGGAAAGGGGAAGGAGGAGTGTGTTGAGCAGCCATCCCTGTACTGAAGAGGGGCAGATAGAAAAATCTGACGTGAGCTATCAAATTCGTTGCGTACTCAAGAGCTACGACTTTGAAACTCTGGGTTCTGTTTAGTTTACAGCTAAATGGATTCCTTCTGGAATAAACTTGTAGTCTTATTAAGGTTTGTGTGTGTACATATGTTGGTCACAGCAAGCAGATCAGATGCCCGCATCGTTTCACAAGCTATTCTGTCTGAATAAGAGGATGAAGGTTTTTTTTTTCCTCCGATGCCTCCTGCAGATGTCAATATAAATGAGTTCAGAGTACCCATTAGTGCATTTTGATGAGTGCGTAAACACGAGTTTGTTTGGAGCCGAGTGTTCTAAGAAGGAAAAAAAAAAAAAAAAAGGCAAGCTTCTCCAATTGCACAAATTGCACTATTTGTGTTTCCAACAGTAATAGGCAGAAACAGTAACACTTACACAAAATGTGCAGCAGAGGGTTTTTGACTGAAAGGACCTGAATTCTACTGGGCATGTCCTTTAGTTCACTTTTGTTGCAGATAGTTAACCGGTCTTTTTTTTTTTTTTTTTTTTTTTTTTTCTTTTCAGTCCTCAATTCTCCAAGTCTACATTTATAAATTAACAGTGTGACTCCTGTTGTGAAACTGGGGAAAGAACGTCCACCTCAATTTAAACTGGAAACCAAAGGATGCTTTCACATCAAAGAAATGATCAGAAGGGCTGTGTCACATTCCAAAGCCAAAAAAAATTAACAAGAATGCAAACACGATGGAGACAATGTACCACTGCCAAGACTGTCTGCCCACAGTGGAGATGTCAGCGACGCTGTCCAGTGAAACGGCCTTCCATTTGCCCGGTTCCTCGTCCAGAGCCAAGCTTCTGCGCCATGCCACCTCTCGGAGGGGGTCCTCTTCCGTCACGGTCTCGCATCATGCCACCACCCACTATTCCACGGGGACCCCCAGGGCCTCTATCATTGCGACGAATATCCCTACGATCATCGCCTCCGCCTCGGGTCTCTCTTTCACGAGCAGCTCTTGTTTTTTTCTCTTCTACGTTCAAGCGCACCTCACCCCGGAACATAATAGGCTTACAGGGAAAAGCGTTCAAGGCACACGTTAGTCACCATTTCACAAAGTCCATTTATACAAGGCACATGAAAACACCGCATTCGCTGCATGCCTCAGCCTACCTTCGCTTACATGCAAAAGACAAAAAATAACCGTTAACAGTTCTCTGCAGCACACAACCTTAGCCCTAGAGGTCCACGGTAAATGGAACAGCATTTTAAAATTCATTTGGTATGCAAGGAATTAGTATGTCTTTCTCAAGTTAAAGCGGCATTGTCTTTAGCCTCTTCACTGCTGGCTTTAGCCTCTTCACTTCAGGGCTTAAGTTCCTGACGAACTGCTCTATCAGGCCTCACTATCACATGCTAGACATGAAAACTGCTGCTTTCTCCTCTCAAATTCCTCAAGTGACAACCGCAAGTAACCTTGCTCACTTCTCTCAGCCCCAGGACACAGCATTCAGAGATCCATGCGATGCCCTTCAGAAGGTTACGTACTCAACTTTCAGCTTAAAAGGATCTCTAAAAGTAAGCGTTGGGCTCCACGTGGCATCTACGTGCAGAGGTAAAAAAAACTGACTTTGGTACGATGCAGTTTGAGGAACGCTGGCACAGCTTTCATAAGCTACAGAACGCTCCTGAGAGAATGAGTGTGCCAAAACTATGTTTTTCTACAACTGTTGTTTACGAATGAATGCTAGAAACAACAGCAACGCAAACTGGGGTGGGCCACACTACCCGGGGCTTAGGGCATTCAATCCATCCTCTGAAGGCTACTCAATGCCAATACTTACTTTTGCAACTAAAATTCGCTGGACCGGTTCAGAATCGTCAAATACCACGAAACCAAAATTAGGCAGTTTTCCTCCCACTCCTTTAGTATTTATGCGAAGTTCTACCACGTTTCCGAAGCCTGGGAAAACACAAGGGAAAAGGCACGTTATCAAAAACCACAGTGCCAGCTCTACCACCCCTCCGCTTGTTCCAGACAACACCGGCAGCATTACATCATGTAAAAGTTCTCTTGTGTGGCCCTAAGTGAACGTTACGTGACTTGTCAACAGTTTTTCTTCTTAGTCTCCGCAGCTGAAATTGCTACTTACTCATGAAGAACTCCTTCAGTTCACTCTCATCGATATCATGCGGCAAGTTCCCAACAAAGAGCTGGTGGCTGTCTGGATAGCGAATTATTCGACGATTATCCGACTCATTCTGTTCCATGTCCCCTCTCCCTGTCATCAACAGAAAGAAGGCAGAGCTACTGAGGCTAGCAGATATGTGTAGATTCAGAAGAACACATCTACGAACAGCACCAAGCACGCTCACTCAAACAATTCTGTACCTTCAGCTCCTGAGTGGGTGACACAGCGAGGAGGATACTATCTTCCTCTTTACATGTTTGCCAGTCACCTCTTCTGGCTTTCATCTTCCACCATTTTGTCCCAAATACAAGCGAGAGCAACTCACGTTCGCTCCAGCTCAACCAAAGTATTAGATGCTTAGCAGCATGCAAGATAAAATCTTTCCTGATATCTCCCTACTAAACCATTACCTGCCTCGCAGTGTGACAGCAGCACACTGTCATCCCTTTTGTACCTGAAGTATTACAGTGCAGGTATGTACCCCCTCCTCTCCTCAGCTTCCCCTACGAGCCCATTTACAGCAAGCTTGCTAGCTCGTTTGAAAGGTTTCCTTAAGTAGATAAAACGTCTCGCTGACTTCCTTTGAAAATAAGACCTGGTAGGGCTGAAGCTCTACCATTTGGTCAACTGAGATTTCAGCTTTTTCTCCCCTGCCTCTGTTACCCCCACTCTAAGATCAGAATTAAAAGAGCTGGGCTCTGTTAGACGTCTTCTCTATGACTTGTATTTCATCCAAGAGTAGTAGAAATGCAGAGTTGCAACTTGATTTAGCCACAAGTTGCAGCTTTTGCTCCCTGCTGCAGATGACATGTTAAAAACCGAAGAAATGTTAACCTGTAACAGATGTCACGGTTCTTTCTCGGTGCCTTAAATCCTTTCAGTTCCAGTGTTGTCCCCGAGTGAAGAAATACTTGCATTTATCAAAGCCAAAAGCACTTTTAAGCCCAATCTGTACCAGGGTTTGGTACGCACTTACCGAAAACCTTCACTAGAACCAATTTTAGCTAGAGTTGGTGGAGACGCTTACAGTCGCTGAGACTTAACCACTTTTGCAGGCAGCGCTCTGCCAGCTTTACACTACCACTTCAGGATAATCGCCAATGCCACCCCCCGGCTCTTAGAACTCGTGACTCAGGGGAGACGATGAACCCATCAACATCCTGTAACTCTGGGCCTTTGACCAGATAGCTTTTGCCCAGCGCTGTGCAGAGTTTGCCAAGCAGCCAGGCTGGACTGATGAATGCAACTCGGAAGGCTTTCGCCTCTCCAGCACCACTTCTGACAACTGTCGAGTCACATGCACGACCATCCTACGGATTTGGATACTCTGTACGAGTAAGAAAATGCAGAGAGCTGCCGGCTCATAAACTAAGACAAACATGAGGCAGCCAAACCAAGAATGGTGTTTTCGACAATTACACAAGGTGGAAAAATATGTATAAAATTATTAACTGACTGAGGCTGACACGGTGGAAAGGTTTTCTTCCAAAACTAAGAGCAACAACAGGTATTTAAGAGCTCTCATTTCCAAGGCTCAGCACAATTCTAGGACACCGAAAAAAACCATCAGATTTCTGTACCAGCTTTTCAGAACTGCATCGAGCCACATGAAAAGTACTCAAGCATATAAGTGAGTGGCATGACTATTAAAAAACATTTCAACAAAACAGAAGCTTGGAAAGAATACCTGATCTTTGCAATAACTCATCACCAGCTTGGACTCCTCCAAATCATATTCCCCCATTTCTAGTCAAAGGCAGTAGGAACAGACAGTTCATTATCAGCCAAATACAATACCGGCACAGACAAGGCCCGTCAAGGAGACACCTCTCATTAACTAGTCCCAAGCAGACACACAGGTTGATCCGCGTTACCTGGTCGAGGTCCTCGGGGTGGAAAACCCGGTCGTTCCCTGGGACGCTGTTCACGTACACGAGGAGGTTGAGACTGAGCTTCAGGTTTACTTTCAACTCTTGGCTAAAACAGGAGGAGAACATACATTATTTAAACACCAGCTCAGTACAAAAAAAACCCCAAAACCCCAAAACTCACCAAAACAAAAAAAACTACCCCACAACGCAAGACATAGATAAGTGGCATGCACAAAAGGAACTCCAGAAGATATACATCCATGTCAATGTGTTTGGGAATACATTTTTTTCACCTCTATAAATTCCTCTGTACCAATCCAGGACTGCAGTGTTCAGTTATCTCTGCTAAAGGGTGCAAAGCAAGCATCTCTCAATCAGAGCGTCTCCCCAAAACATGCCTAAGGTGAATTTTCCATGTTTGACCAGGCATTGAGACCCCAACGCTCCGTTACTCAAGAATCCCTTGAGCTGACTAAAAACCCCAAAGAGATCAAAGAAAGCTTCGTCATGCCAAGCTCAGACATCATGGATTAGGAGGTAGTCGGAGATGAACACGAAGAGATGGGCAAATCACATGTTCTGTCTGAGTTGCTGAGGGATTCTTTTCCTCGAGTGCTGAACAACTACAAGAAAACTACCAAAAAGAAAGAAGAGAACCAAACAAAAGCCCTCAGAAGCATAATAAATACTTCTCATACAATAAAGCCACCTGAAATGACAATTTGTACAGACTACCTGCTGAGGATATTCTTCAACTTTCCTGATGTCAAGACCATGATGCTCAAAGTACACTATTCTCAGGAACTAGAACACCTAGTCCATTTTTTGCAAGCAAAAAATGCTTTTAAAGATAATTTGAGAAAAAGAGACAGAAAAATAAAAAAAATATTTCAATGCAGCCTGTCAGTTACTGAAGCAATTTCCAACATTTTTTAAATTCCGTTTTCTGTACAACAGTCCAGCAGCTGCTGCTGTGCTGGGTTCTTATCTTAGAAAAACAGAATTATCCTTAGCAGCATAAAAGAAGAACGCTAGCTTCTGAGGAATATTAAACGCAAGGACAATGGCTATAGGCCCAGACTGCTATAGAGAAGAAGTTTATGTTAAACACCTCCCCTACTTTCCTTTGAGGACTCAAGACAGCTGACGTTTCCAGCCAGAGAGTACCCCACAGAGGTTAAAAGGCTGCATTTTACATGAAACACGCAGCTATTCCGCACCAAATAAATGTTTCTGCCCTCCTATCGCTCGTGCTCTACCCAGCTAGATATTAGCTTGTCCTTCTAACACTCCTAGGATCATTTTTTAAATTCCAAGAATAAGCTAGGAAAATCAGCCTTCCTGTGAAATGTCTTTTCATTATACCTCCTCACAGATCACTGGAGGTCCCGGGCCATCTTTTACTCAAACACCTTTACTGCATTATAAATTATACCTCAAAAGCGAAACTCTATACGCTCAGACCCCCATTTCTTAGACACTTAGGGCTACCAGGCTTAAACACTCAGTCCTTCTGTCAACCACAGCAAAGGCTTGCTAAGTCACTGATGTCCTCCTATTAAACTCCAAATAACAGTTCACTTTTACCGGCTTGCTTTGCATTTCACTGAACTTCTCATCTATCACACAAATTCTGTCTACTCAAACAGCTAATCTCATTAGTTGCTTTCTCATCAGGACCATCCCTTTTTACAGAGGAAGACTGGCTCAGCGCTCTCTGGGCTGTCTGAAGAGGAAATCACTTGCGCAAAACCCTGCTCCCCCAAAACACTGTAATTATTAGCAGCATCGCAAGATGCCTATTAAGGGCTGCCATTTACAGCCCAAGCAGCAGCTACTTGCAACTCCCGTTTCACAGAGAGCACACAAAGTGGACTGAAAGGCACAGAATAAGGATTTCAACAGACAAGGACTAAAGGAGTGCTCAAGCCCAGGAGTCAAGTATGCCACAGACCTCAGCCTAAGGGAGCTTTGAGAACAATTAAGGAAAAGGTGACATTGTCTCTTCTCTTCAGGAGCTCACGTGGGGAGGGAAAGGGACCTCTTTCTGCGAGGGCAATGCTACCGGCAATGACAGCAAAACCAGCCACAAGTCAGCCCTTACTCACCAACTTTGGAACTGAATACCCCCCTGAAACAGAGGAGGATGGGACAGAAAGAGCAAGGGAAGAGGAGGTTCCAAAAGGCTCGTACAATTCTGCTTTTGAAATCTTATGAGGCTTAGAAGTTTCTCTAGAGTGAGATGCCTGCCACCATCAAAACGCATGCATGCAAAGAACCGAGCAGCCAAGCAAACAGACAAGAAACCACACTTCACGTGAAACAAAAGAAAAAAAACCCCACATCATCTCACCTGAATTCCAGTAGCTAGGTTAGATGCATACCTCAGATAGCTACCACACTGTCTCGGAGGTAAATGCGGACCACAGAACTTACTAACGGCACTCATCGGTCACTTCCACAAAGGCGCTATAGATTACAGAAGAGCCTACCCAGGGTCCGAACAGATTTAAGGCGTTGAGAGAATGCAGCCTCCGTAAGTGGCTCTTTCCCTGAACTCAGCACTTCCAAGCCAGAAGCCGAGAGTCAGGGAGCACCCTGCCTGCCTCTGCCCCTCTGGCACCCCTAGGAGAGCTGATGTGTTAATGCAAACAGGAAGTCAGAATATCTGAAAATGCTATGAAGAGAAGGCCCTGTTTATCAGGCAGGCTGTATGTAGGCAGGCTGACGTCTAATCGCCCACAAGAAGAAAAAGAGCAAGAAATGCTGACCTGGTCAACTCCACAGCTGTAAATAAACAGGAACTGAATTGGTTTATATCCAAAACAGTACGTGTGCAGCCCTTTGCGGGGTTCTGAGTTCATACTACAGAGGCTGTATTTTTATCTTGATGAAAGATGGGGGAAAAACTGGCACGATGCAGGGAAAGGAATGGGAAGGACAGTTAACAGCTGCTTTGTAACATCATCGATGCTGGCTAGAACAGCATCCCAAAGGAGCCACCCACCCACTAATGCATTCTACTGTCCTCGTTTACACACAGGATCTAGCATTAATGGATCCAGGAGAACAGGAGAAAACTGCTACTGATCTCTAACCACTTGCAGAAAACTGTTCAGGTGCCTCTTCTACCAGCTTTCTGTATACTATGTCTGAAAAGCGTGCAAAAAAAGGAGCTAAGAACTGACTCATTTTGTCTCCAGGAGAGTTGAGAGTTGAAATTTTTGCCACTTCGGTATTGTTCCGAAACTTCCACACAGAATTACTTAAAACATGAAGTCACAGCAAAAGTAATCTAAAAGGCAGAAAGCACGACAAGCTGCAGAGGCAACACAGAAGAGTTTGAGGGGACATCTATAAGCTATATTCTGCTCTCTTGTACGGATAATCTTAAATGATTTTTGCAGTCGTATTACAAAAATCCACCCTCTCTACTGCAAATAAAACCAATTTTGGTTTTGCGCAAGGAAAATCTATTCTGTACTAGAAAATGCACAGTTTTTACAGCTCAAATACCACCTAAGTGCTCAAAGCCCTGCTGAAGTTGACGAAGACAGACAGGCTTCCCAACTCATTACATAGCCATTATCCAATTTCCATGACAGCCCTGTCAGACCAGAAGCAACACCATACAAGGTGTTGGTTTTTTTGTTGGGTTTTTTTTTCCCCCGTTTTCTTCTTTAACATGCATTTGGCTGAAGGGCAATCCTAGACAGGTTCCTCTCTGCCAGTAAAAACAGAGAAGAAACCAGTGCAAAAACAACAGCTGCAATAACCCAGGCACTCTACTGAAAATTGCAGTCTTTTAAAAAGGTTGGACATAAGCTACCATGACATACAGAGCTTTGGTACACGGCGTCAGCAGAAGAGGTTAAAACACGCATTTTCTATTTTGAGGGTTTTTACACACATGGAGGCAGCCGAATTGAGCGTCTCGGACCGTCTCACACCAGCTTGGCACATGCAGGACGTGAGCTATCGCCCGGTCAAACTTTCTTTCCTCTTTCCCCTCCTCACCCAGTCAACCTAGGAATGGGAAGATAGCATTGTCCTGGCAAGGAAATGTGAATCCTTCCATTCCTCCCACAGTCATAAGTTGGTACAGGGTTCTGCGACAAGTTAATTATAAACGGGTAATGAAATCCAGCGTACTTCTGTAGACGTTAGCCTTACAAGGCAGTCTTGCACCTTTTCAGAAACGGTGCTATCCCTTTTTACTGCTGGGGCACTTGCGCCAATGAAATACCCCTTTCAAACACACTTTAGAAAACTACCATTTTGTGGGGAGTTGGTTTTTTGTTTTGTTTTGGTTTTTTCCCTTGTAAAGCAAACCATATCCCATTAAGATAGGTCAAAAAAATTGCAATAGTGACTTCCTGTTTCCACATGAACAGATTTTAACATCACCATCACCCAAAGTTACACCTGTTACGTGTACGTGCCTTCGCTTGCGACAAGAAGGTGAGCGCGTTAACATTTAAGACACGATTAATTTGTGCAATTTAAGTCAAACAAATCGATCTGTTAATTTAAAAAACTGAAGCAGTTTGCAGAAGTAATGAGACAATCCAAGGCGTTCACAGATGGGTTACCTGTGAGACTGGTGCTTTAACATGGGGTGGAATTCCAGAGGAAGAAACAGTACCACTAGGAGGCAGGTTTTTACTGGTCACTGAAGCCCAAGAGAAAGCCTGCAGGAAATGCAACAAACCTAGGCTACTAATCATGGCAAACCACTGACATTCCTACAGGGAAACTCGTCTGCTGAAAATACACTTCCGGTTCACATCTGGCTATTAAATAATTGTTGTGCAAGCATTACAACGAAGATACAGAAGGATTTGCAGTTCTAGCCGTCTGTGGACTCTGACGGCGTGGAGCGAGCGTGTACCGTGCCCGCTATCACTACTTGAGCGAGCCCAGTTCCCTCAGCATCCCCACAGATCACTGCTTTCCACGATGTAACCAAACCTAGGACTCAAAAGCCCATAGTGTTAAGTGTCTTCTGCACAAAGAAAGAAAGTGGATGCCAGAAGTTAGAAGTAAAAACGGAAAAGAGAAAAAGGATTGAAAAAAAAAATATACGGGAGACATGCTGGAGCTAGAAAATAACCTCTCTCCAGCTTTCACCGGTTCCTCCCATCTCTTTCAAACTACCTATGTGTAACCATACCAGATGACGCACGGTGTGCACGGTAGTGTTTAAGACTAGGCATCCTGCCTCTAAGGGAGACAGTCAGTGCCCCTATATTGATTCTGAAACTGTACTGCCAGCATTTTTGCAAGTGTCAATGCATTATGTTTTTTCTCAAGGAAGAGCAGTGGTTCGCATTGTATGAGATTTTTGTTGGTGGTAGCTTGAGGTGTTTTCTTAACCTATGTTAACTCCACATTTAAAAAGGTTTACACATGCATAAAACCACACACACACACTTTACAAGCAGAACATTAAATTTACGATAGGTGACTTGAGCAGCACTTAAAAATAGCATTCTTCTTTAGTGAAACTTTGCATCTTTACAAGTTCAAGGGTCAAGTCTAGCTGTTCATAGAGCACGACACTGGAAAGAGGTAGCAGTTTGGCTACTCAAAAAGGCTAGGTTCAAAACCAAATCGTCTGGTTTACCATCTGCACGTAGAAGCACAAATATGACTTTTAACTGACCTTTGGTGGTTCTTGTGGTAGTGAAACAGGTTCTACAGGAGGTGGAGATGGAGACTTCTCTTCTAGCTCCTCAAGGGTCTTTTCTTCTACTTCAGCTTTCAGCTCCTCGGTTTTTGTTTCCGATTCCAATTCCGGCTCAGGTTCATGAGACGATTCTTCTAGCGCCTCCTCTATCCCATTGCTACAATAATCAAACGCATTTTATGCAGCTTATCGATTGCTTTGTATTTTATGACTTTTTATAAGCTATGCTATGCTATGGTAATGGCTGCTATCAAAAAAATCATTCTGTTTCCAGTTGCTACCATATGGTACCTACATATACAATACTGTGAGAAGTTAACCTGTACCCTGCAGTTCCATACAAAGCCAGATTTTACTCCTGCTGAAGCAAAGACACGTTTTACAATTCTCTGCAGAGAATCTGACAATCACACAGACATATAAACCCTTTCAGAAATAGGCGCTAAACTCAAGAGCTGCTGCTCCTAAAAGAACAGAAGCACAGCGAGACACCAACGGAAGATTACACATAAATGTATGGCTATACACATAAAGGAAGCCAATTTTGGAACAAACCCCACAGCTTATTTACAAAAATGCCATACAAGTTCCTTACCAAAGGAGTTGTGAGTCTTGTTTACTGAAAATCGCACGCAACTTCTTCTCTACTCTGTGTGTTCGAAATGTAAGGGATCTGAAGTTCTTCCCTTCTCTCTTTGGCCGCCCCAAAAGCTTATCAAATTCCAACTACTTCTGCCTAAGCAGCTAGCCACAGGTTAGCATATGCCTAAGTGACTATATCTGACAAATGTTGCCTTTACAACGTCTTTCCAATTGGCACGGTAACCCAAAACCAAGACCTGACTTAATGCTTTTAGGCATCAAAAACTTGCTGTGTTATCTTGAGCAAGGCACTGCCAGAATTCCAGCAAACTCCCCTCTTCCATAAGATTTCTCATGAAAAGCACTATGTAATCAGCATTTAGCATTATCACTAATGCACTTAACAGACATCATCTAGCGATGTCATAAATGTTTTTTTAATGAGGAAACCAGGAAGTCTGTTCTGGCCCTTTAAAAGGCATTCCTAAGTTTAAAAAAAAGCACAGGGTTTTTTGTTTGTTTCATTGTGTTTGTGGGATTTGTTTGTTTGTTTTTAAATAAAATGTATTTTTCTTACAAAAACATAAAGAAGCTTTTTTAAAAATCTTGTTTAGATTTTAAGACACTCAGGACAGAGACCTATTCTTCCAATACAGCTGTACGGCAACTTCTGAAAAAGCAGACCTTCCTTTCAGTTTCAACATCCCTTTGCTGACCCATCTGTTCACATAAATTACATTGTATCCACTCACTGTTACAAGTTTATAGAACAAAGACTCCATTAATCGTGTATATAAACATGGTTGCTACCTTTTCACCTCACATTTGAAACCAGGAGTGAAAATAACTAACAAACATAAGAACATCCCCCGCTTCCTCTTTCCATTCAAGAAGCAATGTTTCAAAATAATATAACATTAACATAACACAGATCAGTATCAAGTGTAGTTTCCAAAACTACTTGCTAAATCAGATTCAGAATCCAAAGCCAAAGCAAGTCTGTTGATTTTATTAAAAAAGTAACTTCATATAATAAAATGGACTTCTTACGTTACAGGATGGTTTTCGTAGTAAGTACTGCTTGCGTTCTCTTGCACAGGTTCAGGCGATGGCTGTCTTTCCTCCTGCTCCTCTTCCACTTCTTCCTCAGACTCTGACACAAAAAGAAAAACTTCCTTAAACATCTCTGCAAGTGTACACAAGCCGCACTTAAAATAAAACCCTATAAAACTAGTAGTAATCAAAATAAAGCTTCATCAACAAAATAAGGCAAAATGAGCTGCAAGAAAAGATACAAGACCCTTCCCCTCGTTCAAGAGGCTTTGTTTCTTACTATTTTCACAAAAAGGAGAAACTAGAGACATATTGCTGCTAGGAAGTTCTGGGAGGAGGTTCGAGGGTCTTTTAAAGCAGCAGATGCTTTCATATGGTGGCAGTAAAAGAGAAAGATTGCACTATTAGCTCCTAAATCTCAGTACCTAAAACTAAGAAGATTAACCTCAAATACAAGGATGATTGCCTAAGATGCTTTGTTCCACAGAACCGAGATGAAAAAATGCCAGAAATTATCCAGTGAACACGTGTACATACATTCTGGCTGTACTCTGATTTGCTTTGCCTCAGTGAACAGAGGGGAAAAAAAACACTCAGGTCATATTTCCTGAATAGAAATCAATTACTGAGTGTGATGATGACGACACAGAAGTGAATTACATGTCATATTTGAAAAGCCAATTACATTTTTTTCTTCAAATTGCTTTACCTAAAAATTTGACTGATCAGAGAAATCAAGTCTACCTGACAAAATTAGTGGCAGCAAAAGTACTATTGCTCATTATTTCCATTCTCTGCCAAGCCTCGCCCACCCTGAGCCAGTTCAGCCCTTCAAGGAATAAGGCACTACTATATGACCATCACTTTACAGAATGTTTTGGACCAGCAGACAGTTCCAGCAACATAACCTAGACTCCCCGCCTCAGCCCTCTCCCAGATTACTATGCCCCGTGAGAATGCAATACGGTTTGCATCTTCCCATGTCCTCTAGACACTTCTGAAAGCTGTGCATACATGCTGGAGGAACAAGAACAAGACATAGTCTACATGTACAGTTCTTCTCACCTTCATCAAGTTCTCCTTCTGAATCCCCAAATACTTCATCTTCATATCTGAAGATATCATTGTGGACATAGAACTTGTTTGGAACAGAACCCTGTAAAAGAGCAACGTGCATTTTTTTGCATATACAGTACATTAGCAGTCAACAAGAAGGCTGGATTAGAGATATAAGCTTTGGGGTACATACCAACATTTTGGAATAGGACTATTTCACTACAGCCATTTTCCAAGTGGTACCTCTTTAAGCAATCAACTGAACGGGAACTTCCACCCAATGGAAAAAGGAAGTTTCAAGCAGAAAAAACCCAATTTTGCTAAGTCACGGCAATCATAGGTTCTAATTGAACATAAAGTCCCTCAGTTTCATCAAGGAATTTGAATTTTCCCTATTACAAAAACTTTACAATAAAAAATCAGAATGAACTTTCACGGACGGGGTGAATCTATGCTTACAGCATTGCATAGGGAAACAACGGAGAAGTGCAACAAGACTGTAAAACATTAATCATCAACCACATGATAGTTTGTGATGAAGTGGGGGGAAAGAATTAGAGAGAACAGAAGACACCCTTTACCCTTACACAGCTCTGCTCTCGCCAAGACCTACATTTGAGCAGTAACTCGTGCAGCAGCATCAACCTATACTCACATTTGCCAGCAGACTTGAAGAAAGTACAGAACTACACTAGAGACTTGATCTGCAGAGCTGAACATTTTTTTTTATTTATTTGTGCCAATGGCAGCTCCCATACGCAAGCTCCAACTTGCTTTGTATTACTGCTCCGATACTTCAAGTCTAAGAAAATAAAATGGCTCAGGACGGGTCCAATACGCTCGTTCCTCTGCACTCACATACTGTGACACATTTAATGATAGCCGCCGGGCCAAGCTCTAAAAGCCAGATGATATTTTTTGCCCCGATAGGACAAACTGTAGCAACAGGTCAGGTTTCCATCATCATTTTTTGAAGTTAAACACGATCTTACATATACTTACCTCTGGAGCAAGCACAAAAGTCTGCATGAACTTCCTCATCGGCTGCCCGTTGTTTGACAGTTCTCCCATTACTTGCACAACCACCCCATCGCTCAGAGTAGCATGAGCATCTACATGACGAATCTTGGTGTGGCATTCGCTGAACTGTAATGACATCACTTTCTTGTGTATCTCCTAGAAATAGAGAGTTACATTTTAGCTACATGAGTTTGGTACAGAGCTTTACACCTTTTAAATACCTGAGTCTAAACCAACACAAAAAAGCACCCCACTGAAGCTCAAAAGGTAAATACAGGAACGAAGAAGTGTCTTTCTCTGAGAACAGTCCGCCTGAGCTCATCTAACTTTTATTCTGAAGTTTTCCACCAGGATTCAAGTACTTCTCAGAGCAGTCAAATAGCGTACAACTTGCTATCCAATTTTTCCAGGTGTACCACAACATATGACCTAGTTTAAGGCTTTCATTTTTCAATGGGCCTGTGAGAGGGAAAGGATTTACCTTGTGTTAAAAAAAAGCCCACAAACCCACCACTCCCCAAACAAAAAAACCCAACCCTCTATGCATCCGCAGAGTACCCAAACGTCACAGGAATGGGTGACACCTGCACTGCCAAGATTTTTGTGCTGCCAAACCAGGTTCTGCTGGTGAAAAGAGAGGAAACCAAACCTGCCCTGGGCTAAAAGCCACATTGCTCAAAGATGTGGCTACCACATGAACGGGTGTCCCTAGGTGACAGACATCATTCTGATAAAAGAGCTACAACCAAAGCGAAAATTTGTGTTTCCTGGACTTATTTCACTTCTTCAGAAGTTGTCTTCCATTTTAAGAAAACTCCACTCACAGAAGATTTTGGTAACATGCAGAATTCCATGTAACTCACAAAGATCGAAGTCCCCTTCCCAAGGAACCACTTCTAACTGAAATAAGATACATCAATAGCACAGGTCTAACAAGTCCTCTTGATTTTGTTTCCCATCCTAAATAAATTTTCTGCAGTCCAGATGCAATGCTGATGAATTAAACACAACGCACAGTAAAAGCAGCAACAATCAAACAAAAACGTTCAAGCCAACAAATTCCTATCTGCCTCTGAACAGGAGGCAGTATCACAACACGTTATTTACCAGATAAGAAAGTCAAAGTAATTGGTAAAGAAAAAGACTGATTTATACAAGTAAGTTCTGATCATTAATGAGGACTACAGGACTGATTTTGATACGCACAGCTTGACCATACACTGCTTCTTGCGGTTTTCCACTGGCATCCAGTCCTCCATGGACGTAGGAAGAATTCCTGCCATAAAACCTGCAAGCGAAGAGATGTAAAGGTCATAGCAGTGAAAACGTAAAACCAAATCCAACAAGTATTTTAGCCAAAAACTGTAGAGCTCAGTGCATCAGGAATTTCAGCACAAACAGCAATTCAAGATATATTTTCCGTTTCCGAGGCTCCAAGAATACAGGAACAAGCAAGCTTAACATTCAGTATTCCAGTTTGCCCAGATACGTAGCAAGCTCCAAAACCAACCTCAGCCTTTCACTTGCTTCCTTTAAGCAAGGTGACCATTTTGGCTTGCAGGTTCCCTGACATCAAAACTACCTGCCTGTGCTAAAGCCGCGCTACCCAGCCAAGGCGTTAGCCTGGGGAGGAACAACCCGCCTGCCTCTCCTCTGAACCCCCGTTCTCTTCAAAGCTTCGGGCAGCAGTGACGGAATCTGCCTTGGATTTGGACTGTACAGACAGCTTGTCTGACCAGCCAACCCACCTCTGCACCTATCCTATCTCTCTGCTTTATGCGGCCGTTATTT
The DNA here is from genome assembly GCF_030463565.1 of Pelecanus crispus. Lineage (NCBI taxonomy): Eukaryota > Metazoa > Chordata > Aves > Pelecaniformes > Pelecanidae > Pelecanus > Pelecanus crispus. Next base: position 1,022,390 of record NC_134646.1, read on the forward strand.
CGCGCTTCAGCTTTCTCCGAAGCAACGGCCGAAGAGCTCATTACAAACCTCCAAAGTGTAAGAAAAGGCCAGATGCCTCTCAGGCGCCACAGCTGAACACAAAGCCCCCAGAAGAAATGCTGTCTGAAAACAAGTGTAAAAACCCAGCAAATGCAAGAAGGCCAAACCAAACTACGCCTTACGGCTGCCACACCAAGGGATGAATTCAGTACTACATGTAGCCCAAAAGCAGCGTTCTCTCTCTGTTTCTTACAGTTAGGCAGTGAACAGTACTTCATTTGCGTTAATTGCATCCTTGCGTCCAACGACTGAATCACCACTTATAGCAGCCTCCACTGTGTAACTTTTGACACAAAACTAATATTCCATATTTACGCTACCTAACAAGTAGCAGTTGTGGTTTTGGTCTTGTAAATAGCACAAAGCTCCGGACCACTCCAAGAAAAACAAATCCTATGACCTTTTCTTGATGCAGCTTCTGGATTGGATTGCAAAAGCTTGTATTTTTTACATGTAATACATGTACACTTGCTTCCAATATTTTTCTTACGTTTCAGAGATCTTTTTTCACTTCCATTGTAGTTCCAAATTCTGAGCCTAAAACAGTCTAAGTTTTGTTTTGGATTTTTAGTGCCAGCTTATAAATCATGTGACAAATACTTAATATTTTCTGCACATTTAAATGAATAGATCAGATGAAACCATCATTATCACACCTTTTTTTATTTAGAAGCATGCTTTGCCTTGGGAGTGATTGCCATGAGGTCTGAATGCTACCACTTGCCCTACTTCTCCAAGATACCAGTATTATCCACGCTTGTACCCTATACATGAAATAAAATTTTCATTAAGACCTTCTATAAACTCACTGTCACACAGATTAGCAAGGATACAGAACATTTCTCTCCAGTTAAACAAGCCAATGCAGAGGGTCAGTGTTAAGATACAGTATTAAATGCTAGAACTTCCACATTTGCCATTGCCTGGTTTATCCTCCTAAACCTAGAAACTCTTTCCAGTTCTACTTTCCCCAAAATACCAACCCAAGATTTTAACTCCTGTGACTACATCCAAAAAAAAAGCCTGTGAAATATTAGATTATTTTCTTTGGTACCAACTGCATAACCATGTTTTTGAGCATGGTCCAGTGCTTCTTAACAGCGAGGAAAAACAGACGTTCAGCTGAAGCAGTGCACAAGCAGATAGGAAAACGTCTTTTCACTCTCTAAATTCCAAAGTAAGCCCTCTGACAGTCAGTATATTTTACTAAGTGCTTTCACAGGGGGCCCAAGGGTTTTAACTTGCTTTTAAGGGACTGTTCAGACTCGTTGGTAGGCAAAAAACCTAACAAGTGGGAACTGCAGATCAGGAAAGGAGTAAACATTAAGTCCCCAGTTATATGGAACTATAGATTTTCAGTTAAGGGGCCGGTAAAGCTATATAAATTCACCTCAAGCGCAAATGGCGCGCAGTCTACACTCATTAACACCCATTTAGGGGGCAAACTGATCTCTGCTTACCCGTAACCCCTGGATAAGCTTTGGGTAATGACTAGTGACAGGATACTCGGTGCTCTTCTCAAGCTTTTAGTAGGATAAACCAGTAACTTTAACAGTTGCTGTCCAAACTCCCTTACCGCCGCAAGGAGCACATCGAGCATCAGGAAGCCATGAAACCCAAAATCTTCCTGTGGCAGCGAGCAAGTTGTTGTTCAGACTAGCAGCAAGAGAAAGAGGGAAGATAAGACGCCCTCCCAGAAGAGCATCGCTCATAAACAAGGCGGGGCCAAAGAACAGAAAGGCAAATGTCCTCCATAGCTGAGCCTGACTAGAAAAAAGTAGCCACCTCCGCAGCCCAAAAGAAGGGAGAGCAGTGGCAGAGAGTAAAACTGGCTAGAAGACATTTCACACAAGCAGCTCAAGAACCAGTTACGATTCAACCCAACCAGATCAAAACCTCTAGGACATGTCTGTGCAGAGGTATTTAAGAAAAATTTCACAGATGCTATTGTTAGCGACACTTGTGCCACCTTTCAAGTGGACAGAGAATATTCGTGAGCGCAGAATATCACTGGCACCAGGGGAGCTTGCCTTGTGAGCGTCTATCCAGCTCCCCCGAGCTCAGCAGGGCCACAGTTAACAGACCAGTCACCAACAGGCCCTCCGCTTTATAAAAGAAGAAAAATACTGTAATGTTTTTGGACTAGAGCCCTTGATGAAAACACAATTCCTGCAAGAAGGTAAACTCTACGGACAATTCCCCACTCCCATTCAACGTACCATGCATACAGTGTAATTTGGAAAGCTGCATTTCAGAGTTGCTCGAGTACGGTTTGACATCTAGAGGGGTGGGAGTAATACCTAGTACCTCCTATAAAGCACCAAAGTTGTGCTAAATGTCTCTGCATTTTTCCTCACACGTACACCTCTGCCAATTTCCTATCACCCCAATCCGGAAACATCAGTCTACATCCCAAATGTACCAGGAACACTAGCTCCATAATGCTCCTGTAGCACGTGTTAATATTGATGCAACGGAAGTAATGTTGCATACTAAGGAAAAGCAGGAGGGAAGGCAAACTTGGGACAGCTGGCTGCTCTTCTTTGACTGAAGCAGTTAAAGAGGAAAAACATACCGACAGTATTCTCCTTCTTAAATCAAAATGCACACCCTCCCTCCAAATCCTGCCAAGGTTACAGCCGCTATCATTACAGGTAAACGCTCTTAGGAGCAAAATCAAAGACTATTTTCAACACCAAGTTTGAGGAATGGGTGGTTTACCCCAATATTCAGTTTAACGGCCATTGAAAATAAATGTTACAAAAGGAAAAGGCAATCTCACTGTAGAACCGATATAATTCTCCCTCTGCCTTTAGTATTAAGCTGTGAAGCGCGGCCTGATCATCCCTTGTAAACTCTTCTCTGTCTCTTTGTTTAAACAAACGATTTCTGGGTTTCAGAGCAAAATGACAGCACACTTCAGGAGAAACTTGTCTTACTAACTTGGCCTTTTCTATCATTCAGAAATGACCCTGCTGTTCTGACATCAGGATTTCCATTGCATCATTTGCTCACAACATAATTGTTATCTTGCAAAACTGGTATTGTCACACCCTTTCTAAAGTCTCTTACAAGAATTTCAACGGCCTGGCCTTTACAGGCAGTGGCTAGCTATGGATCTTGACAAGACGCTAACTGCTGACAGACCTGCTTACGAGGTGCTTCCGAAGCTAACTCCAAGGCAAGAGGTCGTTTCCCAGGCCACCTGGGGAAAACAGCCAGGCACGATACGTACCTAAGGAACGCAGTTCTTGGGCTAGAGAGAGCTGCCAGTTTGTCTCTCAGGTATCCATGTGTTACGTGGATATACCTGTCCTGTTCTTGATCTGATCTGCCCCCTTCGTCGAAGTTTTGGGGGCGAGGAAAAATTCTGCAATTGCTAAAAATGCTGGTTTTAACTTCTGTTAGATTACTAAACACAGATTAGGAAAGTCTGGAATACACTGCTCGGACCCCTTAAAAATAGATTTAAACACAGAAAACAACACGGTTCCACAGCAGTTCAGCGATTTAAGTCAAAATGATACCATTCGTTCTCCCTACCTCAAAGCTACAGATGAAAAGAGGCATTATTCTAACGACTGAAATCTTAAGTAAGCCATCTGAGAGCTCTAATGCATGCTCAATCAGAGTGTCCAATTTTTCAGAATCAACCTTATGTCAAGTTCTGAGACAAGACCAACCCAAGCAGTGACTGCTTTTTTTCTTTTCGTACAATGGCAAAGCTACTTTCACCTTTATTTATTACAAGTCCATGCTGCTCTAAGTCCAAATGTGGAAATGCAAAATCTTAAGTGACAAGCTGTGTGTAGCCAATCAAAACCAGAAAAAGAAGAAAGAAAAAAAAAAAGGGGGGGGGGGGGGGGAGAAGAAACACGTTCAGAGTACCACTTAAATAGTGGGCACTATTACTAATAGGTAAAAAAAACCCCTACTGTATTTTCTACCTACCTTGTCCAGGCCATGATGTTTTGTGTTGGTTTTGGCTGGGACAGAGTTACTTTTCTTCACAGTAGGTAGTAAGGGGCTATGTTTTGGATTTGTGCTGAAAACAGCATTGATAACACAGGGATGTTGTCGTTACGGCTGAGCAGCGCTTACGCAGAGTCAAGGCCTTTTCTGCTGCTCACCCAGCCCAGCAGCGAGCAGGCTGGGGGGGCACAAGAAGCTGGGAGCTGGGACAGCTGACCCCAACTGACCAAAGGGATTAAACTGTCTTTTTCTCAACCCATGAATTTTCTCACTTTTACCCTTCTGATTCTCTCCCCGTCCCACTGCGGGACAGTGAGCGAGCGGCTGGGTGGGGCTTAGTTGCCAGCTGGGGTTAAACTACGACACATTCATACTTAAATCTCCAATCCTAATCTGGATAAAAACTTCTCAGAGGCAATGCAAAATACGGTATCCTGTAATAATTAGCATGCTTGTCTTAGGTACTAAATGCAAGTGCCTTCTCTGCCATTTTCTTTCCTTTTCTGTCTTTATAGAAAAGTATTTCTAGAATACGTCCACATTACCATTTTATCAGCTGAGAAGCAGCTCACTTTTCCACCCAGAAAATACCCTGATAACATGCTATACATCCATATGATCAGATTTGGTTCTAGAGCCTAAGGATTTTTCAGTAAAATGAAGTAGTTTTCCAGGAGCCCAAAAGTTAGCCAGGTCCATTTCCTCCCACACTCAGAAATTAATGTTTATATGATTTATAATAAACCGTACACACTTTCGTTCAAAAACATTAGTCCCTTTGTGTGTGAAAGTGTTACCTGTGCAAGAAGTCAGGAGCTTTATTTAGCAGAGTGTAGTACTGTCTCACGAACTCCCGCCCTACGAGCAGGGGACTTGGCTTCTCCATCACCATTTCTTTGGTACACAGTGTCAAATGCTGCAATTAAAAATATTTGTGTTAGTTTGAAGACAGTCCTCCATATCACAACTTCCCCATAAAAGGATGAGCATAATGATGTTAGAATTGAAACAATTATGTGAACAGGACCTTAATTCACACAGAACTGCTCCCCCAGTTCAGGACACCCTCCCCCACCTCCTTAGAGTAAATAAAAAGGTTTCAGTTCATTTATGTGTTACTTTGTCAAAGAGGGAACAGTGGAAACAAAAGTCCCTGACAGAATAGGTGCTTTAAAAAAAAAACAAACAAAACCCCCCAAAACAAACAAACAACCCCCCCTTAAAAATGTCTAGCACCATCTATTTAACCCTTTGGCAATAAACTGATGAACAATTAAAACTCCAAGTCCAACAGCACTGCAAAACAAAGAGGAATCCACTTTCTTAAGTCAGCAGTAACATTCCTTTGTCTCAAAGCACATCTGCCTCAAAAGGCTACTGTCACATCTGTAACACGAAGATGGTAGCACTGATATTCTGAAGTAATTCTGTGGGCTGGATTCACATTCCCTGAAGACTGGGAAGGGGAACCTTTATGCCACAGAAATGACCAAAGCCTTAGGTACTACTCGTCCACGCTAACTGCATTTCACATTTGTCACAGAATAATTTAGGTTGGAAGGGACTTCTGGGGGTCACCTGGTTCAAGCCCGGGCACAAAGCATGACCACCTTCTACCATGTTGCTCATTAAAACAAGTTCTGAATAAGGTTATTTGCTAACACGTAAACAGAACTTCGATTTGCAATTTGTGCCTGTCAGCTGTCATTGTAAGATGGCGCACCTTGGACAAGTGTGGATCCACACCGTCCCACCAGGTAGTTGAAGGTAGCAGTAACAGATCACCCCCCACCCCGGTCCTCTGTTCTTCGGGTTGAACAAGCCCAGCCCTCTCAAAGTCTCCTCTCTCCGGGTGCTCCAAACCTCTAACAATCCTAGTGATCCAAACCAGACCCATTCCAGCATGTTGGTTTCTTTCCTGTACTGAGGAGTTAAAATGGGGAAGCGATACTTTTGGTCTGCGTGCCCCAAGAGCGCAAATGGAAAGGAAGAATCACTTCTGCACGCTACGCTCCTGCTTACGCAGCCCAGAACGCCACTGCCATTCATCACTGCAGAGGTACGCTGCCGGCTCACGTTCAACTTTTCTGCCAGGACACCGAGGTCCATTTGTGCAAAGCCGCTTCGTATCCAGTCGTTTCCCAGCCTTTACTTTTGCATGTAGTTTTTTCACGCACACACAAAACTTGGTAATTTGCCTTTGTCAAACTTTGTGATGTTCCTGTCAGCCCGTTTCTCCAGCCTATCCCTCCGGAAACTTGCTGCGGATCGCTTTAGCCCATCATGCAGGTCACGAGGAAGGTGTTAAACAGCATCAAACAGCATCAGCCCCACTATTGCCCCAGAGAAACTTTGCAAGTGGCCAGCTACCAGCTGGACTTTGTATCGCTCACCACAACCTTTTGATGCTGGCTGTCCAGACAGTTTCCCACCCACCTCATAGACTATCTGTCTAATGTGGCTCCAAGGACAGTACAGAAAACCAGTGTCTTACTGAAATCAAAGGAAACCACATCTGCTGCGCTTCCTTTATCCACTGAGCCATTCGTGTCATCGCAGAAGGCAAGCTAGTTGGTCAGTTTTAACTTGCCCTTGGTAAACGCACGCTGGCTGTTCCAAACACCTTCTTGTCCTTCCTGGATCTGAACGCAAGTCCCAGGAGGATTTGCTTTACAAGCCTTCCCAGGGATCAAGGAGAAGCCGGACAACCTATAATCCCCCCAATTCTCCCTGCCCGAAGGGTTCTCGATTTTACTTGCTATGCTCCTACCCATCCACACTGTCTTGCAGATCATCCATGTCATAAAATGATCTTCAGCACTCTGGAAGTCTTTTTGATGGCTTGCTAGCACCTGGCGTGTTGCTTTTTCCAGCTCATGTCAGGAAAGCCCAACTCACTCATGAATACCAGCATCTGCAATCATGAGATTCCCTCCAGTTCTCTAAAGAAAGCTTAATCTACTTTCTCTCTCAAAAAACAAATGTGTAGGCAAGGCAGCAGGCAAAGACCAAGTCAAAACCCCAAGCTTCCAACTTGGGAGAAAATCCTAGAATAAGATTATTGGTGTCTTACCAAAATAACCTCGACCTGTCAATCCAAGCCAAGGGCCAACGCAAAGAACTGTTCACAACGACAGCTGGGCAGGATATAAAGCACATGAGGTGAAACTGAGAGATCACCTCAGCTCAAGAAGGGCCTGTAATAAAGGTAAAGGTACACAGCAATGGTGCCACAAACGTGTCAGATCCTGCATCAAAAAAGAACTCTGAAGAAAAAAGCCCAAGTACTTAGCTCAAATAGTTTACGCTTAATGGACTATCAAAATAATGTCAACCCGGCAATCCAAACCACAAGACAATACCAAGAACTGTTCCCAAATACAGTTAGCCAGGAACCACATTGGAAGCAGTGGTCTCAAAAACTTGTAGGCAAAGCAGCAGGCAAAGTCCAAAATACAAGTTTTGAACTTGGACATAAGAAATCATAAAACTTGTTTTAGGATTATCCAAAATTTTTTTTGTAACCTTCCAATACTCTGAAGCACAGTATTAGTTGTGACTCATGGGAAACCCCAGAGGAAGTCATTTTGATAATCAGACCCAAACCCAAACATCAAGAATACTAAGAGACATCAAAGGCCTGAGCCCTGTGCGCGTTCAAAGTGGGAACCTCCAAAAAACCAAAATGTGAGCAATTTGGGGATCTTCCTAACACGACTCATACTACAGCAATGCCACACACGTGGGAATTTTACTTAGAAAACAACCTTAAGAGAACTAGGACCTCAGTTTCTACAGGCGAGACCATTCTTGTTTTTGCTCCCCTGCCCCACAAGCAGATGATGAACACAAAACTGGTGATACAATTTTCACCACAAGCACTTATGAGAATACACAAGGACGCAGCTTCATCACAATTTTTTTTCTTTTTGTAAAGAACTTATTAAAAAGCAGCTCATAGCCGGCATACATTCTTATGAATATAGCAATAAGCAAAGTACGTATGTTAACAAATTGCTGGCATACCACAAGGAACACCGAAAACGCCTCTGGGTACGAAACATAATAATCTGTGACGAGTCATTACACTACATCAGATCTGTATCGCACTAGATCTTTTCTTCATTGGAAGCCGTGCTATTTCAGGAAAGGCCGCCGAAACCTTTCAGAAAATCTGAGAAAGGCAAGTACGCGATGATCGCGCACAGGCAATTCTTCCCTAACGACTTGAAACAGAAGTTGGTTTACATGCTCAAAGAGATGAGGTACTGTCCACTTCTGTCCGTATTTCAAGTGACAGCACTATTGATTTACATCACAGATTCACAGTATTTTACAGGATGTCTTGGTACAATTCTTCACCTGTCTCAGTATTATTTCCTTTCATTATCTTTTCAGAGATCTCAGTAGGGGTAGCAGAGGCTTAATGATCTGTTCAGGTCTCCAAGTCATTAAAAGGCAGTAAAATAAAAATGCAGGTACTCCTTGCTAGCAACATGGGTGCCGTGAAACCAGGTTTTAAAAAGATTAAAATCTCCACGTGTCCCAGTTAGTATAGCACCTCCTTAAAGTCAAGGACCCGAGTCTTAGCAGGCCCGAGGGGTTTGCGGTAAAGGCACCAGTGAAATTTAAGCCAAAACCCAAGGCACTGGCATCGACAATTTAAATACTACAAACTTACAAAGAATGGTATCTCCATGTTTTACCAGGCCCTACTGGAAGCCACATAGAAACACATACCCTATAAAAGCTATTTTTCCAGTTTTCATTGGTACATACTCAAGAGTCAAGGAGTAACAGCTGAGGAAGAAGGATCTGAGCGCTCTTATCACTTGAATAAAATGAGCCACATTCTTAGATCAGCCTGAGCGGCCGTTGGGAAAGTGTCTTAATGAGAACGTATCGCTCAAAGCACTTGCGTGCATATTAGCCAGAAACAAAATACTGAAACTGAGATGGCAAACACCAGAAATCAAATAAATTTATCAGCTAGTTTCTTCACAGTACAACTGTATTGTTCAAGAACCCCCCTCCATCATGCACGCTGACCAAAACCATAAGCGACAGAGACAGGGTAACACGAACACCCATGCAATTGCTACTCATCCACAGGTAATCCTGCCAACATCGAGCTGATATAACAATTAATCGACAAGATTTAATTTCCACCCTGTTCGGTACTTCAACTCCTGTGCTACCAGGAAGGCACACTGGATTTGGAGTCCATTCTTGAACCAAGGAGAACCAGCAGCCACGCGATACATTTCCTAACAGACTCGCAAGCTGGAGGACTAAACCAAGCGTGGAATCTCTCTCTTCTCCAGACAAGGCTCAGAAGTAAGGGACCCAGAGGCACCCACCCGAGGGACCGGACTCCAAAACTGAAGGAACGTGCACACGCACCGGTGCAATACTTCTTGCAACTTCAATTGGCGTGACTCGAGTTCAGAACAACTTGACGACAACTTCAGCCTACAGGCGGCCCTGGCTAAGCTCGTCAGCGTTACCTCAACCAACCAAGTTCCTACCTTGAATTATTTCCATGGTCACTTCTTTCAAGAAAACAAAAACAATGGGAGAGTTAGCACAGAAAGGAATTATTTGTTATTTGCATGCATAGATAAGGAAATGCACAAAAGCAGAAAGGATATTTTCCTCCAAAGAGCAACACCAAGTGCAACTGCAGGGCAGTGCTGAAATCAATACTAACATCCATTTACGTTTGTGACAACGTCCCAGCTATATTCTGTTAGATTATGGTACAAGATTATTACAGGCTTTCCTCAGCTCTGCAAAAAGTATTTTTCGATGGCCCAGGATAACAAATTCTAGGCATGATAAATAAAGCAAGAAGTTAGCCTTTGCAATGAGATGAAACTGTTAAGGGCTAAAAGGATGAGATACAGCTCACGTTAGGACAACTGCGCTCAAGTACTTGGGAACCAACTGCTGCATTAATTTCTCAAGTCCACGCTGAATTAATAGCGTGCAAATTCATAAAACTTTATTTATTAAACTGTGTTTGTCACTTCTTCAAGCAAATAATAATTAAAAAAAAGCGCCCCAAACTATCAGCCATCGGTTTGCATAGCAGGGCAGCAGCAGCTTGTTTCTGAAGTACTACTGAAGGCCACTACGCGTTGAGGAGTCAAAATGTTCACTGGCATGCATCTTGCTCGATAAGCAGCTCTCACATTAGAGAAGCCTTTTCTTCCTAAAATATACGTAAGCTTTCTCATTATTATTTCCCTTATCTGGTAGAAAAAAGAAGCGCGACTAGTCATCTGTGGCAAGGCATTAAGTTACCTGAGGCGATGCCTGAGCTACAGAATGGTGGCACACATGCTTGTATTTCGGTATCCAGAGCATAAACTTTGGCACAAAGTCTTTGGTTGTGACAAAAGAAGTAGTTCAAAGCCATCTCCATCCTGTATCAAGACAGAGCAACATCAGTGATGCTGGCTGGATGCTTCACCAATTCTGCTTCAAAAAAAAAAAAAAGCTGAACTGAGTTCTGACAGGAGCTCAAGAAAGTGTCATCTGAACTTGACGGCAACCTCCATCAAAACAAACCTTTAAGCTTTGGGAGGGAGATGCAGGCCTCATCATTTGTTTTACTAAAAAACTATGAGCAAGTAAAATATTTTGGTTTATTGACAAGCAAATTTCATCATCTGTACAATTCTTCCACAGAACAATTCGTCCATGTCTAAAGGCACACAGTCATCGAGCTCTAGTTTTACATAAATCTGCAACAGCGTGGCTTGTTCTTAAATCCACAAGTCTGCAACTCATGTCCAAGTCGCTGATAAGATTGGAATATACCACTTAAACTGCAAATAAAATTGGGCAAAATCAGAAAGATGCTTCCCACACAGCGAGCACACAAAGCAAAGCCACGAGGGACACCGTGTCGCTTCCCACACCACAGGAGCCGAGGGAAAACGGAAGGGAAGGGGAGAGCAGCTTTCACAATCTCGCAGGGGTTTCTCCTAAATCCAGATTATCACTTTCAAACTGCGTTTCCTACTGTAGACAAGCAAATAATGTCTTAAAGAGTGTGCCTGCCACCGCGATCCATAAGCGTGACTCTGAGATCCCGCTACTGCAACACACTGTGTGAGCCGCCACACCTTGAATAAAGCTAAAAAACCGAACGGCAACCGACAGTCCGGCTGGCACAAGCCAGGGCATGTGTAATACAGCCCCACAAAGGGTGGCGGGTACTCCATGGTAAAGTAAAATAAGCATTGGCTGAACTGAAAAAATACTGAAATGAAAAAATCGAAAGTCCCAGACAAGCCAGTTCAGTACCGAAACCACCTCCTCTCTTTCGTGCTCTGCGTGGTAAGCGCTCAGATCATCCTCCATCTGCAGTGAGGGCCAGCAAACCTGTATAATCTACCAGAATCCCTTTACTTTATGATCTCCTTTACCTAAGCCGCTACAATCTGAATTGGCCGAGCCCCAAGGCACAGCATGCAGTTCTTTCAAATCAAGCTGTCCTGCAGGGTTGGTTTTTGTTTTTTTTTTGTTTTGTTTTGTTTGGGTGTTTTTTTTGAGAGAGAAGCTTAATAGCATCCCATATTTAAGGTGCAGGACTACTACAGGGGATCCCCTATAGCTGAACCGTTAAGCTGCACCATCCAAAAGAGCTAACACCCACCCGAACAGCAGCAACAATAGCGACTGTAGCCAACGGCACCACCCGTGCAGGGGAAGCCACGGCATCTCTCTGTCACCATCCAATGCCAGGTTCAGTGCCTTTCTTCTGGTGTCTCAACCAAAGTACCTATTAGTCTGACACATTAATCTTTTCACATGTTCCTTGAGTTGCAACGCAGTTCTTCATTTGTCAAATACTCTCAAAAGAAATGACATCCAGTGTCACAACTGCTACAGTAAGAAGGAAGACTCAAATTCAATGCTGTGCATTAAGATGCTGTGTTTCCTCAGCATATTTTCAGCACTGTAAAATTTTCTTTAAGTCTGATAGCAGATGTATAATTTGAAACCTCAGTTCCATGGAGGAAAACATTTTATTCCTAAGGACACTGGCAGATAAGTAGACTGCATGGTCCGATCATCCTGGTTTTGGTTTAAGCTAGCTATCACAGAAAAGATTTCATTCCGCTAATGAAAAAAATCATACGATACAGATCATAATCCTACATGGTGAGCCCGCATCTGCCAATTAGAACATTACAAGAACATTTCAAAAGGTGAACCGAGATTATGTCTCTTGCACCCAACCTTCCAGACTCCACATCAAGAAGGAATCCTTCAAAATGAAGAGGCTTTCCTAGGGTAGGTACGGCCCCCGCAGGCGTACTGCCAATCACAGTGGACGCAGAACGCCTCGTTAATAATAAATGAACTCCAGAAGCTAAAGCCATACAGGTTTGTCAGCCACAATACCTTCTCGGCTTAGAACGCAAGTTGACCAGCCCTATGCCCACTTGCAGTGCTGTGATAATACAGCCATACTACCTTGAGGAACTTGGGGATACATAGCAGCACTTGCTCCATATTACTTCACATGAAGTCTGCCACGCAGCGCCGAGCAGGACGGCGTGGCCTACGCTGCAGAGTAACCATTACTTGCAAGTTGGTTACTGATCTTCATTCTGCTACTATTCCCTAATTAAAAGTGTCCATAAGAGAAAAGAAAAAAAAAACCCCAAACCAAAAACCAAACCCCTGAGATACCTGAGACAGCAGAGAGTCCTTTATACAAAAAAAAAGTGGTTACTAAGAGAGGCTATCTTTCCCCTCATACTCCTCCATCCCATCACAGACCAAAGAACACTGTGCTGGCTTTAAACATACAAGGTTGCGTATAAGCAGTCTACCTGCACAAGAAGTGAGCGAGGAAGGAAATAACTTAGCCTATTTCTCAAGGGTTCAAAAACACCTCAAGTATCTTTACGCGTCTTTCTGTAGCAAAGCAGAACACTTGCACGCTGAACTTGAAACGCCTAGAACATATAGAGGGTTTGGGAATTGCCAAGCCCACATGGAAGGCCACAATAACAAAACCTACATGACAGGCTAATTCTTTCTGGTTGAAAACAAACAATAACCTCATACCCTCTCATTCTCCACCGCATTAGTTCTGTCATGTAGCGGTGCTCGGCACGAAGCTCGAGATCCAGGGTCACCCAGCTACCCAAGGGATTTAAAAGCTTTGTCGTGGGGACGCTCCTGCGCACCCACACTGGAACTGCAATGACCTCTACTTCAGCCCTCCGTGGTTAAGGGGAGCAAAAGCCTGAGCACGCACCGAGCTCGGCTCAGAAGACAAATAAGGGAAGCTCAGAGAAGATCTACTCAAGGCCTCCAGATCTGCAGAATAAAAGGTGCTCGCAACAACTTCAGCCATGTTACGTGCGAAAACAGAGAAGCTCAGGTTGTGATTGGGGAAAGAGGAAGCGGAGAAAGGCGAGGTCCGCAGAGCTGGGAGAGAGCTTGCAGCCCGCGATGCCACCGCAGCACCCATTCGTAGGAGGAAAGGGGGGCTCGCCGAGCCGAGGAGGGGCCGCGAAGGCTGCTTCTGCAGCACCATCGCGGCTGGGGACGCGGCACCCTGCGCACGCCGAGGTCCCGACACCTCCCGAGGCCCCCGGCAGGCGCTGCCTGAGGCGAGGCGGGGGAGCGGCGAGCGCAGGGCCGGCCGCCGCAGCAAGCCCCAAGTAACGCAGGGCTCGGGGCGCTCCGCCTGCCAGAGGCGGCCGAGCAGGCGCTGCTCCCCCGGCCTCCCCCCGCCGCCCGGGCCGAGGCGGAAGAGCGATGGCCGGCGGGCGACCCGCCGCCAAGGTGACGGCGAACAAAAGCCCCCCCCCCCCCCCCCCTCCGCTCCCGCCCCAGCCCCAGCCCTCCGCCGCCGCCCCCGCGCCGCACCGGGCGCGGAGCCGGGCCGGGAGCCAGCAGCCGGTCCCGGCCGCGCCGAGGCGGGGCGGGCGGCGAAGGGCAAAGCCGGGCCCCGGGGCGCTGCCGCCCGGCGCGCGCCGCTCCCCTCAGCGCCGCGACCGTTAAACGCCCCCCACCCCCGCCCCCCCCAGCCCCGCGACGGGGCCTACCCCCGGCCCGCATCGCTCACCTAGGGCAAAACTCGGGGTGCGCGGGGCCGGGGCACGTCCCCCCCGGGGCCTGCTGGGCGTGGGGCGCGGCGAGCCTGTCCCTCGGCGTGTCCCGCAGCGGCGGCAGGAGGGGGCGGCCGGGGCGCGGCGGCGGCGGCGGCGGCGGTGTCAGGGCCGGGCGGGGGAGGGGCGGCCGGGGCGCCCCTGCGCGCGTGCCTGCGCCTGCCTGCCTGCGCGCCTGCGCGGGGGGGCCAGGCCGCGGGCGGGGCCGCGCGGGGCGGGGCGGGGCGGGGCTGGCTCCGCCAATCCCCGGCGCCCTGCCGCGGTGACGTCTGCCGCAGCGCGCGCGCGCGCGGGCCGGCCGGCGCTGGCGGGGCGGGGCGAGCGGCCGTTAACGGGCGGCGGGGCGGCCGTTAACGGCTTCAGGCGGGGCCGGTGGCGGCGGCCCCGGCCCCGCGGGGCCCTGAGGCAGCGCGGCCGCGGAAGGGAGCGCAGCGGCCCCGCTGCGGGCGGGGGCTGCCGGTGCCCGGGGCTCCGCGCTGCCGCTCCTTGCGCGGCCCCGCAGCGCCAGCGCTGAGGCGGGGGTTGCTCGGCGCTCCCCGGCTCGCCCGTCCCGCCCGCCGCCGCCGCAGGTATGTCGGTGCGGCCGGTCCTTACCGCGCTGTCGGCCGTGCGGGGGGAGGCGCGGGTGTCCGTCGTGGCGGCGCGGTGCCCGGGCCGGCTGCAGGGAGTCAGCCGGGCCCCCCCGGGGAGCTGTGCCCCTCGCACCTCTCCAGCTCGGCTCCTCTGACCCGGAGCCGCCTTTCGCCTCGGATGGGGGTCTCCAGCCACCTACAAAGTCAGGGGTGGAATCAGCGTTGGTTTCAAAGGGGTAGCGCCGCGCAGAGCTTCCCCCATTCACAACTCAGCTAAAAGTTCAGAGCTCACCAAAACAGACATTGTTTGAGTTATGCTGGTATCTGAAATAATGCCTGTGGGTCAAACATCCAATAACTCTTTCCCCATGCGGCAAAAGCTGTACCTTGGAGCGTGTTATGTCTCCAGGCTCCGTGTTTGAGAGGACTCTGCCTTGTCCTGCTGAGTTCTAAAAGCAATTGGACTGCTGAGGTGTGCATGCCTTGAGCAGTCGGGGCACACCAAACATCCTTCTTGGAAGGAAATCAGTTTCTTACCCTGAGGCTGTATATATAAGGATGGAAAACTTTGAAATAAAGAACTGTGTGCTTTGCAGGAGAACCTGGTTTGTTGTTTGGTTTTTTTTTTTTTTTTCTTGGTGAGGGTTAGTATCTCCTTATCCCCAGCTGGAGCATTTCGGATGAGTTCTGGTGTGTGTCTGCCACTGGCCTGGGAAAGGTAAGTACCTGCAACCATCCCCGTGGGGAAGGAGGGGATCCTTTCTCAATCTTTATGGCATCCAGAACCCTTCTACTTAGGAGAAGGACTGTTTTTAAGTGTTACCCTCAAAGAAGGAGAATGTGGGGCAGGTGAGAGATGGCTTGCAGGTGGGCGTGTGTGAAATGTTGCAGGGATGAGATGTGATTGCTCTGCATCTTCTTTTGGTTAGGTTGAGGAGTTTGCTGCATCCAAAACCCTACGTCGCTGCTTATGGACTGGAGGTGCTCGGGGCTTCGCTTCTGATGTTAACAAGAAATGAAGTTAGGAATGAACAAGCCTGCCTGTTTTGTAATGACTGCTGCGATATCTTTTCAAAGTCCTGCATTTTTGGTGTCTGTCTTTAGATGGGGAGGAAGCTGTTGGTCTTAAAATATGTCAAGAGTAAACATTTAGTTTCAATTACATGTTGTAATTTGCAAAGTCGATTTCATTCTTTAGTTGATGGGAAAATAAAATCCCCAAAGCTCTTTAATGTGAAACACCATGGGAGAGGGGGTTTTTCCCTGGGATGACAGGAACTAGTTTTAGCCCCAACTAAGACCATCAGTTCCTAACTGTGTTAACTGGCTATCGTTGCTATAAAATTGGCTGTGATGTGATATGCAGAAACCCCCCAAATGCTATCAAACCAACAGCCAGGAGGGCTGCGTCGGGCTGGCCGCTGAGGTGCGGACGCGGTGCCTGGAGCGCTGGCGCTTGGCTGTTCCGCAGCGGGAATAGGGCGAGCGCTGCAGCGAGGGGAAATTCCGCATCCGAGAGGAAGGTAGCTGGTGCTCCTCTGCGGCTGAGCTGCTGGCGCCTGTGAGGAGCTGTTCCTTAGCGTTGATTCTGTTCTGGAAATGTCACATGGAGGCTTGCTGCTTCTGCTTGGGAGTTGGTATCGCGTTTTCCTTCTGTTCCAAGCGCTCGCAACTTCCGAATCCCGAGCCTTGGGGTTTGTCCTGGGGCTGTTCTGGACGCGCAGCCCCGGGTGACGGCGGGGTTTTGGGGGTGCGCGGGGCTGAGCTGTGGGGCGGGCCGCTGCCGCGCATCCCCGACGTTCCGAGGGAACGGGAAGGCTCCTCCTGAGCCGCTGCTCGCTTGGCGGGGCACGCCGCCGGTGAGGCAGGCCGGCAGCCGTGCGGCGCCCGGGCGGGCCGTGCCGGCCCCGGCTGCGGGCGGGCTCTGGGCCCGGGCCCCCTCCGCGGCGGGGCCGGGCTCGCGGGGCGGCCACGTCGCTGCCACGTGGCGGCGCAGGCGCGGCGGCCGCTTCCGTGGCGGGGCGGGGGGGGGGGGGCGGCGGCGGCTGCGGGAGCGGCGGCGGCGGGCGCGGGGCCGAGCTCGGCGGGCCGGGCCGGGGCCGAGCCGCCATGAACTTCTTGCGGGGCGTCATGGGCGGCCCCAGCGCCGGGCCGCAGCCCTCCGGCGCCGAGACGGTGAGCGGGGCGGGCGGCGGGGGTGCCCGCTGCGGGCAGGCCGCGGCGGGGAGCGCTGCCGGGCCGCTCCCGGCGGGGCGGGGCGGGGGGGGCGTCCCGCCCGGCCTCTGCGCCGCGGCAGCGGGCTGGGGGCTCGGCCCGGTGCGGGGCGGGCCCGGGGAGCCTTCCCGCGGGCCCGGGCTGCTCGGCGGCCCGCAGGCACCGTGCCGCCGCCTGGGTGCGGGGGACGAGCGGCTGTCCCGGGCAGCTGCCGGAATCCGGCCGTGCTTTGCGGGGCCTCTTGCAGCCGGGCACTGGCCGTGGCACCTCGTCTGCTATCGCGCCTGCCTTCTGCCTTTCCAGATTCAGAAGCTGTGCGACCGAGTGGCCTCTTCCACTTTGCTGGACGACCGGAGGGATGCTGTCCGTGCTCTCAAGTCATTATCCAAGGTACGCACCCACCGGCCTGAACACCCGCGTGGCTTCTTAATAGTTGTGTGATCTATTGCTTAAAAACATTTGTTTGGATTTTGGGCTAGGCCATTAACTGCTCCATTTCTTTTTTTTCTCCAAATAGAAATACCGATTGGAGGTAGGCATACAGGCTATGGAACATCTTATCCATGTTCTGCAGACAGACCGGTAAGCGTGTTGCTGACTTCGGGCAGCTGCTTCCCGCTGATAACCTGACCGACCCTTCTCTGCTGCTGAAAGCAGCAAATACAGACTTGGTTCTCTGTGCCAGTAAAGCTCGGAGGGGAACTGGGTTTCTAACAACTCTCCTGTCCCGGTGGCTTTTTATGATGACCGACTTAATCGGAGCGTATTCAGAGGTGAAAAGAACAGAATTCCAGGGACTTGGATGAGAGGGACAGAAAGATGGGTTCTAGAGTACGGGTGGTACCGAAGTGTATGTTAATGCTTCTCAGTTCAGTTTCCACTGCTGTGGGAAGGTAAACCCAAAATTACCATGTTAATCAAATACAGTGTTTGAAATAAGTCAACCTGTTATTGGGCAAAAGGTGAACTAGACAGAATTAAGAGGCAGCGAATGAAGTCAGCAAATGTGTGTTTTCTCAGGTGTGTGTCATCAAATGAACCAGTAGAATAATTCTGTCATGGGGAGTAATGCAGGCAGTTATATTGAGGGGTTCAAGTCAATAGGAGAGCTGGGCTCCGTGGTGGCTGTTAAGACTGATGACGCTAGTCTAAATACTTTATGTGGACTAGAATGTAATATTTATGCAATCCAGCATTTCAACTGTCTATGCAATCCAGCATTTCAACTGTCTTTGCTATCCATGTCTTTCTGCAATGGACTGCATTGCTGTACTTGATAGTACCCAGAAATGGTAACTTGGAACCTGTTTGCAGTACTCAGATTTGAGCTTGAAATACTGTTCTTGGTGCTTAGGTGGGCAAGTCTGTTGTGATAGTCTTTCAGTCTGGATGGGAACTTAAACCCTGTATGTATATTAAAAAAGTCACAAGGGCATATGTGGAATACTTACATGTGCGTACATGGGGAGCAGGAGCGTGTCTTCTAATGTCAAGAGAAAGGCAGATTAGGAAGGTAGCAGTCCAGTGTCTAGAAGGAGGCATCTTGCTGTGCTTACGTATATGGGACAAAAACCCTTCAGTGCTCAAGCGAAGGCTGCGGGTGGCCTTCCTTGCCTGGCCAGTTGTGCTGGCGGGGAAGAAGGTATGGGGCCGGTGTCTAGATGAGTCCGTGTTATTTCCATTCTGTTGGCTGTGTAGTTAAAAGCGAATGTCTGGCTTGCATGCAACTTGTGTGATGCAAACAGTAAAAGGGAAGGTCATAGGAGTAACTGTCATGGATGTGAAGGGGAAGCCCTTCAAAAAATGAGGTCAAGGAGCCTGCTTTCATCCACTTAGCTGCTCTTGAGGCCAGATTTGAACTTGGAGAAGGGAGGCGGGGCTCTACTGATTGCCTTTCCTTTGAGATGTTAACTGGAACCCTTCAGGGCAGGAACTTGAGAGCTTTTCTGTGCTTTCTGGGCTCCAGTTGTCCCTTTGGAATTTGTGTATGCTGGGGCTCTGTGGAGATGTCTTCTGTGACTCAGGCTGCAGTTCAAAAAAAACAGTAGATACATCTTTCTGGTTTTTGGGTTTTCAGCTGAAAAAATGCTGTCTTCCACAAAATGCTGATAGGTGGATTTCCTATTGCATGTTTTCTGATGGCCCAGCGCATCAGCTGGCCCAAATGTCGTATGCTGCGGTTCATTTGGGAGAGGTCTAGTGGTAGCCCCTGTGTCTGACAAGTTGGGGTGTGTGTTACAGGTGGTGTGAGTGCACCATTTGGTTTCGGTGACTGCAGAAGCGAGGCTTTGGGGACTCTTGTCAGTTTTAGGAATACAAATCAAAGCCAGCTCATCTGAATAACTGGTTGATAAATGAATCGCGGGCTCAGCTGTCCCAGATGCACAGTGTGCTTGGCATATTGAGCTGAGAGGACGGTGGCCTGGCAGAGGACAGTGCTGTAGTGCCGTCACTGCTGTTTCAGCGTGTGCTTGTAGGTGTGATCTTTGGACCTTTCCAATGTCCATCTGAGGCGCCCTGAAGCTTTCTGCAGAAGGGGAGAATGCTCGTTTCCTCCTCCAGTCCTCCTCTCTTGGGTGCATCAGAAGGTGTACATGATCCATGGGATACCCCTCTTAGTTCCCAGCTGAGTAGAAGCAGGGCTTGGTTGGGCTGTATTAGGTGAGGCTTAATCTGCTCTCCGGGCTTTTTTTCAGGGATGAGGTGTTTAGTTGGAAAGAATGATGGCGGAGGAGCCCAGCAGCAGGCATGGGGCTCCGAACTCGGAGCCTGAGTGCACGTGTGGAATGGATAGCTGGTGTGGAGAGTACTGTAACGTGAGAACAGTGACAAGTGCAAACATGCTTTCCTATTATGTATTTACCAAAAATGAATGGAACAGTTCAAGATGCACAGCTGTTTGATCTACAGCAGCATTTGTCTTGCTGGAATATGTAATAGCAATATGAAAAATGGCAGCAACTTTGATGCTAAGAGATGATTGTTTCCTACTGCAAATAAGCTCATTGTGAGATCAGTATCTAATCGAAAAGTCATTTGGTTTTAAGGCTTTCTCAGCCAAGTATGATAGCACAGCTCTTTTCTTAGAATTATGTTAAGTATTATTCGTGGAGCCCTTGAGGAAAAAAGTAGCTGTCTTTCATCTCTGGTGTATCTCCTGATTTTGGTGAATCAGTTGTTCCTTCTCTTAGAATTTGAAGTGATAAGCACCAGTACGGTATCAGCCCTGTAATAGCAGTTTTTTCCTTCCTTCGGTTTGCAGCCTCGTTGCTGTGCTAATCATCTACTTCCCTTGTAGTGAACTGCACTTTGCTTTAGCTCTTTGTGTTATAAGGCGTGCTGGTATTCTCTTAGTTCTGAAGTTGTTAGTATGAGGTTAGAGGCATTTATAGCTTCATCTCCTAACTTCAGTAGGGAAAAGGCCTGGTTTGCATGGCTGTGCTGAAATGGTGAGAGCTTCTTGTGTCCTGTTCTCCTCTCTGGCCTCAGATCTTAAACTGGTGCTTCCAATTATTTACAGCCTTTATCCTGGAAGAGAAATACACCACTTAGGTCTCTTAAATTTAATACATTTTTTAAAAAGGTAATAAATTGAAAAAAAAGAACATGTCATTGTACTTGTTATACGGTTTCGTATAGATAGAGCTTAGGTTGCCTTAAGCTCTATCTCCTGCTCTATCTCCTACTTAAAACTTGTTCTATAGAAAGCTGACTTCTCTCACTAGTTTTTCAGCTATGCGCATCAGCCATCCTGGAGCCCGATAACACTCCTGAGTCAGCCTTTAAGTGTTCCAGACTCTTATACGCACCGGTGTTCTTACGCCATATGTTTATTTTGTAATCTGAAGTAGGAACTGTGATCTACTAGAGGAGTTTGCCTGACCTGCTGTCTAGATGTTGCCACATCACACCAGGGATTATCTTGAAAAAAAATTTGGCATTGACTGTAGAACAGGCCAGTGCTACTTAACTGTTGGGGTGGGAGAAGGCATCAGAGGGAGAAGTCAACTTGATCTTGAACTGCTTTGGTTCTACTAATATAACAAGGTTTCTAAATTTCAGTGTGACGATTCTAATAGTTTGCAACCTAAGAGAAAGAATTTTTTTTTTCTTAAGGCACAAACCTCAGTTACTTGTGTGCTATTAGCTCCAAAACTTGAAATTGTAATATACTTCTCATTAAAACTTCTGTAAGAGGTAATATGTGATTACCCCTTCGATAGCTTATCTGTGACTTGAGTCTTCAGGGGCAACAAAATGCCCTCCTTTCTTGGCATTCTGTGATTGATGACATGACAGAAACACTCTGCTTGTCTGTGCTTTTCCTGACACTACAGATGATGCTTGTCGCTATTTTGACAGTGAAATGCCATCATTTTAGAAGAATAGGTAAAAGCATTTTTGAGGCACCCTACCTGGACAGGACAGTACATGGGTGCCTTTGCTTCCATGTGGTTCTCCTCTGCTATTGTTTGTGAACTCATGGAGCACTGCACTGACATCTTGGCCGAGTGCCACATAAAAGCACAACTAGCAGAGGGAAGATGCCTGAGGTGGCTTTCGCTGGATTGTTGCATTGCATAAAGGCCGCATCTCTTATGGATGCACGAGAGACTGCAAGTCTATCTCCTGAGTGATTTTCACTACAGACCAAAAGCTGCACAGCTTCAGTCTGAACACAATAATCAATAAAATGTTCTACGTGGCGAACAGCAGATAGTAGCAAGGCAGCAAACAGCAAAGATAGAATGCTGCTGTCCTCATCTTGTGATTTGTTCCTCTTTCAACAAGAGAAATGATGGCTGCTTTTACCACATCTACATAAAATTTGCCTACTCTTTTATAGCTGCTGTGAATTCCCTAACAAGGAAAAGCAAGGCTGCAGTGTCGTGTGGGGTTTTTTTCTCCACCACCCCCACCCCACCACCCCCCCCCAGTCTCCAGGAAATAATTTCTATGTGTTTTTTCAGATGTGGAATTGTTTCAGTTACATGAAAAGGAAACAATAGGCTTTGTAGTGTTGTGTTGAAGAACTAAAATTACAATAAAGGGAAAACATATGCAGGCTGGAAATCTGAGCGTACCTGCTGGATGAGACTACTGACATGAACTAAAAGCTTCCTTTACTTGCTTTGACTAGCAGTTTGGCAGAGGAAGAGATAAGTTTTTTTTCCCCCTTTTGTTTCCATTACAGTCCAGCTTAAAAGCTGACGGTATGAGTTGAGTGACACTGAGGAAAAACGCTTGTGTCCTGGGAGGACATCAGCAGGACAAGGATGCAATTCAAAACCCAGTGTGAAAGAACAGACTACACTGACACCTGATTATTTCCAGCTTTTCATTTAGTGTGAGAGTTGTAGAAAGGGAGGCGAGGTGTCACTTTGACAGCTCGCTCAAGCCCTTGCTGTAGTGATACAAGAAACATAGGTACAGCTTGCTGCATTTTGTCTTCTCAAAGCTGGAGGATTACCTTGAGGCATCTCTAGTTTTCTTGGTTGCAACAACTGCTGTAGGTCTGTCATCTTTAATTAGTGGTCTAGCAGAGGTAGCTGGTCTCAGTTAAGGCTTGGCTTTTAAGATTGCTGGTTAGGGTGTTTTTTAGGCCTCTGCTCTGAACTGGCCTAGGAGCTTCTTAAAATCCTAATTTATCTTTGGTGTGAAGGCCTTACTCTGTATACCTTAGACCAGTGAAAGCAAATAGTAAAAAGTTTGAATGAGAGGTTTTGTTTTGACGGCGTGCTCTTCTGATGCTTGGGCAAGACATGAAAATAGCTGTGAGGTGTGTCCTGCACTCTGAGGTGCCTTCCTTTCTGATGTTAGGTTTTATTTTCCTTTTTTTTTGACCAGCTGTGCTTTCATACTTTTGTGGTTTATGAGCAACAAAGCAAGTAGCAAAAATGGTTACCCCCCCCGAACTCTTGCACTGTGTCTTTGTTGAAGCATAGGGTTTACAGATTGTTCGGTCTTTGTAATGCTGGAGAAACAGGTCTCTAAAAGCAGGGCTTATTAAGAGACAAGTCTTGGTGTAAGCAGGTGAACTAATGCTTTGGGGTTAGTGTGGCTGCCCAGCTGCTTCCTGGGGATGCTTGGAGTTCAAAAGCCCTTAATAACAGGGTGTAGTCTGAGTTGGTGACAGGGAGGCTGGCCTGTTTGGGAGAGTCGGCAGCTGTTGTTACTGCATTCATGTGGAGAGCAAGCTTTTGGCCCCTGGTTCTTGCTGACGGGGTAGTGCGAGGGTCTTTCTTGGGATGGTGCTGAAGCTTGTTGCAGCTTCCTTGGGTGACTTTCTGGGAAGGGGTCCGAATTGCTCGCAGAGGTTTCTCCTGGTATACTCGAGGAGCAGGGTGGAAGGAGTGACTCAAGAAATGGAAGATAGGCTTACAGTGAAGCTTCCTGTGGTCATCTTGTGTCACCAGACTTTCTGGATGTGGCCACCTGAGGGAATGGGATTGGGAAAAGGAGTTTGACTCCATTCAGGGACCGGACAGCTCATGGTTACATGGTATTACAAAATGTCTGTCAACATCAGCTGTTGTCACTTGATCTAATGCTGCAAAGGGAACTGCCTGTGCAGAAAAACAATGTTGTAAGAGTAGTTGGAAGTAAGTCATTAAAGAAAAGTGATTCTTTCATTTGCAGTTCAGACTCTGAAATAATTGGCTATGCCTTGGACACTCTCTACAATGTAATATCGAATGACCTAGAAGAGGAGGAGCAAGGTAAGTGCTTGCTAGAAATAGTTGTGTTAACGGTGGGGGTGCTTTCCTTGGTCTTTTTGTTCAAATTATAAACTGTAATACTCTGTGATTTACTAATGCTGAGACTTGCTTTGTTATTGTGTAGCTGTTACGACAATGCTAAAAATCTTGTTGTACGCAGCTTGTGTTAAAGCAACACTGGATCTCTTGCTTATTCATTTTAAGAACTATGTTCTGTGAACAGCAGTCAGGTTGGAATGGGGTAATTCATTATTTTTTTCGAGTTTGTAAATAATCGAGTCATTCTGTGCTATTGGGAAAGGACAGTTCTGGCGGTTACTGTCAAACGGGACACTGCTATCTGATGACTTAACAAGGATATTGAGAGATAAAATCTCAGGTACCTATGATAAGGGGGCTGTATGTAAGTGTGAAAACCTTCTTTTCCATCTCTGCTGTGGCGTTTCAGGAAGAGACTCTGCCTGTCTTTCCCAAGATAGTTAGATGTAAAAGTAGATGCTATACAGCTAAGCTGTGAAATTCCCTGTCCTTCCTGCCTTTATTTTAGAAGGCCTTTCTTGACAGGCCATCAGAACTGACCTCCAAGGCCAATGAAATGGTTGCAGCTCTTAAAAATAACCCCGTATTTCACAGGAACATTAGTATGCTGAAGAAAATGACAGCAGTAACCCAAATTAGGCTTGGGCAAGAAGAATGTTCTTAAAACTTAATACATGAATAGGAGCTGCGAGTGCCCAGATGCAAGAGGAGCCAGAGGCTTCTGACAAGTAAAACAGCTGTGGGTTAATAACCATTTCAGGCTCTTGAAGGGTGAATGGTGCAGAGGGCAGGACAGTCCAAGTTTCCCTGTTTCTAGCAACGAGGGTATGTCTAGAGCACAGGGATGGGATCCGGCTGAGGGTCATGCAAGCGCTAGCCTGGGAGGAGGCCTCAGTCAGAGCACGATGTCTGTCAGATGCAGAGCCTGCGTGCACTTGCCCTCATCACCCTCGCTGGGGAGAACGGAGACCAGGTAGTGGTTACAGTCACGCAGGCAGCTGCCAAGTAGGTGCCTCTGCCAGAAAGGTCGCTAGCTGTTAAATGGAAGCAAGCTGTGTAGTGGAGCCAGCTGCAGGACTCACTTGGCCTTCCTGACATTCTCTTGGTGCCTTGTTGCAGGTGGTGTTTAGAAAACCACTTCTGTTTGTATTTACATATCGAGTCTTGGCTTGATCGCTGTTTAAACCAGTTACCTAAGCCAAATGGCCGTAGACTTGCTTTCCAAGGTTTTAAGAGGAAAAAAATCAGCAGCAAATGAAAAGGCTTGTAGGATACCCTTTGTCCTTTAGGGTGAATGATCATGAAAATCCACCATACCAGCTTGTCCAAAAAAAAAAAAAAAAAATCAGACTTCTTGGGCAAGCATGATACAGTGTGAGCAGAAGGCTACATTTAAGATGACTGAATATCTGTGGGTTCATAATGTCCTGCATTTGCCATGGACGTCAAGAGTCTTTCTAGTCCCTGACAGCACTTCTAGCTCTTTTTTTCAGTTTCCATTACGTGTAGTGGAGGGGGAATGCTCCTGTGAATGGGCAAAATGTGAGGTGATACTGCTGTTAGAGTTCAAGTCTCTTGTCTGCAGTATTTACACCAAGATACTTCTTCAGAGGCTCCCTAAGTCATAATTAACCTTACGGAAAGTCGGTGAGGGTTCTCCAGTATGAATAAATTTCTGCCAGCGTGTTGGCGTTAAGTTATGCAGGATGCCCTTTCACGGTGCCTTCTGCAATGAACTGTCTTGTCTTACGTAGCTGCAAGAGACTTGCAAGCTGAAGTCCTCCTGTGATGTGTTATTCTTAACCATCTCTCAAATTGTCGCTTTGCTTACTTGCTCTTTTCCTTGTTCATCCATCTGCCTGACCTTGATGAGAGAGGTTTTGAACAAGATAAGAGTTTTACAGTGCTGGTGATCTCACGTTCATGGTAGTGGCCTTGATTACGGGCTTGGCAAGAATGTTATTAGCAGTCTGTTATGAAGAGCAAAGAATTGACAAACGTGAGTCATGTATGTGTGATCACCAGTGTTGTAAGAGTATGGGGTTGTTTGGTTCAGCCACTTGCACAAGAACTACCTGAAGGAATAATTGCTGCCGTAGAAAGCTAGGACGGCTGCTTTGAAAATCTGAGCTTATGCTGCTGTTGGTTGTGCTGTTTGGAAAGCTATTCAACTTGTAAACCTTTCTCTTGTTTCTTTTTCTTTTACCTGCCTTGACAGATGATTCTGAAGGTAAACAAACCTTTACTTATATAAATATAGCACTTTGTTTTAGGCCTAGTTGCTACTCACACCCCTAACACGCGCTGCCGTTTAAAAAGGACACTGTAAAGACTTGCATTGGAGCTTAGTGAAAGCTTTTTGCGTTCTGCTCTGTACATGTTCTTTGGAGCTGAAGTGCCTTCCCAATTTTATTTCTCATGTGATTTGGGCATGTTGAATGCCAGCAGATCTCCAGAGACTGTAATAATGATAAATTCTTGTTTAGAATGTCATGAGATTGTGCAGCTTCAGAACTGGTAGGATTTTAACGGGGCAAAAGTTTGTGAACAGTTTCTGTTTTTGAGAAACCCTCAAGTTCGCCACAAATGCATGTGCTGCACGGAGCCATCCTTCACAGTGTCTCTTTTAAGCAATGCATGTTAAAATAGCGTTCACTTCTACCATAAGTTACCACTAACACTTTGTGGTGTTCTCCTTTTTTAAACCGGTTTTATCAAAATGTACTTTTATCTGTTTATTTTAAGATGAAATTCTAGTTTGCAGTACTGCTTGTTAGTGAATCACTAAGAGCTAATCTTCACAGATGGAAGTTGTTCTCTTTGAGCCCTTCAAATGTGTAGATTTCAAGAGCGATTATGGGTAGAAGTCTGGTTGCAAGATCTTTGGTGTGTCCGCATAAGTAGAAGATGCGGTTTTACTTAGTGCGTTTCTGTCTGGCTCCTCTGTGGTTTTTTTTTTTTTTTTTTTTTAAATGTAGTGGAAGAAATACTGATGGGAAAAAGCAACACTTGAGAGGAAAAAAAAAAAGACAGCTTTAATTTGGCCCTTGTATGAAAGAATCCTAAACATGTTGAAGTAGAGTCAAGCTTTTGGAATAAATAAAAACTACAGCAAACTTGCAAGAGGCTGTCTAAGTTGTGTACACTGCTCAGGTTTTGCCTTAGCACCCAGAACTTGTGCAAGGGCAAGAGTTGGGATTAGGAGGAATCTGTAGTTCAAACACTAGCTGTTTGTAGCTGAGTTTAGGTAAAGGACAAGATGCTGGGTCAGAGCTCATGGAAAATTCAAGTGAAATAATTATACTTAAGTGTCTAAAAGAAAAAAAATATTAGGTCTATGGGTTTTCCTTGGTTTGCAGCAAGCTACAGTGCCTGCAATCCATGTATGATTCTCAGGTGAGAATAGGTGCCTCTAATTATACAGCAGCAAGTGCAGCATCTGAACTTATGTGGAGTTGGCTTACCTGTATTTTTTGTTTTGTTTGTGTAAATCAGGAGTGACCCAGACTTGATAAGCCCCTCAGCTTCAGAGAGGTCACTATAGGACTCGTATTCTGCTAGATGCTACATGCCTGGGCTGGAGTTATTTTTGCACACAGTCTGTCCTCCCTTTTGTTAGTATGTCATAGTTTCTGCAGCTAAATATTTACAGCACACTGGTGGTGTTTGTCTCTCCCTCTTGTAAGCTACCTACTGATAAGCCTGCTTCAAGGGAGAAATACAGCTATAGGACATCAGAGAAATGATCAGCTACTCTCTGATGTCTGAAAGGCCAAAGAAAATCCTCTTCTAAATCTTCTAAACTGGTACCTTGCAGCGAATCACCATGGCAAACAGTTTGAATTGCATCGGTTGAATTAAAACTGTTTTCTTGGCACCAGAGTTTTATGGGAGAGTCCTCTGATTTCATGTTTTGCCGTACCCCTAACAAGGGAAAGAGTTTGAAGATTATGCGTGGTCTTTGACCCTTTTTATAGCTGCTCAGTTGTTAATGGTTTGTTAGTGACTCCTCGATAGGGCTGTAAATGCTGCGGTTTAAGCAGGAGGAAAAATCCTTGTTTTGCCTTCACTTACCCAAATCACACCTTCGGATTTGGTCAGAAATTCAGTGGCTGTACCATGCATTTTCTGTGCTTTATGCTTCAAGCTGTTCCTGTGCCAGCGGTTTCATCAGCTAGCGTGGGATGGTGTCGCAGAGCTGAACGTACATCTGTGAGTTGTAGGGCAGCCTGATGGGGCAGATGAGCAGCAATGAAGCGTTGGGCTGTCTGAACTGCCTAAAAACAGCGAATGGAGCTGGGGCAGGCGGCAGCATGCTCTGGGACAGGAGGGGCTTGGGGGTTATGGAGAGAGAAGGCAGCAAAGCACCACAAGCTGTTCAGGGGATGTGTGGGGAGAAGGGTGCTTGGCTGGAGCTGGAAATGAGTGGCCATGTCCTGTGTAATGCTCCCTAGCAGTTAACTTGTATTCACTGGCTTTGTGTGCTCTTGTGAGGAGCCTTGAGTAAACACAACCGAGCAAAGAACCAACATATTTTTTAAACTCCGTGAGAGACTCGTTTCATATGGGCTGGCCACTGGTCTCATGTACAACTGAATTCCTACCCCTGTTGAGTGGGGCTGGATTTGAACTACTGCTAAGCAGTTGAAAAGCTGAGGTCTCAGAAACTGCACTGAACTTGAATGAAATGCCTTCTATTCCTGTCCAAAATACAAGTATAATAGAAAACTCCCTTTGAATTAGAATTGCTCTTCCTCAATTTTTCAACTGAAATTCCTTAACTATGCCAACCAGTAGTACCTACATGTGATGGTTTTGTGAAATAGTTTTGTAAATTGTCGCTCAGCCTAGAAAAACACAGCGGTGCAGAGGTGCTGCTTGCATGTTTCCTGTTGCTTTGTGGGATACTTTTGCATTTGTGTTTTGTTTCTGCAACAATGATGCATGAAATAACTGTGTAAGATGAAATTCATGCACTACCCTGATTCTACACAACTGAAGAGTAGAGAACAGAATGGCACTTCATTTCCGTTGTGAAATTAATTCAGATTCCAAGACTGAGAGGTTTTGATGCTCATCTGCTTCAAACTTTCCTGATGTTTAGGTCTTTTCTATTGCTAAACTAAAATAAATAAATGAGGTGTTTGAGCCATTTAGCTTTAGATGGTTTATATTCTCCACTGCTCACTTCAGGTCTCTTGGTATGAAACGTACTTTGCTTTTGCCCGTTAGTGAATGGTCCTTACGAGGAACTTGTCTGCTGGATCAGTTCAGCTGCATGCCAGTGTAGCCACTTTGAGGCTTTCTGCTCTCCTCTGCTGTGAGGGTTCCCTTTTTCTCTAGGAATTCTCTGCTCACTTAAGAGTGTGCTTGGTTATTTTTGTAACAGGCACCTGTGGGGTGAGAACTGTGAATCTGGTTGGATATGATCAATGGAAATAATATGTTTTCTTTGAATGCTGAAATTAGTTGGTTTAGTAGATTTTAGTTCCCTCCTGTTTTTAAAACAAAATACCTCTCAATAACAGTTATGTTTAGAATAATGTAGGCTTTCTCATTTGTGCAAAGCTTGTGTCAGTGTTTTGAAAATAATTCAATTAACGTTACTGTAGTGACTCTAAACCTTTTGTCACCTATGGCCCTATTGTACCAAGAACAAAAATCACAACTACTTGAGGTTTTTCCAATCATGTGTTGTAATACATTGTGTTTTACTGTTACAGAAGAAAATTTACCAAAACAAGTTGATGATTTGGGAAGTCAGTTCACAGAGATTTTCATTAAACAGCAAGAAAATGTCACACTCTTGTTGACTCTTGTGGAGGTGAGTAACAGTATCATACTTGGAATACTGAGAGCTATGTTGTGCTGTACAGGGAGGTTATCTGAATGGATACAGCTATGTTTTTGTCTTTCTAGTGAAGCCAATGTCAAATGTGGGGTTTTGTTAGACATAGTGAGTGTGCGGTTGGAGGTGAGTGAAGACCATGACCTGGTTGAATGCCACTAGCGCACCTTTTAAAGCAGGGTAACATTGAAAGGGGTTTCAATATTTGATTACAAACAGTAAAAGCTATTGCTCCACAAAGAGCAACTCTTGTCATTCATGCCAGGATAATTTTTCAGATGATCATTAATGTTCTACTTTTCCCATATGGAACTTTGGTCAAGCTTTCAGCAGTATTAAACATTTGTCAGTATATCTGAGGCTTAATCGCTGAGCAGCGAATTTAGGCCTCTGTAGATGGAAGTGCAAATCAGGAGCACAGTTTTGTAGACTATGGTTAGTGAGTTAGTAAAATGATCTTTCTGAAACTTGTGTTTGTGGATGACAATCCTATAAAACTACTTAGTGGGTGTGAAAGGTTGGCTAATAAATATACTCATATTTATTACTCATTACTCATTACTCATACTAATAAATATACTAATAAATATTGCACAAATGCAATACGTATTTTAGGAAAATCCAGGATATACTACATTGATTCTATCTGTTACAAGTTAGACTAGGGCCTTACTCTGCAGCAGGGTTCTGTTGATTTTATTGATCCGAATCTGAGATCTGCAAGTTCAAAACAGCAAGGGTCTGTCCTAAAGACAGGTGAAACCTATATGTGGAGCTGCGTGACTGGTGAGGCTAGCTTGGTGTGCAATTGCACACAGAAGTGTCATGTGATAAACATGTACGTGGCATTGTGCAGAGCTGGAAGTTTGCAATGTGTTTTCTATGTTATCCGTTCTTTTTCTCTGCAGATGCCTAGTTCACATACTCGTTGCTAGCAATATCATGCATTCAGGGTTTGTCCTGTACAAGAGTCAGTTTTAGAAAAAGCTTTATAAACCATGTAGCCTGTTTGGTGAGATAGTTAGAAAATTGATTAGCTACCACCTCTCTTTTGCAGCGAGTAGAGCGGAGGTGTTTATCTCGGCCAGTGGCTGAGGTAGGTAGGGTGCCGAGGAAAGGATGACACACCGTGGTTTTCATTCGTAACTAGGAACAGGGTTAAAGTAAGAGTGTTTGTCCAAATCGGTCATCTACTGGCTTAGTTCAAGCTGATGCTTTCAAACCAGCAGATTTGGAAGTACAGAAAGCTCTGCGAGGTAACTCAGTTGAGATGTGGGTCCAGTCACCAGCTGTTGAATGAGTTGGAGCTGACCTGGGGACCCCAAAGGTTTGCTGTGGTTGGTCAGGTCTGTCCATGGACTAGTTAGCTCTTCAGCTTTCTCTTGTGGACGAGACCCAATTTTAACAGAGAAGCTGCTGTTACTGTTTGGGAGTAGAATGAAGATAAAAAAGGCTTGCTGTTCTTTACCTCTTGGATTTCTGGGTAATATGGGCCGATCCCTGGAGGAGCAGACTGTTTTTTAGAAAGAAGTAGTAGCTAGGACAGCTACCCCAGAGGAGAGGGAGGAAATGAAACTGCTGGGAGGTCACGTTGCTGATAATAAAGCAGAAGGAACCTTGGAAGAGGATAGTGTTTTGGCTTGCTGGCTATGTGCTGTAATAGGATAGATGAAAAAAGAAATGGACAGGAGATGAAATTCCTTATCTGTTTGGTGTCTGTTCATAGCTGCTTTCTAGAAGAGAAAGTTGAATACTGAGGAATTTGTTACTTAATGTACGCCTCTCCATCTTTGCAGGAATTTGATTTCCATGTTCGTTGGCCTGGAGTGAAACTGCTTA
Organism: Pelecanus crispus; assembly: GCF_030463565.1. Taxonomy (NCBI): domain Eukaryota; kingdom Metazoa; phylum Chordata; class Aves; order Pelecaniformes; family Pelecanidae; genus Pelecanus; species Pelecanus crispus. The sequence goes on from NC_134646.1 coordinate 1,053,795, forward strand.
CATCTCTCTTAAAGCAGCAAGGCCCTCAAGTACAGCAGATAATTCTTGTCAGCCCTATGGGTAAGTGGTTGAGTTTATTGCTCGTGAACTTGAACCTGGAAGCTCAAGAAACATCATGTAAGAGGGCTTGAGGAGTCTTGAGCAAGGTGTTTTAAAGACCTACAGCATGAAAAAGCTGCACCATGTTTATGCTTTCATTTAATGCATTTCTTGCAGGTGTTTCCAGACTCATGGATTTACTAGCAGACTCTAGGGAGGTTATACGAAATGATGTAAGTACAGAACAAAAGCAGTTTATCATCTTAATAAACAGTAACTGTCAAATGTAATGCTTAGTACTTGTGCAGAATTTGGATTAAGCTAAACGAATGCACGTGAAGTCATCATTGTGGTTGCTAATTGGAAATATTTCATTCCTCAGTCGACTTGGGTGGCTTTTGGGTGTCTCGCCACAATTCAAGTAACAAAGGCAAACTGTTACTGTGTATTTAATGCAAACTTTGACCCTCATGTAGGGTTTTCCTAGTATGTTAGCTGATCTTTCTCTTGGCCTTCTGCCAGGTTCACTTTGTCTTTGCCTCTTAACTCATCAGATGCCAAAATGCTCTAATTAATACAGAACTTGCTTTACAAGTTCCCTCTTTGTTCTGTATAGCCACATAGCATCCTTTTTAACAGTGCTGTGCTTCTACTTTCAAGTGCAGAGAGGCACGAGGGAACTATTGGCGTGGTGTCCATGGTGGGTTTTGTTAGATGTGCCGAGTTGCAGGGCGTGCAGTTCTGTCCTGTAATTCTGGCCAAGGATTACGCTGATGATTTAGCATCCTTTGAAAAGCTGGGACTTGTGAAAAGCTATGTAGTTCTAGTAGTAAAACTAAGTTTAATTTCTGTTCTCCCCGACCTGTCAAGGGAGTCTTGTTGTTACAGCAATTGACAAAAAGTAATGCAGCCATACAGAAGATTGTTGCATTTGAAAATGCCTTTGAGAGACTTCTGGATATCATAACAGAAGAAGGAAACAGCGATGGAGGTACAGAAAAGTCTAAGACTTATTCGTAGTCTTGTGCTTCTGTGCAAACTATTAGGTGACAATGTTTACAGGCTAATGTTAGTATGTAACTGGAGCTAGGTTAGTGGGTAGAAGGATCAAAACGTACAGCCTGCTAGTAACAGAACAAGCAAAACCAGACTGAGCAAGTAGGCAGCATCTTTTGAAAACTAGTCTGGAGATAGTTAAAGCATCAGTTAATTTCTCTGAGCATGTGTTGCATGAGTTTGTGTGCTGCTGTTTCGCTTAGGTCTGTGAATGTATATGCTTTGTATGGCAGTGTCAGATATGTGTATGCTGCATTCGTCACTTACAGACTTAAGCACCTGCATTCCTCCTGCAAGATCCTTGGATGCTTGGAGTGGCTGGAAGTAGCAGCTTGTTGAGTTTCTTCAGCATCACTAATAACTTCAGTTTTCTGGTCAGCTCCTTCCCAAATGACCTGTTGCAGCGGGGAGAAAGGATAAAAAAAAATGACCAAAAATGATGCAGCACTTGGGTGCTCTTTTTCTTATTAGCAACACATCATGAGTTTACCACCAATTGTAGTTTGCTACGGGGTCTATTTCAGTAACAAGACAGGTTGCTGTTCCATGACCTTTCTGTGGGCTGCAGGAGCAATTAATGCTTCTCTCCCAGCTGAATTATTCCAGGTATGTTGGCATGGAAGGATTAAGCAAACCTTGGATTCAAAGCTGCTATTTTTAGGCAGCTAATAATTTTAGGAGACTTGGTATGTAAATTCCTAAGCGGTAAGAGTTCTCTGCTTCCCCCCTCCTACGTGTCCACTCCTCCTGTCTGCAGCCCTGCCGAGGCTGTGTCGCCAGCTGTGGCTCTGCAGCAGGAGTGGGAAGGGGGGAATGTGACAGCTGGGCTCTCGTTGTTCTCCCACTCCCAAGCCTGGCACTGCCTGTGTGTTTGCACAAGTGCAAGGCGTAAGTCTCTACCCTTTCTGTTGAGTCCAGATTTGGAGGCATCCCAGCAGTACCAGAAGCAGGCTGCTTTCATTCGTGTTGTCTTCTGGACAGAGCTGTCTGAGGATTTTCTCCTCACAGAGTACGCGGTTGATGAGCATCTATAGTGCTTTTGTAGTATAGATAAAACCTGAGGGTAAAAAAAAAAAGCTGTTGCAACTCCAAGGAGTTGAGTTAGAATTGGCTCATTGTAAGGGCTATTTTTAAGAATTGCTTCTCCACCAAAATAAGCCCAAAAGTAGCTTTGAAATGACTTGAAGATGTAGGCAGTGATTGAAGAGAATGAATGTGTAATCTAGTAAGAACTGCCGCATTTGAATCATGATGCGGTTCAACAGGAACTTCACTTCAGTCCTTGCAATACAAAGAGACAGCAGCGGGGCCTGACTCTGAAGTAGGTGTACTTGAAGACACAAAGTGGTTGTGAGGATTGGAAGTTCTTCCCTTTCCTACCCCGTTAACTCATACAAACTGTATATTCTTTGAAAGTAATGTTTTTGCTTCAGACTTCTCGAAGAAACATAATTATGGTTTCCTTTGAAATACACTGAATCAACATTGATGTATTTTGGAGTGACCTTTTGATTTTTTTTTCATGCATGAGTTTAACAGTTCTTGATCCAAATATAATGTTGGTTAAGAATGAAGAATTCAGAATTGTGTGCTCTGTTCCATCTAGAACATACTTAGTGCATGAGGAAGCTAGTTAGTTTTCCATGTATCATCTTTTCATTAATCTTTTGGTGTTTTGTCTCACCAGGAATAGTAGTGGAAGATTGTCTCCTCCTATTACAAAACTTGTTGAAGAATAATAATTCCAATCAGAATTTCTTCAAAGAAGGTTCATACATTCAGCGTATGAAGCCGTGGTTTGAAGTTGGAGATGACAACTGTGGGTGGTCTGCGCAGAAAGTAACTAATCTTCACCTAATGCTGCAGGTAAAACACTTCATCTAACTCCTAAGTATCTATGTCAACACCTTTTCAGCTCTCTTGCAATGAAGAATAAGCGTAATGTAACAGTTAACTGTGAAATCAGTGTGTTGTCTTTAGCTCCGAATTAGCTCCCAACATTCCTGCGAGGTACTGCTTTCAGCACAAATACTGTTATCAAATTGTGAATTTGTAACGGCTGGCATACTGCATAGCTTCATTTCATGTAACTTAAGATGTAAGAGTGATTTGAGTTAAAATACATAATTAGGGGTGTGCTATATAAAGAACCCTGCTATATGAATTAATGTATGGCTATGGTGCATTAACCAAGTTCCAGTAGCTGCTTTCACTGTGGGTTTGTAACAACTGATTGTTGGGCATCTTCCCTTCTGCTCACCCCTCTAAAAAAATGAAATAAACTTTTCCTCTTCTGTGGCACTTTGTGCAAGTGGAACATTAGTAACGAACGTAGCTTCTCACTTTCTGAAATGTAATTCTGACAAATGGCGAGCCAAGTAATAGAATATTACAGCTTGATTTCTCATCGCTTAGTTGCAACATTTGCAATGGACTGAGGTATTTGAAGATTTTAGAGGGTTTCACCGAGCTCAAAATCAAATGGCCGTACATAGTAACGAGACAAATGTGCTGTTTATTTGTTGTCTTTTATCTCCATTTTTAGGAGCAATTATATTTCCTGGCTAAACTTCAAATGGGTAAATTTGTTTTGTTTTGCATTTCAGAAGGTCTCGGGCTCTCTTCACGTAGAATTGTTTCTTTTTTTTCTAGCTTGTGCGGGTCCTCGTGTCTCCCACAAACCCACCTGGTGCTACCAGCAGTTGTCAGAAGGCAATGTTTCACTGTGGGTTGCTACAGCAGCTCTGCACGATCCTGATGGCAACCGGAGTTCCTGCTGATATCCTGACGGAAGTAAGAGGGAGCAAACAGATGCAGGGATGGGGGCAACTAAATGGATGAAAGCAGGAGTCTACAGGGATAACCAGTTGCTACAGAGACAAACTGAAATTACAGTATTTGCTAAGAAAGTATTTCAGATGCCAGAGATGTCAGCTTCCTGTGTGGGCAACAGAACTGTAAGATAGCCTTTTAAGTTATGTTCTGCAACCAGAAGGCTTTCGGATGTGCTTATTTTTTCCTGTTGGATTTCAGTGTATCTCAGACTGGCTGAATTGGTTCATGTTTTTCCCTGGTTTGGGGGTGGTTTTTTGGTGGTGGTTGTGATCTTTTGAGAGAGTCTAGAAGTATTCTGACTCGGTAGGTTTCCAATGATGAGGGATTTGTAGCTTCTAGAAAGCCATGGTAGCGGTGCAGGATGAAGTGTTTTTTCCCTCGATAAAATGATGTGCTTAGATTGAGTATAGACTGGTTCCTCTGGCGTGGCCTCCATTGCAATTCTTTTCTCTCTTAAAATGTTTCACCTTTCGACTTCTTTAAAATGTCTGGTTCAGCTGGCTGTCATAGCAAAACTGATCTGACATGGAAAATGAGGTTGGAGGTAACTCGGTATGATAGAGCTGTGTGAGATTTCTGTCCCTTAACCTTTGCTCAGCACCCTTCACAGCTGTTACTACTTTGGATTTAATTTGAAATGGTTTTATTGAATAAATCTCTATGCTGACACTCAGTATGTGCTTTTTGATACCAAGTTGTCAGGGTAATCTTGAATAATTTTGAGTGACCTAGGTAGTATATTATGGCTTGCATCTAACAATGTCATTTTTTTTCTGTGCCCTTCCTGTAGACCATTAATACTGTATCAGAGGTGATTCGAGGATGCCAGATGAATCAAGACTACTTTGCCTCTGTAAATGCACCTTCTAATCCACCAAGGTAGAGGAAGAAAAGTGTTTAACTGTGTTAGGTAATGATGTATTGGTATGGGCAATGGCAGTCTAATCCAAAGGATTGTTTAAACTCGGAGTTTGGAATTACAATGCCGAGCAACAGCTTCAAGGTCACGTTGGGTGTATTAGAGCGTGAAGGTGTGAGGTGTGTTTCCACAGAGATGAGGCCTAGAACTGATCTTATTTGTCATGTGGTAGATGAAAAGCCAATAAGCAATAGTTGAGAAATTCCTAGATTGGGACAAGCTACCCCTGTCAGCTAGAGGCCAGTCTACAAAAGGATTTAGAGGCTAGGAAAATAGGCAGGTAGTAGATATTTGCTCAGACTGGGGAACAGCAAGTGTTAGCTTAATGAGATATTAATGTCAACATCTGAATATGAGGGTGGGGGAAGAAAAAGCCTTCTGTAATAGAAGTTGCTAGTGGCCTTATGAAGCATCTTCTACGGTTATTATTGAAGCTAGCAGGGAGCAGCAGGGGACTCAATGGGAAATGAAAATACTGCGGAGGAACACGAGCTCATGGCAGTCGTGTAATGTATCTCCTGTTTGGTGTTCTAACGAACTGAAAAACTTGGGTATTAAAATGAAAGGTTTCACTGAAATGTGTGAAACGGTAACAGATGGAGCAGGCAAAAGTCTTGTTCCTTACCTGGAGAATACACTCCAAATTGTGTGTCTGGGGTTGTGTTCATTCACGACTTTGTCCTAATGTTTTTTCTATTTCCTTTCCAAACAGGCCTGCAATTGTAGTACTTCTGATGTCTATGGTGAACGAAAGGCAGCCTTTTGTGCTACGTTGTGCTGTTCTCTATTGTTTCCAGTGCTTTTTATACAAAAACCAAAAAGGACAAGGAGAAATCGTTTCAACGCTTCTGCCATCTACTATTGACGGTACGCAAAGCTCACGTCTCTGCAGTGAGTTGTGACCTAGCACAAATGTTTAATGCATCAACTGGTCTCTTTTGCAAAATGATTTACCTGCCATTAAGTGTCTGGTGCAAGCAAGATGATTTGGCTTATGATTTCTCTAAAACTTTGCTAGTTACGTTTTTCTGGGTTTTAACTGTATGTTCATGTCTTAAATATTTTGCCGGTTTTGTGGCTAGTTTTAATCTCACTTGTACCTGTTGGCCATCCTGGTAGCTACAGGTAACTCGGTCTCAGCCGGTCAGCTCCTCTGTGGGGGCCTCTTTTCCACGGACTCTCTCTCAAACTGGTGTGCCGCTGTGGCGCTGGCCCACGCGTTACAGGAAAACGCCACTCTGAAAGAACAGCTCCTGAGAGTTCAGCTAGCGACGAGCATCGGCAACCCGCCGGTGTCGCTGCTGCAGCAGTGCACCAACATCCTCTCGCAGGTACGGCACCGACTGCCCCCCGCTTTCGGTTAAAACTCCGGGTATCCAGGAAGAATACTGCTCTTGTGCAGGTGTATCACGGGAAGATACGAGCGCTAGCTTAATGAGGAGGATTCTCTCTCTTTCGCAGAAGGCTTTTAAGCTTTGCTTAAAGCACTCTGTGCTTCAGGGGGAGGAGGAAAGCAGCAAATCTTGCTTTTTCATCAACAATTGCCATTCTACTGTCAGTAGGCAGAGGGTCCTAAAGTTCTAGGGCTTAAACTTTGCGTAAAAGACAAGGCAAATGGGCGGGATCCCCAGTCACGTTTTGTTGCTGAACTGCCTGGTTAGTATTTAACCTGTAACTGCTAACTTGAACCATCTTGAAGATACCAGGCTATCATGTATTGATTGCTGTTGGTTTTGCTATTAAAAGCGAAAAGCTTTTCTGAACTTGTTCACCGTGTTAACACCTGGCTTTGCAAATGACAAGCCAGTGGACTTCACCTCCTAGCCCACGGTTCCCCGTGACATTCCCTTCTGTTACGCATACTTTTTCCCTGAATGGTTGTAGTAATAAGGAGCTAGTTAAGTGGCAGCAATTAGGCTTTTCCTGTGGAGGAGCACAATGGCAGAAAGCTGGAATTTTGAGTTTGTTCATGTGATGTGTTTTATCTGCTTTAGCTGAAAATAGGCAGTACTCCTTTTTATCCTTTTCCTGGCATTTTTGTCTAAGGTAAATTTGAGTCAATAAAACTGCCTGTGGCTCTTCAGCCTTAAATGATACAAGGGACTCAAACTTTGGGGGATGTTTCTGAAATGTGTTCCACTTCAAGGTTCTCAAGTAATATGTATGTAACTTGCAGGGTGATAAGATCGACAGACGGGTATGTATTTCTTGGCACAGCTTCGGCATTTTCTTGCCAAAAGCAGGCCTTTTCCTCTTGTCTTGGGTTTTGCTGGGGAGGTTTTCTTTAACTGCTTTTTGACGTGTTTCCACTTACAGCTTTGTGTTGCAGTTGGGTTTGGGTTTTTACCTAGAATAATAAGCTCTTTCTGTGTCTCCAGGGGATTTTCTGGGGGTGCTCCACAAAACTATGGGATAAAGATCTTGGGTAGCACGGGTGCTTTCTTTCCAGTGGGTCGGGCTCATTCGCCATCTGTTCACCTAACAGATGCGCTTTCTTGTAAGAAAAATTAAAACTGCTAGAAATGCTGTTTTCTCGGAATGGCCTGTAGCAAACAGCTGGTACAATCTGAAGTGGGAACATGCTGCTGATTTCCTGACTGCTAAAAGAAAAAAGCCCTGTGTTTAACCTGCCTTCCGGCCACTTTTGTAAGTTCTACTTAACAGCAGAAGTTTTAACCTTGGAGGTACTAGGTGTGAATAGCAGGGATCTCGTGACTAGCAAATGACCCCAGAAGCGAGTTGTTTGACTTGAAGTAACACAGCCTGAAAGCACTGCTCAGTTGGTTAGCAGCGGCAGAAAAAAACAATTCTGAAACATCGCTGCTGTGGACTTGTCTGCTTTTATTGACCACATAGATGGCAGTTGTCCTGAGGGGTGGGGTTGTATTGTTACCAGCCCTGATTTTTAGAACAGCAGCCATGGAGAGCTGTCATCTATCACAGCAGGTGTTACCACGTATGGCTAGAAAATGGCTGTGTGTTTTATTTTTGCGAGGGTGTTTTGGACTGTGTGGAAATCCTGAGGCAGAACATGTTAATTTGACCTCAGAATAGCATGCAGTGCTTCAGAATAAATGTGGTTTGCGACTGCTTCCAGCAGATAACGTGTGCTGTGACTGTGGGCTCTCACAAGGAAAACTAACTTGGTTTCTGACAAGATAAGCGACACTTCTGCCAGTGTTCTCTTAAGAAGCACGAGGTAGGACAACGCGCTGTAGGGCAGGAATGCTGGTTACAGGGGTTATTCCCAGCACATATGAACTGGCTAATAGCGTTGGGACAATAAGAGCCTGTATTTGCAAACGTAAGTGAGGGGCAAGGGGTTTCTAGCATTGCTTGGTTGTTCTGTTTGAAGCAGGCATTTCTTTTTGTTCAGTTAGGGGAGAAGTGAGTCCATCTTCTGACAAATAGTAAGTTTGTGTGACTGATGTCTTTGTGTGGATAACGGGTGTCGTAGCCATTTTTCTAGTAATTATTCAGTCTGAACTTTCACATTCCTTGGACTGATTCTGGTTGCTCCAAGTAACTTTTGTCTAACCCAGAAGGGTGAAAGCAGTGCTGCATGGGTGGTTACTGGGGGATTAAATGCAGACTGTCTGCAATTAAGTGTAGCAGAGTTTGGCATCTGTGGAAATAGGAGCTTCGTGGAGTCGGTAGAGCCAAGTGGTCTGTTTTTAGGTTTGCTAGAGACTTTACGGATGAACATTGGGAGTGGCACAGCTCCACCTCGAGAGCGGAAGGACTGGGGAAGAGGTATTCCCAGCAGTTTTGAAGCAGTCTGCGTGAGGAGCAATGAGTGAGGACAAAAGGGCCGTTTCCCCTTCTGTAATGGTACTTGCAGGTGGGGGCACGCTGCAAGTGCGGAGGGTGGAGTCTGTCCATCGAGTGGATGCAAGGACACTCTGTCCTTCAGCGCTGCTGCGTTAGGGTCCTGTTTCCCCAAAGGGGTTTCTGGGACAGGTTAAGTTACGCGTTAAGTTCGCAGTGTCTTGAGGCTCTTGCTGCACCTAATCTGGAAGTCATTTGGGCAGAACCGGCGCTTTTACAGTGCGCTCGTGCGAAAGCAGTGTAAAGCCTATGTGATTTGCAGGGTCCCTTTGAACCTAAGTGACCCTGTAGTTCTGAGAGATGGCAATCAGGAAGCAAATGGCCTGTCGAGAGGCTTCAGTATAGCAAGGAGGACCTGTGCTGTCAGCAGGTTCTTCAGCTAAGCTGCTTGACAAGACAGTACTCTTGTAGTTCACTACACCAATGCGGTGTGGCAGATGATTTTCTGGATGAGTTTGGAAGAGCTATGATTTGTCACCTAGTGTCTTAATTCATGCTTCACCTGAAGACTACAGTGTGAACACAGTTCTTAGCCTTACCTAGTGGGTAATAAAAAGTGGTGAGACAGCTCTTTGGGCATCCTGTCTTGCCTTTGTGGGTAAACCTGCTATATGCTAGTGAGTATCTTAAACATGTGGTGTCATTAGACTGTCTTGGAAATAAATGTCACCTCATAAGCAGAGGTGTGAAAGTGTTGTGCTGTCTGCAAGTCATTAACTAATTACCAAGTGCAAGGCAGGTAGGGGAAATGCACAATGGTGAAGGGGAAAGCTAAATGAGCTGGGCAAGAGGAGAACAGAGTTTGGTGGGGACTAGGTAGCTTGCAGTGAGGTCTAGGTCAGTGGAAACCAATTGGGGCATTCAGCTAGAAGGGTAGCAGCAAGGAAGATAGTCTGTGTATTAATACAACAGTATGACAGGGTCACAACAAGCTGCAGACAAACCTATACCAAAGACTAGACAATGATTATTAGTAGGGCACATAGTACTCACCATGAAACATGACAGGCAGGTGCTGGGCACTTGGTGGTGACGGCTGTATTCTCTGCTGTTCCAACATGGTTCACTTCGGTCTCTGGAAGTCCTGATGATGACAGGGATGTGAAAGGGCCATATGCTCCCTTTCCTCTCCGTGCAGCATTAGGGACGGCTGCTACAGTCTCGACATAGGTAACCTGTGGTGTTCTCCTTTAAGGAGATGGCTTCATCTTAGTGATGGTGATACACCGTAGCTCAGAAGGAAGTCCTTGAAGGCTGTCTCTTCAGAGCTTGGTGTTTTCTTCCAGAACTGCTAGACTCAATTCCTGTCTGTCTTGTGGTCCACAGTGGCGGTTGGGTAGCTGGGAGCCTGCTACCAAAGAGCTTCTTGCTGCTCACTGGCTGTTTCGAGAGACCTTGGGTGGGGTTGTTTTGGTATGGTTTTTTTTTTTAATCCTAGCTGAAGTTAAAAACAACACTGCCTTCAGCTCTGAAGTGTACGGGTTATCAGAGGCAAGGCTGGAAACTGAGTGTCTCAAGTGCAGATAACTCCCAAGCACAGATTCTTTCTTTGTTGTTAATACTTCTCTCTTCTGCCACTGTCTTGATCCATGTGACCACTCATTCCAGGGTATTTTCTTGCCCCCTTTTGAAGATAAACCCGGCAGTTCTATGTGCCTCATCTTGCCTTGGAGACTTGACTTGAGCTTCCAGTGACTTTACCCAATTTGAGGTGCTTGTTTGAAGTTTAGTTTTCCACACAGGGAGCATTCTTCTTGGTCTGGATGTTGACTGTTGGAAGAGATGTATGCCTGTCCTAACACTGCTGTGCCCACAGTATCTGCAGCAAAGACAAGGGGGACACAATGGAGAAGACAGTCAATTTGCACAAGAAAACTAATTTTACTTAGTTAACAAAAATACTGCAGTTAGCATTCCTCTTGCTGGCTTAATGCACGTATGTTCTGAACCAAAAGCCACTCCACTATTACCTTTTGTTACTTAGAGAATGATATTAAGTACATATGGCAATTTTTAGTCAGCAGGGGAGGTCTCAGTGATGCATTTCTGGTAAAGAATCCCTACCTCCCTTAATTTACCCCTTGTTCCTTTTTTACAGGGGCTGTGTGTATGTTCCTTCATGTTACCCTAGTATTAATTATAAATGCATAACTAATTTGTTATGATTTTTATATTGCTGCTAATGTGCATTGAGTCATATTTCACATCTGTGTTGCTTGTTGGTTTGTTCTGAAAGCAGTTACATATGAATGGTTTAATACTTGTTTCATCAAAGCACTAAAGCTGTGTTCAGTAGAACTAACAAGTGGGTATTTTGAAAGACATGACTTGTCGTTTTTAAAATGATGAGTTGAAAGCGGGTGAGTTCTGAACCAGTACAGCTTTTTTTGGTGTTTTAGTCCTCCGTTGTGGAAAGATAATGATGGGGGTTTTATTCTTTTCAGGGCAGCAAAGTGCAGACCAGGGTTGGACTACTGATGTTGCTTTGCACCTGGCTAAGCAACTGCTCGATCGCTGTCACCCACTTCCTTCACAATCCAGCCAATATACCTTTTGTATCCTTGACCTGCTTGCAGAGTAGAACTGCTTGCCTGGAAATTACCCGGATTATTCATGTTGAAGTTACATGTTTATCTAGATCCGTTTGCAGGGATATTGTGTGACATAAAATGCACTGAGGCAAGAGATATAACCAGCCTTTTGTTGACAGCGCTCTGTGTATGCTGACCTGTCCATAAGATGTGCAAGTAAGTTAAAGTACAGCGGAAAGCTATGTCATTCTGCCAGCAAAGTGTTGTTTTTTTTTTTTTATTGCGACAAGCCTGTTGATGTTTTTAGTGTGACTTAAACTTATACCCGAGAGGTAGGAAGGACGCTTTCTGCTTCTGTTGAAACTTATTTCTATGCTTGCTTTTCAGGAGAAAATCTGACTAAAGTACATAAGGCTAAACTGTCACCTTATCTAAACTGAAAGTCTGTTTTGGAACAATTAAATCTCTTTGGTTAAGCAGACAGTTACTAAGAGAAGAAATTTCAGGGAAACCACTGATTACCCAAGTCCTTCAAATTAGGAGATAGCTGTGTGAGTGTTTCATCAGCTATGCTGCCTACTTAATAATCAAGCTTGGTTTTAGATGTGAAAATAATTTTAACTGGGAATTTATACAGGGAGAACTATGTTACATGTATTGTGCTTACAAAATATCTCAACTATCCTTAACAAGAGCTCTAGCTCACAGGGCAGATAGCTGAAAACCTTGGAGAAGAGGAGCAGCTCGTCCAAGGCCTGTGTGCACTTTTGCTTGGCATTTCCATCTACTACAATGACAATTCCCTTGAAAATTATAGGAAGTAAGTATGATGTAGAAACCGGAGGATTGTAGGGGGAAAGGTTATGTGAATGGCAGATGGCTTTTAACTGAAGCGTTGCATTTGAGTATTTGGTTGAATGTTTTCTATGCGTGTTCCTTGCGTGATGCAAACTAACTGACCCGCCTCTACCTGGGCAAAGCGGGGAGTTGTTTTGCATTGGTCCTCCTAACCTGTGTGTTCCTGGGCTGAGAACAGATGTCAGTGGCAAGTGAAAAGTTTCATCTTGAATGCAAAGCATCTAGGGCAGTGTAGAGTTGAGACAGCTAATCAAGAGTTTTAACTGCAAAAACCACCTTGAGGGAGGGAAGGGTTCATTTCTTTTCAGGTCTTGCACTGTGGTGGATTTGTCTCTTGCTTTTAGAGAGAAGCTGAAACAACTGATTGAGAAGAGGATTGGCAGGGAGAACTTCATTGAGAAGCTTGGCTTCATTAGCAAACACGAGCTTTATTCTAGAGCTGCTCAGAAACCGCAGCCTAGTTTTTCTAGCCCAGACCACATGATGTTTGATCACGAATTTACCAAGCTTGTAAAGGAGTTAGAAGGTGAGATGTTTTGCTCATTTCTGTACTTTTGGTAGTTCAGTCATCAGTTCATCGCAAAAAAGTGTTGATTATAGCTCTCTTAAAAGTAGGGTGATGATACCTAAATGGAGTATTCTGAAAAACGTTAGACTAATAGCTAAAATTAATCATATACCCAAGCTCACAGTCAAGTATTTAGTAAAAATACTCCCAATACAAGCCCATAATTAGAGCTTGTACTAACTGGATAACTTTATATTCTTAGGTGAAATGATTCCTAATTAGATGCTGTGAGTTACCTCCCACACTGTGGCCAAGAGGTGTATTTACCTGTGCTCATATAGAGACTAAAGTATTGAGCATATGTGATAGTCATAGAAGCTTGATTCTGTCTAGATAATTTGCTGTTTTTTCCCAATCATTAAGAAAAATTACAAATACTGAATTTCCTGGCTTATTAGAAAACGATAGGGACTTTTCTTTAGTGTTTTCTGTCATTTCCAAAAAAGACAGGTTGTCATCATCCTTAACATCTAATGAATGTCCTGTTTATTAATATTGCCCAACTTAAATCAGTCTAGAGAAGGAAAAAACCTTGAAGCGGCAACAGTAAAGATGGTTTTGCCCAATCACATTTCATCTGCACGTCGCCCTTGTAGTCCTAAGTCTTTCACTTATTTGCACAAGCGCTCGGGCAATAGTTGCAGTGGAGGCATAATGCAAGCAAGACACCTTTTCTGCTAGGAAGGTCTCAAAACACCCATTGCTTTTCAGAAACGGTGTAAAGCAGTAAGGGTGCAAACCTTGCTGTAAAAAAATTGCTGTTTCCTATTCTCTTGAACCTGTTTGACAATTGCTTTTTTTAAAGCGCAGGTGAAGTTTCTAACGCCATGAACTCGGTTAAACTGGGTGAGGCTGTGAGACTGTTCTGAGGACAAAAAAGCTGTGTGAACTGAGCTTTAGTTGACAGAAACTGTTTTTGACAGGTGTCATAAGTAAAGCTATTTACAAGTCCAGTGAGGAAGATAAAAAGGAGGAGGAGGTCAAGAAGACACTGGAACAGCATGACAACATTGTGACTCACTACAAAAAAGTCATTAGAGAGCAGGTAAGTGGGAGTGACACTGTGCATGTGGCTCCAGCAGCTGTTTGTTTCGCCTTTCGGAGGCACTGCAGCATGGCTCGATACCTGATGTTCCAAAACAAGTAACAAGGAATCTAGCAATGCAGAAACAGTTCTAAAAACACTTAAGCCAAGTTCTGGTTCAACTCAAATGTCAGTGTTTAGAATACTGGTTAAGTTTAATTGTTTTCTTGGGGTATGTCTGGTCTTTCCTGTGTTGAAGTGTTTCTTTTCAAATGGGTAACTGGAGAACTTGCAACCCTTTGCTAAGTGCTGTGATTCTTAATTCTGTGCTCTCACCTTTGAAAAGATGACAGACAAAATGTGGCTGAATGAAGAAATGAAGTGAAGTTTGGGTATACCTGCTGTGCTTGGACTCTGAAAAATTTTCTTTTCTGACAGTAGTTTACTTGTTGCCACAGCTTAGACTGAGAAGTAGAGGAGCAAAGCTAATTAACTTAAAGAGCTAATGGGGAACTGAAGCAGGTGGTTTTAGTTCACCGATCTGGAGTGGACAGAAAATATAGGGGTACATGAGGAATTAAGGGGCACTTCTGAACCGCCAGTGAGGCTTTATTGAATGTGCGATGACTGCAATTACCACGACTTCTTTAAAGACTCTTGAAGTGGACCAAATCTCTGCAGGCTTCAGTTGATAGAGAAAAATGAAAATGATTACCATTCTCTTTTTTTTTTTTTTTTTTTTTTTTTTTTCTTCCTTCCCCCTGCTGTGCCTGGTGTGGGGATGCTGGAGGTCTCCTCCAAAAGTTTCAGCAGGCATTGGTCTGGTGCGACAGGCTGCTTCTGTCTTGTCCAGGCTTTTTTCCTAGGAATACCTGTCTAGGTTTGCGTGAGGCTTTCCTGCTCATCTGTCACGGTAGCACTGACAGTGTCACTAACTAGTAGCGTATAATGGTGGAGTAAAGGTTTTTCTGTTTTAATTTATTTTCCTGAGAGTATTGCATTCAAACGTGTTATTACTCTAAGTGCCATTTTTTGCCTTTCACAGGACCAGGAGCTGGAAGAATTAAAACAACGAATTAACACTTTAACATCTCAAAATGAACAGCTCCAAGCAACAGTTACACAGCAAGTGTCGCAGATCCAACAGCATAAGGACCAATATAATCTCCTTAAAGTACAGCTAGGTAGGCTTCAGAAAGAATAATAGAAAATTATCTTGCCAGTGCAAAGATCTTGTGTGATTTATGGCAAGCTACAGAACAGCTCCGGCGGACAACCTTCTGTCGCTTCGGGCATGCTGTTGTATCTTCTGCAGCATATGAAAACTTTCCATAGAGATAAAATATATTTTTTTTTTAAGTTTATGTTGAGCATCGCCAACAATTTTGTTTAAGCAGGAGATTCGCTCTATTACCTAAAAATAATATTTTTTTCTTTGAGTGCCTTTAAAGCAACAGTGAGAATTGAAAGGACAGCTTGCAAATGTGAAAGAGGTCATGCTTTGTGCTTAAGTCCTGGGTCTCTGGAAATCATAGTACCATTTTCTGTGAGATTCGTTTGAGCGCTAGGGCTACGGCCTATCTGCTGCGTAGGCCTGCTCACGGGGAAAACAAGCACCTGAATACAACTGCTGTAGAGCAGACAGTTCATGTAGATGCACACATGGGAAAACTGGGATTAGCAATAGCTTCTGAGCTGATCCCGGTATCGCTTCAGATGCCCACAATGAAAAGCGAAGCCCTTCCTGGCCACCCTAGCTGCTTCCCTGCAGGTGTGCCTGGTGAGGGTTAAGAGCCGAATCTTGCTGTAGGAACTGTTGGCTACCAGGGAGCTGCCGGTAGAGGCTTTCTACACCTTTGCTCCTTAAGTGAGACCAAAACCCTTGTTGCCTGTTCTGACTTAGAACGTGAAAACATGGGCCATGGTGTGTGCTGAAGGTTGGGCCTGTGAATGCAAGCATGAATTAGGGAAGAACTGTGGTATGTCAGATGTGCAAGATGAGGCCTATTACTGTCACGAGAGAGATTGCTAACTCAATGCTTAAATCAGGACAGTATGTTAAAGTTATTCCAAGGTCAAGATCCCTGATAAGCTGGGTATGACATGGTTTAAAAAAGTAGTTCTGCCTTCACGATTATTTACGATGAAAAATATGTAAGGAAACAATTGTTGTTCCTCGATAGAATGATTTGTCTCTGAACTTACTTCGGATGAACTCTGAAGGACTGAAGCTGCGTGCAGGTGCAGCCACAAATACATACTAGAAGGAATGGTAAATTAGAGCTCTTTATTCAGCTTTTGGTAGAGAATTCTTACATACTCTGATTTGGTTCTTGAGTTAGAATGGCTTGTGTTGCCCTGCGGGGCGGGAGGAGGACGGGCAATAAATGCTTCCGTTGGTGTGTCTGGAGCTAACTTCAAAATGACGTTTGAGTTGGTGACCTTTGTTATAAACTCTGTCCTTTAGGAAAGGACACTCAGCATCACAATTCCCACAGTGATACATTTCAGATGAATGGCGTTCAGATGGAAGAAGTGAGCAAATTGAAAGAGGAGTTGGAAGAATGGAAAAACAAGCATGAACAACTGCAAGGGCAGTTAAGGGAAAGGGATTCTGTGACTGAAAAATTGGTAAGTGCTAACTGTCTCAGCAGAAATTGATGCAGCTTCCCATTCCTGTTTTCAAATGCAATTTGCCTTAACCTGTGTAAGTCCTCATTATGATGGCAGTCAAACAATCATAACTGATTGCACGCTGATAACAGAAAATATGGTGGGAGATGGCTTGATGAGTGCGTTTTCCGCTTTGCGCTGTTCCCAAAATGCTAGGCGTCTCCTAGGAGCTTAGTGGGGGTAATGCCTCAGACATGTTTACGGTGGCCTGTGTTTGGTGGCATGCGTGTCAAAATGCAGGATGACACGTGCTTTTTCTATTTTGTGCATGTCTTTTGCATTTGAATTGTTGAAAGGTGCTTTTGTATCTACCCTAGGAGACCACCCAGCTGCTCTCGTTTAATCGGTGAGCTTTATGAAGTGTGTTTCTTAGCCTGTTTGCACCTTCTTTGCTGGGAACTTTGATAGTGCAAGCGTGCAGTTTTGCTTTCTGTTCTGACAACATGACTCTTTAGTCTATCTAGGCCTATGGCTAATTTTCCTGTTGCTATTACAGAAGTCTTCACAGTTGGAAATGGGAACGACAGAGCAGTCTTCACAGACCAGCAAATCCGGAGGCCTGGAGCACAATCATGAACTACAGAAGGTGAAGCTGTGGTATTTCAGCAAAGCTGCAGTGGACAGGGGTACCTCGGGATGGGAAGGGAGCTTTGTCAAACTTCAGGGAGGAGCATCGCTTCTGGAGCGTGTTGATGGTTTTCAATGGTGTACCTTTATGTGATGATGGTACTAATCTTGGAGCATCAAGATTATGCATCCAAAAATGAATCACTTGTTTTTGCTAAGCAGGTTTAAGCCAGCACAGGATGCTTCAACTGACTCTTCAGACTTGCAAAATCTATCTGTTTATCCATTGCAAAATGTATCTTTAAATGTTGATATGAAAGCTTCCGGGTATTAGACATACAGCATAGAGTAAGTGTTTAAATATCTGCAGATTCATGAATTTAAGGTAGCTGTTGCTCAAAAAGTACCTAGCAGATTAGAGAACTAGTAATGCCTAGATTGACAAGTCTTAATGGGTTTCTACACCAAGAATGGTAACGCGTGGAGGATGCTAACGGGATCGCTAGCAGTGTGAAACCCCTTTATAAACATGACTGAGGCTCGGACAGGTGCCTCGGTTGGGCGTTCCACAGAAAAGAGTTCCGAAGAGCAGGGTGGGAAGCGGTGCACGTTGCTGACTAGTTATGTCTTCTAGAGAAAAGGTTGCTGTGTTCTCACCGAGAGAGATGCAGCTCTCCTCACATGTATGTTAGTATGAAGCACTTAGTCTGGTAGTGTTTAACTTCAGAAAAATTTAATGTGCATAACTTAAGACCTTGCTTTATCAAATGAACTTAAAAGTATGTTTTGCCTTTGTTTCCCATAGGAATTAGAAATGCTCAGAAGTCAGATACAACTACAGTCTGCAGAAATCTCTAAGCTTCAGATGGAGAATCAAAAGCTACAAGTAATGGTACCAGTGAACAAGTTCCTTATTTTCTCTTTGGGGACAAATTCTCGAGGACTTTGCTTTCCTGCTTATGCTGTCTGTAGCTATTGTCCTAAACCAAGCTTGTTTTAAGAATACACATCAGCAAGCGATTCCAACAGTGTTTTAAAAGTAGTAACGTGTTGCCTAGACAAACCCTTCATGAGCAAAGAGGGGACTTGCTCATCTGGGAGCTAGTGCTCCATGAGGCCATTGGTCCTTGGTTTTTTTTAAACAAAGGAATACCAGCTATTCAGTGTTTTAAGCTTAAACCCTAGTCAAAGGAAGTAGTCACTTGTGAGACTTAAATGCATAGTATCATGTACATCAGAGGGATCGTTATTCTTACTAACAGTTGAGGATACTAATTTGAAGGTTGACATACAGCAGAATGGCAAATGGTAGGTACACCTGTCTCTGTAGACCTCCAAATGCTTCAGAGCTTTTTTTAGCTGTGTACTGAAAAGATGAGGCAATAAATCCTTACAGAATAGTTAAATAAATGCGACTGTGTTCTCAAACCTAGCTAATGGCATTAGAAAGTGAATGTTGAACTAGAGACCTTAAACCAAGAGTTGCATGAAAATGTTATAGATGTTTCCACAGCAGAGCTAACAGATAAAGCTGCTGGAGCATGGGCTACACGAACAATTGAAATGATGAAGATACGTGATGTTTGGTGCTCGAGCAGAACAACGGTAGCTCCTGTGTGCTCTGTTTGACAACTCTGCTATAATGGAAGGAGGGCAGCTGGTCTGTGGTAGCTGGACTCGCTTAAACTCTTGCTTCTGGCTCGTTTGTTCTGACTTGTGCACCAAATGCTATTTTCGGTATTGCAAGAAAGAGGACTTCTGCGGGGAAAAATATCAATGTTTAATTGAATGTACAGATTATCTGAGAGAGGAAGGCTTTTAAGACTTTGGCTGTCAAGAGTCTCAGCTGCTCTGATCTAAGATGCCATTGCACATGTGTTGGCCACATGTGCTGGTGAGGCAGAGGCATGTTCAAGTGCTCCGTGCTGCCACCAGTTGTCAGACCACCTCGCTGCCATCCTACAGACTGCCTGCCTTTCCTAGAGCTCTGGCTTAAAATTGCTATCACTGGAGAAGCAATTATTTTGAATTCATGCCCTGTTGCAGTTTTAGCTTAGACAGCTGCCACATTTTGGAAATAGTAACTTTGGATAGGGCTGGCTGAGACTAAACTATTGCTGTTTTTAACAGTCGTGTACAGGGATTCAGATAGTTAGCAGAATTAAAAAAAAAAAAGCTTTGGCACTTCAGAAGCATCTGAGTGAAGGCTGGTGGCCTGTAATAGACAGGGTCTGCCTAGAAAAAAACCTCGTGGTCTCTTTAGAATGCAACTTCTGTGAAATAAGGGTTGCACCTTGTGTTCCCCTTCTTGTGTGCACGTGCATATGTGTTTTATTGAGATCCCAGGAAGCACAGATCTGTTTCCTGATGCCTTGCAGAGCACAGTGTATACAACTACCACACCTTGGCTATGCTGTAAAAAGAAAATGTGCTTTTAAATTCTACAGCTGACTGTGTAATGTCTTGGCTTGCTGTCTTTTTATGTGAGGCATTCAGTGCTCTGATACTGAATTTCTTGTCCACAGAATGCAACAGCAGATCCTGTGTTAGGAGACAGCGGTGCAACAGCAGCAAACAACTCTGAACTGGAGGGACGACTTCAGCAAGAAATAAAAGAATTGAAGGTTAGTAGTGGGTGAACATGGAACCAAGTCACTGAACACTCAGCCTTCAGTTTGGATGACTCCTACAATAGCTTGTAGGCTTTGGGTGGAAGTGGTTTGTTTCCTCAGCATCTTAAGTGTTTCAGGCTACGTAGGGGAAGGTAGATGCATCTCCTCCTCGCGTTTTCACTTGGCAATGTAGGCCTTGTCTGCCTTCAGAGCCTTCTAAGGACAGTCTAGGAAATAGCTTTACTGTGACATGGACAATCCAGTTTGGCTGGGAAGAAGGTAGCCATGGTAAGACTTCTATCCACCTTACTTCTGGTTGGTAATAAGGGGGGTTTGGGTAAGGAAGTGTGTGGGAGCAAGGCCACAGGGCCCTTGGTGGGCTTGGACCTGTTACAGGTACCGTATGGAATGTGTTGTAGGAAATGAGGCTTCAGCTGTTCCTATGCTTACGGTGTAACTTGGTGTGGGATTTTTCCTATTGCCAGAGTGAAGTGAAAGCCCTTTCCGAGGAAAAAGAATCACTAAAACGGCACCTGGATTCATCCAGTAGTACAGTTGCTATCTTGCAAGATGAGAAAAGTAAACTTCAGCAAGAAGTCGCAGAATCAAAGAAAGAACAGGATGATCTTCTGGTGCTTTTGGCTGACCAGGATCAGAAACTATCCGCGCTGAAGGTCAAATTGAAGGATCTTGGTGTACCGGTAAGCAAAACAATGGGTTAAGTGAGTTCTCCGGTCCCAGGCAGGTCTGAGCAGTCTGGGTATGGCAATACGTGATCCCGCAGGCCTGGTGAGGCATCTTTTTCTATAAATAGAGGGCTGTTGAATCTACCAGAGTTGCTTTCTGAACTTATATTGGCAGCCACCAATAAAAGATGACGACTGCCTCTTGACAGTAGTGTTCAGCTTAGGGACATGGAGAGGCACCTGCCAAGCTTATGTGAGGACAACTACTTGTCACGTATCTGTCTGGAATGATACCTGACCGTGTGCCTGGCTGAGCTGCAGCCTAGCCTGGCTGCCAACTAGAAAGCAAATGATGGCCGTGTTACGATTCTATTACCAGTGGAATGATCCCTTGTAAGTGATAACTAGAAAGCTGTAGGCTGCATCATTAGCAGCACTGCAAACAGTCAGGGCAGCTTCTGGAAGGCTCGTCTTCTGGGCAGTTTTTTTCAAGAATCCTTGTGACTTGCAGCTGGACGTGTGGCTGTAAGGTGGACAGAACTAGCTGTTGTGCTGCAGTTCTTGTGGCTGAACACCAGGCCAGGGCCTGGGTTTCCTAGCGGGACGCAAGCATTCTGTTGTTCATACAGTCCTCCTTAAAGGAAGGATTATGTTTTGGTAGTTAAGTCATCTGGTTTAGCTTCAGCTGCAGGAACAGGGTTTTAAAGAGTCTGCGGTGGACAGAGGCATTATTTTGGTAGGCATCCTGGCTTGTATCAGGAATGGTGTGGCCAGCAGGAGCAGGGAGGTGATTGTGCCCCTGTACTCGGCGCTGGTGAGGTCGCACCTGGAATGCTGTGTCCAGTTTTGGGCCCCTCAGCACAAGAAGGACATTGGGGTGCTGGAGCGTGTCCAGAGAAGGGCAACAAGGCTGGGGAAGGGTCTGGAGCACAGGGCTGGTGGGGAGCGGCTGAGGGAGCTGGGGGTGTTCAGCCTGGAGAAGAGGAGGCTGAGAGGAGACCTGATTGCTCTCTACAACTGCCTGACAGGAGGGGGCAGGGAGGGGGGTGTTGGTCTCTTCTCCCAAGTAGTTAGCGATAGGACGAGAGGAAATGGGCTCAAGCTGCGCCAGGGGAGGTTTAGGTTGGATATTAGGAAAAATTTCTTCATGGAAAGGGTGGTCAAGCATTGGAACAGGCTGCCCAGAGAGGTGGGGGAGTCCCCATCCCTGGAAGTGTTCAGAAAACGGGTAGATGTGGTAGTCTGCGACATGGTTCAGTCTGGTCTACCCTTGATTGGTTTAGTGTGGACTTGGTAGTGTAGGTTAATGGTTGGGCTGGATGATCTTAAAGGGCTTTTCCAACCTAAACGATTCTATGATTCTATGATTTGTATTGAAAAGTATTTGTAGCCAGTGAAGATGCTCTAAGTGTAGCCAAGGAATCTTTGAGTCTGACTTTCAAATGACTTAAATAGGGAGAAGGTACCCCGGAAGACATTGGTAGCTTGACTCGTGCCATTGCAAAGCACTGCACAGACATGTTTTCCTCCTCAGCCTACCTGGTGGAGAGCGTGGGGTTTAGTTCACGCATCTGTAAGGGGAACTGAATCGCATCTGCAATTGCGGACTCAAATGGACGGGGCAGAACTGATGGTGCTGAACGCAGGCTGTTGCTCCCAGCACTCAGCCATCCTTAGCAGAGAAGTTAAAAACTGTGTGATGTTACAAGATGACAGCTGCCTTGATTAAGTGCTCATTGATACAGCATGATAATTTTAGCTTAGCTTTAAGCTTATTTTAAGTCCCTCAGCATTTATCTTGCGGGTTGGATCAGAGTAAGGAATGTTACTGCTCACAACAGGTCTTTCTTAATTTCAGGTTGAAGATGAAGATGATATCGAATCTGGAGATCAAGGTGATGAAGATGAGGACGGGGATGAAGAGGAGCAAGACTAGAATGCTTTTGTGTGTTACCATTGAAACTAGATTGCATTGTTATTGGGGGAAAAAACATTATTATTGGTATACAAAGCAAAGCACCTGCTTGGAGAAGCAGGTGGGAAAATGGCAAGCGTGGGACTAGTTATAAGTTGCTGAAGTGTTTGAAAACCCTTCGTACTAGGTAAAGCAAACAAAAATCACTGTTTAAGTTCTACATGAGTACCCAAATTGTAATTGTTTAGAAGTTGCTTCAGACACTGTTTAAAGCATGGAGATGACAATGTTGCTGCCTCAGTTCATTGTCATTGACAGAAGTTCTGTGCATTTGTCCATGGTTTTAACCTTCTGGAACTCTTAATTAAATACAGAAGTATTTGGTTTAACATCTGTGAGATGGAATCATTGCCCCTGCCTGCAGCATGGAGCTTCAGCGTAATTCATGGCTTCCCTTAAAGAGCAGCGGTGAGGTGGAAGGGGTGGGGTGGCTGCGGCGTGTGGCGGCCGCTCTGCCGGCGTGGTGGGCTGGTTCTCTAGGTGCAGATGGACCTGCACGGCGTCGAGTGCCTTGACACCTGATATGGCTGCAGTTGGAACCTCCCGGGGGAGCCGCAATGCTATGCTAGTAACGTGGGAGAGGTTGCACGGAAACCTACGCAAGAAAGGGAGTGTTTTTTAGAAGAATCTCTATGGAAAAACAAAGACCAATACACTCTTTCTAAAAATCTAATGTGCTACTGAGTCAGCATAAAAATAAGTAAAAATCTTGTTGACTGCTTCGGTAAGGAAATGGAAACTACTATGATTTATATAACTTATTGGCTCCTGACGAGTGAATAAAAGATTAAAATTTTAAAAGAAAAAACTGAAAACAGTAAATGCATCCATTTCATTTTTTGGTAATAAAAATAGGTTTGTCCACTTAGTACTCATTCATTTAATTATCTTGTCCTGTTTTAATAAAAGATATTTGAATACACATGTAAAATTGTCTAAAACCAGTCTAGGGTGGCAAATGAAAGGAATAATATACTGCATACTGGGGCTTTCATTGCATGAGTATAAAAGGCTGCTTGTTCAGTTTTTGCATTTTTCAAAAACATAGACTTCAGTAGCTGCTTAACTTCCTTAGATCTTTTTTAAAATAAAAAATCATTCCTTAATAAAATGATAATTTGAGGAAGACCAGGAAAGAAGGACTTTTTCCATGCCAACTCATACACTCACTGTGTGTTAAAAACAAAATTGTTGAAAGGAGTAGTTTATTTCAACTCCACTCTTGCACTTATCGTGGGGCAGATGTGTTTGGAATTGGGGGAGAAAACAGCAAGGATGAAAAGCAATGCTAGAACAGGAGCAGAAATACTGTGTAACAGGGGGCAGCGCTTGCTTCCTTACAACAAGGCCTGGTTCTTCAGTGTGACTTGCTTTCTGCTGACCATTGCACAGCAGCAAGGAGCAAGCGGCTCCCAGGTGTTGTCTGTCCACCTTATTTTTCTATGCAAAATGTAAGAAGGAGGACAAAAGCATGCAGGCCCCAGAAAGCTATCCTAGATGGCTTCGTCATGCCTACTTATGCAGTAAGAGTTGCAGACAGATTTATTGATAAGAGGACTCTGATTCTGAGATAGCATGTTCTCTTTTTTTCTTTTAAAAAGGCAGTTGATGCACTAACTACAACAAATAAAAAAGCCACCAGAGAAGGCCTGAAGTGCTCTTGCTGCTGCTTTAGTGATGTGAATAAGTTCTAAAACGAAAATCAGCTTTGCCGATTGCAAATCCTCAAGGCAAACACATTGCATGAATTGAGCCCAGCTAGACAAGTCTGTCTTCCTAGTATGACTGTACTCTCTTGACATGACACAGAAGGAAGACACTTCGTTGCTACTCTTTAATTGGAAGATGGTACAGTAGTGGTGTTAACAGCTAACAGGTCTTGATCCCCCCACCACCCAGTGCAAGGGGGGTAAGAAAAGGGTATTTGCTTTGCCAAGGGTATTTTGGAGCTCTGCTGTCAAACTGGATGGAGTGATGGAGAGATGGCTTTCCAAGTTAGGAGGGAGAATAATAAAAAGTAGTGTTATGTAATGCTCAAGCTTTCTGTGTTGGGACTTAGTACAAAGCAGGTGAAAGGGTATGCTACCATCCTTGCTCACAGACACTGCAGCTGCAAGAGGGGATTATTACAAATAGCTGAGAATTTAAGTACCCAGCTCCCCCTGTGTGCATGGCTATAGGCTGGTATTTCTTAGCCCTTGAAAATTCTCTTTGTAACTAGGGTCCTCCTTCAGGCACAATGCAATGGGAGGCTTTTAAGCATGGTGCATGTAATCTGTTAAAGAAAAAAAGGAATTTAAATCTGTACTTTATTGTATGGGTTTTACATAATTATCTAAATCATTTTAGTTGTCAGGTCTTCTAGTGCTCATGTTAGGATAGGCTTGCCTAAATTGACTTTTGTCATCAGGATGTCTTTTGTAAGCTTTAAACTAAACTACTTCCAAATGTCGGAAGCCGTGTGTGCCTTTCAGTTTCTCCTTTCCATGTATTTAAGCATTAGATATTTCTGGTCTCGTTTACTGCTGTAGTCGCTTGCTACCAGATGCTGACTCTCATGACCTGATGCAAGCCCTACTCACTGTTTGCACTGGACTTTATTCCAGTGTGGTTGGAACATACATTTAGATTAGCTGGGAATCAGAGTGGCGATGGAGCTGTCCTGCTAGTTTCACTGTCTCTTACATAAATGGTGCTGATAAGAATGGGAGTGAGATTTTTGCTCCAACCCAGAGCCTAACTTGGGGGTTCTTAGGGCTCCAGTTGGGCTTGCTAGGCAACTAAGTGTACCCATGTGCCATTATGAATGGCACTTTAATAGAGAAGTGGAAAGGAAGGGCATGCTTACCTTTTTTTAAGGAGTTTAAATTTGCACTGAGTGATTCAGTCACCAGTGTTATCCCCTGAAAAAATGGGAACTCCTTTGTGCATGTCTTGAGAAATCAATTTTGCAAAAGCCTTTTTTTATGAACCCTGGTAGAGGTGACAGCTTCAGTACCCCAGTGTCCTGTGAGCGCTGGCATTGCCGTTTGCTGCTGTCAGCAGTACCACCCCCAGGGAGCTGGTGACAGCCCTACCCTACTTAGACAAGGCAGACCTACTTATTTATATCTGCTTGAACTTCCTCCCTCATCACCGTCAGCTGTGCTGCGAAGCAGTGCTTGTCTTTAGAAGTGTTGGATCCTTCAGTAGAGAGCGAAGGTGGCAAGGGAGAAGGAGCAGTGTCAGAAAGCCTCGTGGCTTTGTCACGCGTGGAAAGCCAGGGAATCCGATGCAGTCTGTAGAGCTGGACCAGCACAGAAATCTGCTCTTCCCTCTCCATGTCCCACTAGGTGATCTCTGACCCTGCAAGCTCTTTGTCTATTCTACGCACCTTTTACGTTGCCCCAGATGTTTTTACTTTACTGTCTTCTGGGTGCTGTGCTGCGAGGTCTCTGAAAATGCTGTGGGCAGAAAGAAATGGATATTTCTGTAAGTTGTTCCTCAATATGCGATCATGTCCTAGGAGGCGAGCGTGCCTCTCGAGGAGAGGGAAGGGGAATAGAGAAAGGAAGGTAGGAAAAAATAAACAAACCTTTTCCGTATGCTGATGAGACGGAATCACCTGAAAAATAAGCATGAACACAGACTCAGTATGTGAAAGCACAAGGCACGTGATTGATGGTCTGGCCTGATCTTGCTCAGGAGCTCTTAATCTGGCAACCTTACCTGGACATCAGTGCCGCTCCTGAAAGATGGTATGCTGCAACATTTTTTTGTTGCCATTCTCTGCAGTGTTATGCTTGGGAAGTTCTCCCTTTTGGATGCAACTTCAAAATGTTTGAAATTGCAAAAAATGAAGGAAGAGATAAGTAGGTGGGGTAGGAAGTTCAGGTAACAGACAAACTGGTTACAAACAGGTTTTAAAGAAGTCTGTTCAAAGCGCTTTTCCCAGGTAGAAAACCTGTTTTGTTAATTATTTTATTGCACCATCCTAGTGGTGTATCTTCCTGCTGGTAGCAGACGTGTCTGGATTATAACTGTACTATTGTCAGATAGGTTGCCTTTGCCCAGGAGGTATTCACTTGACTGTGCATTCTTGGCTGTGTCATGAAAATTAGATTTATTCTTAATTCTTTGGAATCTTTTCTTGTCCCATCGTGATTGGGACATCGTGAATGCGCGGTGTTTTTCCTTACTCTGCACAGCGTTTGGATCCTTTCCACATAGTCTCTTTGTCAAAGCAAGCAACTGATGATAGCGAGGAGGTGAATAGATCACAGATCTCTAGCTTGCTGGTTGCACATACCGACATTGATACAGATACAGGGGCCAAGAGGGGCTAGGCTGCAGAGAGCACCAGGAGTGAAGGGCAAAAGGAAGTAATTCTGATTATTGTATGCTAACAGTAGAACGCCATAACGCACCTGGAGTCCAGAGCTGGTGCTTACGCGCCACGTCCAGACCAGGCAGTGTGTGTCCCTTCATATACACCCTTTCAGCACAAAGGAGTTCAGGAAAGGTCCAGAGCTGCCTGGTCTGAACATGGGAAGTCTTTGTAATTTCTCTGACATGGCTGCTACACCATTTTCTGCATCAGTTGTTTGCCAAGTACGGACTTCAGGGAAGCAAAAGCAGCCTTACCTGTGTTACGCAGCCTCTGCCTGCAGCTGGGCTTCTGCGAGCTCAGGTTGCCAAAGCCTCTTCGTTTGTATGAAGTTCTTCCTAGAAAATAAAATTAAAACAAAGTGTTCAGCAGTGCATACAGGCTTAAGAGATCTTTTTTTTTGTAAATACTGTATTAGAAAGACCGTCTCCCTTTCTTTAAACTATAGGAATAAGGGAAAGTTTGCATGGGAAGAGATCGGAGACTGATTGAGGGGGGAAATCGGTTGCCGAGCAATGAAATCCCCGGCCTGCATGGTGCTCAGGTTTTGGGTGTCCGTGAAACACGGCTGCTCACTAAAGCCCTTGGGCCAGCTCCCGGTGCGGTCAGCCTTTGGCAGCGTGAGCAGGACTTAATGCTGCCAAACGCGACAGCTCTAGGGATGGCTGGGGTGCCCCCGTACCACCTGCAGCGTCGCCCTCCCTTCCATCAAGAGGATTTTTAACCATTCTGCACTCCCTCAGCCACCTTGCTCGCTGAACCCATCCGTCCCACGAGAAAGGTTTGCCATTGTCCCACGGGGTGTTCCTCCCTCAGCCCCCAAGGGACGCTGGAGGAGACCCAGGACCTTTTCTCCTGTTCCTCCTGAGTGCCCAAGTCTTCGCTGAACAGCATCTCTGCTTTAAATAAAGAGCTGACTGGGTTACCCCAGCCTCGTGCATTCATGAGCAAAAGGACAGCAGCTGCGAAACGACAACTGGCATCAAACAAGAGCAAAGTCCCTGTGGTTGGCCGAGTTGTGCGCTTTTCTTCTGTAGCACAACTCCGTTGTGAAAGAAACACATTTTTTATTTGCTCACTATCCCTCTCAGTTGCAATTTAAGGTGGGACGCTGTCATACTACTTATTTCTCTCTGTTACACCATTTGGCACGTTTCTACATCACCCCTCCTACCCGCATGGTACCGCTGTGTGCGTGCACGTGCGGTCTGTATGGAACAGCCTCGTCGGTGACCCTTCGCAGAAATGGGCGTTGGGAAGTGGCATCTACAGCTCGAGACCCCACCAGGAGAGATGTTGTAGCTCACCTGGCGTGCTGAGCCAACTAAATGGATTTTTGAGAAACCGCAGGCCCTCTCTGCAGAGGGAAGTGGTGAATCTATGTCACTAGATAGGTAGTTGCAGCACTTACAAACTGCTCTCTGCTAATTTTACGGCCCTGGTGTGAAGACCGTAGGTTTTTCCATACATATCCAACTCCTTTGCTCCATGAAGCAAGTGCTGAACATGACATTTATTTGAAATGACTTTTGAGACACAAGAAATGGGTCTGGACAAGCGTGTGATCACTTCCTACCACTACTTATATAAGAAACCAATAACCTTATGACACTGTTCTTGATAAAGGACATCCTACTGGGAGCAAACTGTGATGCAACGGACTCGGATCCTGAGGCTAATATGAAGGTCAGGCCAAGGCTGAAAAATACCATTGGTGCATAGTGTTGCGCCTTGAAGCTGAAAATTTCACTGCTGGGCAAAGAGGGGACAGTCAGCGGTCATTAAGGGTTGCTCGCAGGTAGCATGTGTTTCACAAGAAGCAGAATAATAAATCACAAGGCAGACAGCCTGCTTGATTGGAGGGAGATACTAGTGCCGGTCAAGAAGAGCCACTGCTCTGCAGGCTGGTGCCTTTACGCACAGGCAGATCCTTGAGAAAGCACGTGCTCTGGGGTTAGCGTTACAGAGGGGCCTCAGACTGACCCCCGTGAGAGCAAGCGACAGATGAGCTCAGCACCAAGAAAAATGAATTAGCCCCCATCGTCGGTGAGACCTGAGGCGCAGGACAGCTGGGACTCCCCCCCACCATGTCAGCAGATGCAGCCGTTGCAGCCAGATCACTATCATCTCCTTCCTGACCCGGGGTGTTGAGGCTACGTGACAGACTGGGTGAGAGAGGTGCTTCCCAGCTCACGGGGCTGACACCGAGCACACAGGTCGCAAAATCAGGCCGCGCTACAGGAATGACCAATTTCTGTTGCTGCGTCTCCATTTAGGCAAGGGAAGACTGCTCTAGCTTTTCTGCAAGTGCCTGGCTGTGCCTGGAAGCATCACCAAGAAAACCAGTGGGCAGTATGGAGATGTGCCGGGCTCTGCAGTCTCTTCCCTCATCTAAGACGGTCAGCACGGGAGGACCACGCCCCACGCCCAGAGCGAGAAGGCTCTCACCTAAGTTTCACCACCAGCGAGGGGTTCCTAGAGCTTCCCTGATGGATGCGGAGTTGTCTGGTGCAGCCAGGGCTTTTGGCAGGGCAGGGATTTCTAAACACCCTGTCTTACACCAAGGAGCCACGTGGTGAGCCCAAGGAAGGCAAAAGTTCTGCATCCACAACGGGAAACCAGCTTGCCCTTTGGCTTCTTGGCTCTCCGTTTGGGCCATGCTGGGGCCAAAGACAGAGCTGGTGCGTACGCGCTTCTCAGTCGTGCTGGCCCCAGATTTCCAGCAGAGCAGGAGCCAACTTGCGAACGCACACAAGTCTAAGGAGAAGTTTGCTGGCACTTGCATGACTCTAAATTTACTTTTCGAACTCCCAATCACCTGCTCCTCCCCTGCAGACAGATTTGCTGCCTGTGTCTGAACGTATTTCCAGGGATGTTACCTGAAAGACCTTTCTTATTCATCCTGTACCTGACTTACCCAAGTTTTAGCCTGTCCTGTCTATTCATACCTCCTTTTTCAGAACAAAGTGCTGAGTGGAGCAACGGGTCTGCGCAGCTGCTATTTGCAGCTTCAGACACGAAATAGGTGCTGTAGGTAGGATCGCTGCTGCCTCGGTGGAGGAAGGGCCAAGCTGCTGCATGCTCACATCGCTAATTCTACAGGCTCCCTCTGTGCTGTGTACTTACACCAGTCACTCCATGATGGATTTGGACATTTCACTGGGTAAAGAGCTTAGCTCCCAGATACACATATGGTCCAAAAACAAAGGAGAAATGGGGCTTCCCCACTAATTAGGGGATTCCTGAGACATGTACTGGTTTAAGCTATCAGTAGAAGCCTTCCCGCACCTTCTTTGGCAACAGATTCTCACTGCTGAACACTCACAACGAGATTCGGTCTAAACTGAGACCAAAGTCCAGCCAAATGTTGTCTTCCTGTCATCTCCCACGACATAAGCAAGTTGGGTGCAGCACAAAGTCGCAAGCTGTGTCTCCACCTGCCCTCCTGGGGGACCCCAGACTCTGATCTGCATGCTTTCGACCCCCAAAATGATGATGCAAGGGACAGTGGGTTTGCTGCAGGCTGCGTTCTTCTCCCGGTGGCTCGGGAGGGCGTGCGTGTGGCTGGGAGGGAGAAAGCTGCTGAGGTAATTAGTTAGACCTTGTTTTTCCTCAGGCATGTCTCTGTAGCCATCAGGGCCCACCACAAAGATCCCGGGGAACACTTTGCTGCCAGATGCCCCACCGCTCGCCCAACTCCAGAGTGGCCACCAGAGGTCATGGTGTTCCCACGCATGGCACCGAAACCCAGCCAGAGCTGCAGGCTGGAAACCCAAGCGTGGCTGCTACAGAGCTTACACGAGTGGAAGGGTTGCCAAGCTAACTAGGTGGTTGCTTTTGGTTTTAAACAGAGCTGTAGGGCAAACACCTATAATATAACTTAACTCTCCAACTAAGTCTAGTAATTCTCAACCTAAAATACTTTCAGCAGCTGGCACAGTTTGAGGACATAAGTTTATCTGAAACAAAAGCTCGTAACGGAACTTGGGTTTGGATTTTAGCTGCAGACACCGCGTTGCCCTCCTGAGGCAGAGCAGCCAGCGGGGCCGTCCTGCGCTGCACGCACAGCGGCGCCGGCTGGGTTTCCCGCAGCCAGGGCCGGGCCCTGCGGGAAGAGCTGTGCCGGCTCTGGGGATGCACGCAGCGAGCCTGCACCCGCAGGAGGGCACGGCCAGCGTGGGCTCCCTGCTCCAGTGCACCCTCTATGCATGCCCACAGTGGTTCCCTGTCAGTGTGCTCCTGCCTGGTAGCCTCTGAAGTCCTGGGGTTTCTGTTGTGTGCTTGTTTAGCAGCAAACGAGGCTCTTCTGCTGAATAACCCAGTAAAGATGGACGTGTGCCTGGCAGTTGCAAGGTGGTCGGTCCCCTTGTCCCTACTCCTGAGGTGGAACAGAAAGAAAAGAAACCCGTTTATGCTCCGGGTGTCAGGCTGAAGCCAGCGCTGTGTCGAGTCAGGTTCAAAACTTCCAAACTCCCACTCAGCGCTGTGGTGACACACAGGGAAACCTGAGGGCCCATCTTTCCACTCTTCGACAGAGAATCACAGAATCAGAGAATCATAGAATCGTTTAGGTTGGAAAAGACCTTTAAGATCATCCAGCCCAACCATTAACCTACACTACCAAGTCTACTCTAAGCCAATCAAGGGTAGACTAGACTAAACCGTGTCCCAAAGTGCCACATCTGCCCGTTTTTTGAACACGTTTTTTGAGAAGCAACAGAGTCTAAGCGGGAGAGTGCTGGACCAAGTTAAAAGACCTGTTTTGCCAATGATCCTCTGTGAGCCTCCACAGATGAGAGCCTTGGTTGGCCTCAACCTCCACACACCTTTCTTTCCTGGGCTTTTGCAAACGCCAGTGATGTATGTTGTGCTGTATGTGGACACGGAGCCAACATCTCTGGCTGTGGGGCTCCTGGGAAATGCAGGTGAGAAGGCAGGCACGGATAGCTCCCAGTCTGAGGACAAGCTCGGGCATTGTGCTGCCTTCCCATCCTCTCCCCTCCCCTCTTCCTGGCTCCTTTTTGTTAAATTGCTGCTCCTGAGTTCACTGCAAGGTGACTGGAGGGCTGCTTGTTTACTTATGTCTTAGTAAATGAAGGAGTTAGTAAAAAAATCACCCAGGTTGAATGAAAAGCTTTATCTGACTGGAAATATTGGCATGCTTGAGATCACCAGGGTGTGAGTGGCAGGTGAAAGTGTTTGAGATATCTCATTAAAGTTTCTAAGCCGCTTTAAAGTACAAAATGGGAAAAAAAAAATCTGGAAACAAAACCAATGCTAGCTCTTCCCCATTTTTCAGTGCAAAATGTGTCAATGTGTCTCTCCGCTCACACAGACACCAGGCACTGGAATGGACTGCCTGAAAGGTTTAAACGCAGAAAGTCATTCATTTGCTGGGAGGGTGGTTGGTTGGTTTCCTTTCGGGGGAGCTGTTTTCCCAAGCAGCTGTTGGTGGGAAGAGCATTTTCCCACCTGGCTAGAGAAGAGAGCATCTGTTAGGATGCCCGGTGAATGAGCAAAGGGCTTCTCTGGCCCGTCAGGGCCACGAGCGAGTGCAGGAACACGGGAGGCTGCCAAGGGCCTGCCTGCGGTAGCAGGCAGACGGTTTTGGCCCAGAGCAGCAAGCAAAGACAGCAGGTACGGCAGCCCAAGGCGGCAGCAGCCAGACTCTCCCTGTGCGGGTCAGCTCTCCCCGCTCCCTCCGGCGTAGCCGGCCCAGAGGGTGCTCAGCGAACGCGCACGAGGGCTGGTGCTGGGCTGGTGCTGGGCTGGTGCAGGGGCGGCGAGGCCAGCGCAGGCTCTAGCAGGGCACTTGTAAGGCTAACTGCTCCTTTCTCACTGGGAACGGATGAGGCTGTGCCAGCCCGCCCAGATGTATGGGCACATGCCAAAGGTAGAGCAGAAACATGCCAGGCTCACTCATCGCTCCAGGAAATCCGCTTGGATAAGAACAAACTTTCTCTATTATTTTTTTTAAATCTTGCAGACACCTACGCTCAACTTTTTGTCATACGCTGTCTGGAGCCGATTTTATCTTGCACGCTAGGCACCTCAATGGGAAGTAAGGGGGTGAAGGTTGGGCAACTGACACAAGGCTTCCACTCGGAGCAGCCTCCGCGGCAGGTAGACAATTACTCACTCCTTTTCCTGGCCGGGCCCCGTCTACCTGCTTTTCAAAGTATTTCTAAACACATGTGTAGCTGCAGGCCACAGGACCGGCTGCCGTGCCACAGCTGATGGGACGGGGGTCTGAGGGGGGGACTTGCTGGGAGTTTTGCCACCTTCTGGGCAGCCCGAGCAGGTCTGCCTTCCTCCTGCAACCGCTACGGACCGGGAGCAACTGCTGCTTCGGTCCCCATTTTCTGCCCTGTCGTACGAGAAGGATAACAAGTACCTTTCATCTAGAGGCTAGAAGCTTTCAGCAGGGAGACTATACCTTCATTCCCAACGATATTTTCAACACTTTATTCTTAATCCAAGACCTTTCTCTGGGATTTCCAGCCCATGTGGCTGCCTGTTTCCCACACATGTGAGTGCATATATTATGACAGCTATATCAGGCACCTGACAACTTCGAAGAGATGCTCTTTATCCAAAGCTGTGCTCTAGATGTGCACTCTTAGGCTGGTTGCATCATCCGTACAAAACACTGACTTGGCCATCCAACGACGAGTGCTCCTCCGATGCACACAGACAGCGTGCGAGTGTCTGAGCTGGACCCAGTGCTGTGGGTGAAGCGCTCTGATGAGAAAACTGTGGGACTTGAGAAAATTTCCTCATGAATTTTCATATATGCTTGAGACACGTCTGCCCTTTGCTCTGGAAAGCTCCTGCTCTGACCTCAGCAGACAGCAGGAAAGACCAAGCGAGCAATTCCCCCCCATTTCTGCTTTTACCCTTGAAATGTAGCTTTTATGACAGGGGTGGCTATGCACTATTTTTCTTCAGCCTTCAACTCCTCTTTGAACGTTCCTGGTGACGCTCACAGGTCCTCATCAGAGGTTTGTGCCGACTTCTGATTGAGCAGATAGCATGACTGCTATTCTTTCTTCCCTGTTGCTTCATGGTATGCAAAAGGACATTAGTCAAAACAGTTGCTTCCAGGTACCTGCTGTTTCAGGAATGACCTATCTACAAATATCTATTACTTGCAGATTTGCTGCTCTATTTCCCTGAAGAATCTCTGAAATGAGGTGTCAGGGCAACAGGATTGATGATGTAGCACATCTTTCCATCTCTGAGAAGATGACAGGACTGACAGCAGCTATAAGTCAACGTGAGACCAGGAACTGCACAGAGGATCCCTGCTTTCTGCCAAAGCCACTCCTTACCTCCCGTCCTCTCTGCCCGCAGGGGAAAGCAGTACCCCTTTCCTTGCAGGATGCTGGCAAATATGTGCTTCTAAGTGCCTGTTGTGGCCGGCATTCAGCGACGTGCAGGAGCCAACTAAAGCTCCGGGGGCCTGCCTCAGCCACCTGCTCACATACGGTGCCCGTGACCCACACCTGCAGAGGCCGTGGTGCTGCCTGGAAGGAAGGGGCAAGCTCAGAGGGAAGAGCGCTCTTGCAGCGTGAAGCCCATGCTCAGTTTCTCCCTGCATCTCTGTCTGTGGTTTTCCAGGCAGATTTCCAGGTGCGTGTGTACGTCTTGCATCCTTCTAGGCCCCAAAGAAACACTCGAGTCCTAGACTCCTCAGGAAAGAACCAGAGTGAGGAAAATCCCCATTTCAAATGGCTTCTCTCTTAAAAGGTCTCAAACCGCGCGTGTGTCACATGCATGCTTTCCACAGCAGCCCCTTATGTCCAGTTCCCTCGGACATAGGTGAGCAAAACAGTTTCAGCCCTTCGCCTCTCTGTTCTCTGTCCAAAGGACAAGAGAGAGCAAGAGAGAAATCGGGTTGCTGGTGTGATGGAAAAGCCACCCTAACGGGGAGAGAAATGGGGACCCCCCTGCAGCTGTGGCCTAAAGAGAATGTCATTCATGCAGCCTGTGCATGGCCCCTTTCTGCCCAGCCCCTCGGATAGCTCAGCCGTGCAAGAGGAGAACAAGAGAGGTCCTGCCTGCTCAGTGCTTTCTGGATCAAAGCAGAAGGCAAATTAGGGAGGAAGGAGCTGGCCCCACGCAAGCTGGGTTCTTGTAACACCTCGGAAGACACTCAGCGTGTCGGAGCAATGGGCAGCAGCCAGTCCCTGAGTGTGCCTGGCAGAAGACCAAGCGGGCAAAGACGAGCTCCGTCTACTGAGTAAACGGCGAGCAATCTCCTGTGAGATCTTGGCAGTGGAGGTATTCTGTAAAATCACAGCTTCCGCTGTGGTGTTTGTTTTGTGTGGAGCTGGGTTTTGTCCCATCGCCATTGGCAGAGGGGAGCTGCTTGGTTTGTGTGAACAAAGGCACTTGGGAACCCTGGGCTGCTCAGACAGATCCCAGCCCTCCCGCTGCCGTTTCATGAGCCGAGCACGTAGAGCCACCCAGACATCCTTCACACGCCACGCGGACCTCAGCTGGTCTTTGACTCAACTGCGCTCCCATTGCCCCAGCCCTAAAGGGTGGAGGATTTCTTTAGAAACTTCCAGCCACTGCAGAATAAAGACTTACAGGTAATATGGCTTCGTAATAACATCCTCCACACCCTGTGCTGACAGAATAGTGTAGGGTAAGAGCACAAGAGCAGTTTTGCCTTCCTATACCATGGCTTTTGTTTTCCTCAAAGCACTAAGACTCCTGAGAGTTGCAGACCTGACAGTTCTAAAGACCGTGATGGCACACAGGGCAAACACAGCTCTGCTGTGCTTCTGGTCCGTGGGGATGTCTGCCGTCACGCTAAGTAGTTTCGTTGTGTCGGGGCTGTGCTCCGCTGTGGGGAGGGCTGTTAACACCAAAATGCCAGAACTTGACGCTCATACCTGGTATCAGTGAGGAAACTTGAATGAGCATATATTTTCCCAAACCTGACTTCACGGTTTTCCAAAAACCAACAAAAACAATTACAATTATCTATTATATTGTAATATATATGTATATGTATCTATCTATACACACACACACCTGCTGAAAAGCCGCAAGTTAGCCAAAGTGAGCCTGCTCTGGATTTAGCAAAAGCAAACCAGACGTGGCAGCTTTGACTTACGTATCTAGGATGCTGTCAGCTAATGCCTTCCAGTTCCTCTCTGTGCTCTTAGAAAATTCATTACAAGAGGGGCCTTGTAGAAGCATTTTGTTATCATTATTATCACGTGAAGTTTTGCAAAGGGCTCAAGAAAAGGTGGTGCTTAAAAAGCACCTCGTTTGAATGCATGCCAACTGCGTATTTATGATACGGGACTGAAATGTGTCCTGGAGATGGGTTTATGGCATGTGATGGAAACACTGCACCTCAGAGATGGATTTTGCATGAGTATGGATACACGCATCTATGACTGTACCTTTAAACTGCCTAGGACTCTAATTAAAATTTATTGCTGTGGCTGCAGGTCAAATGAAATACCTCCAAGTGCCTCAAAGATCCTTCCATGCTAAGATCCTAGCCAGCATCAGCGGGGTGGGGGCCACCTCCCTGTTATTTCAGAAGCTCTGTACCGATGGTGGGCTGCTCTTCAGCATCCATCTGGAAAGAGCGACACTGCTCCGCTGGGGTTAACTGCACCCAGGACATCCCCAGGGGACCAGTATGTCCGGGCCACAGCAAAACCCACAGCTACTGATGAAAAGTTCCCATTGACCTGAGAAGCCCGTGGCTTAATGTTTGTCAAAACCACAAAGATCTTTACTGTGGCGTGAAACTTGAAAAGAAACTGTGGCAAGAATATATTTAAATACTACCACTGGAAGCATTAATATTAGTTTAATCTGGTGGACTGTTTATACACTCAAATAAATACACTTGCAGGAAACAAGGATTAGAGCCTGGATTTGGCAAATACATTTGGCTGAGTCAAGGACTAGGAGGGGGTGATATTTTTCATTTTCATTTTATTTTGTTTTCATATTTCATTTCTTTTTAAGGAAATACTTTGGATTTTTTCCTTCTTAAATGTGTTCACGGTGAAAACAGCTAGGATTAGATGCTGAAAACAGGAAATGTTTTGGTCAACACCAAACAAAGTTTTTATGAGTCTTCCTTTCACTGTCAAAAATGTGCTTTCAGGTTGATGCCAAAGGCAGTATTTTCTTTGATTTTTTTTTTGGTTCCTCCTTAACAAAAATGCCTCTCTCAACCTAGCTTTTTAAATATATCTACTCACAGCAGATGTATTTTAAATGTATCTACTTACAGCCTGTGAGGTTATGAATCGGAAACTGAAACATAAAAGCAGCACTTCCAAGTTGATGCAGCTCCACCAGACTACAAGGTGCAAATGCTGCTCGACCGAAAGTGGACCGAGATGAAGTGCCCGTTCTGCTCAGCGACGCAGACGGTCGCATCTGAAAGCCAGCGAGTTTCTGTGGCCTGCTTGCTCCAAAGAGAAGGCTGCTGTAGCTGATCCTGTTCATCTTGTATGAACTGGAGTTGGGTAAAAAGAGGGTTAAGCTGGCTCCCTATTAATTCAGATTACAAACTGACTACGTGTACTCTTAAACACTGGCAGCTCACAGGTGTTTAGGAAAATGGAAGATTTTGGTTCCTTCATTGTGCTCAGGAAAAGCTTTGCCAGCGTGCCACTGATCCAGCCTCATTTGAGGCAGCTTCATGTGTAGACTGGGAAGATTTCATGAGTTTTACTTTCTATTCGGGAGGGTGAAGGGTGCTTTTTAGAGTCCGCAAAAGGAATGCAAGGCTTTGCATAGCCTGTTGGCAAATGAACAAAGATAACTTGGAAGCTATGCTCCTGCGTTGCTCCCTTTCTTTCTATCTATTTGGTTTCCATTTCTACTCTATCAAGGTCATTTTTGGAGAAACAAAACTGAGCAATCCCTCTGGCTCACAGCAGACAGAAGAAGGCGGCACAGACTCAGCTGCCAGGATGAATTCTGCCAGTTGGAGAAGTTAGGACTCACTCCCCAAGTCGTAAAATTAAAAACGAGTTAAACATCCAGCAGGTGTTAATGGAAGGCACGAACCACCCGGCAAACCGCAAGCCTTGGAAGAGGTACAAACTAAACGCAGACAGGAAATCCCCCACCCAGCCAGGACCTGCAAGTTGCCTACACCTGAAGGAGAACGAACTGGGGATGGTTTACTTTAGGTTGAATATTTGCAAACGACTGAATGTGAGTGACGTTTGTTCCCTTAGTTCTACAGTAACGTTATCAAATGAGTGAAATACCAGCTCGTGCTATCTCCCTTGACCAGTTTCCTCTAACTGGTAGGTTCTCTCCTCTCTGAAGACCTGATCCTGATCTCCTTGAGTCAATGGCACTTCATCATGATGCAGGTGTCAAAGTAGCAGTTCCGCCAGCCAGTATCTCTCTATACAGCTGGGTCACAGTCTCAGGGCATTCAGGGCTTGCTGAGGGACGAGCAAAGGGAATTACGTCCATGAGCTGCAAGGAAGGCTAAATTTCTTAGCAGAACCGGCATGCAATGTTTCAAGGGTTGCTGCTTACATAAAATGTCTTTGCTCCCATCTTTACTATTCCTTCACAGAGATCCAAAAGCTGACAAAGATTACAGGGCAACAGACAGAGGTGTATTTTTTATGGATAAGGCAAACCAGTTGTAAACATGGCCAATACTCACAAGGAGAAAGCTGGCTGGGACAACAATCCCG
Organism: Pelecanus crispus; assembly: GCF_030463565.1. Taxonomy (NCBI): domain Eukaryota; kingdom Metazoa; phylum Chordata; class Aves; order Pelecaniformes; family Pelecanidae; genus Pelecanus; species Pelecanus crispus. The sequence goes on from NC_134646.1 coordinate 1,092,040, forward strand.
TACTTTTCTCTCCGACATCCCATTTCACCTGGCCTGAATCCTCACTGGAGCAACACGTCTTTTCAGACACTCTTACTAGCAGTCAATTTTCCATTTCCCTATTCAGACAACTCCCCTGCCCCAGCACACACTCGTTAGTTCAGACTGGCTCCAGCTAAGTCTATGTGTATTTATCTTGCAGAAACAATCACTCACTTACGTTTTCTGGTTTATGGATGTCCTCCCATCTGGCACCCGGCTCCACTCCTGTTCGTTGTATGACGTGACCTCCCTGTCCTCCTGGAGACTCTGCTATGGCTCCCGGCTCCGTGCAGCAGCGCCAACAGCCACGTGGTAAGGCCCTGCAACAGAACGGGGAAAGACCGTGTCTCTCCAATGGCCAGTTCCTCCTTTCGCTTTCCAGGTATGCTTTTGTTGGGAAATGGAAGCTCATTTTAACTGTCTGCTGACAAAGAAGGACCGGGCTGGGTGAATTTCAGAGTCCTTTGGCTAGTGCTACAGATGGCACATAAAACTGATCAGAGAGACACCCATGTGTACACGTTTTGACATGTCATTTTTTCAGCGCTGAAACCACTCACTATGAATAAAGGGAAAAGAATAACTCAGGGCCTCTGGAGACAGAGGCTGCGGTGGTGACAAGCTGCGCTGGTACAAGAGGTATGAGCTTGGTCATGTTATCTAATTCTCAGTGTACCAAGGGAGCATATTTACATTGCAAAGTGTTCCTCGTATATCAATGGGTCTATGCAAGGCAATTAGTAAGTATTTTTAAAGCTTTCCAAATAAACTTATAAGCAGGAGCACTTCCTGTTGGTAGGGAAGGGCCGGCTACAAGTGGGAGCTCTGAATGCCACCTGCTAATCACATCCTTCCGGCCGTCAGGGCTCTCCCCACGGGTGGGCTTCTCCTGCCTTTGTTTCCTAGCAGAATAGCCTCACGAATCAAGAGAAAGCTCTAGAAAAAAACCCAAATATTGCAAAAAGAGGCTGGAGCAGCAGGCCTCAAAGCAGAGGCTGGAAGAGTTACACAACTCCCAAGAGCGGTGCCATGAGTAAACACAGTTTCACGGAGTGGGCTGCTGTTTATCACCTCTCTCCCAGTTACCATTACTTGTTTCAGAAGCAGGACTACTCACGCCCGACGAGGCCAGCACATCAGGTGCACGTCTGGCCGGATGCGAGCTAAATAGGCAGAGCAGAAACCAGCGGGAAAGGACTCTTGCTCTGCCACTGGCCTTCTGGCCCCCAGGAGAGGAGCGTACCGCCAGCCCCCCACCGCGGTGCGGACACCAGCTCGGTGGCTCAGTACTTCCTCGCTGCCCAGATGCTGACGTTGGAGGGAGATGCCACATTTCACGCACCCCCTTCCATGCACAAGATGGAAAATGTGACCTGCGGCTTCCTATGTGACAGCTGTTTTCTGCGAATGCTGGCGGGGTGAGCCAGGAAAACCTTCGGTGTGAGTCTGGGGCCAAGCTTTCTTTTGCATCACATGCCTTTATTTTCCCAAATTATTTCAAATCCAGCGAATTAAAAATTGAGAATCAAACGTAAAGGAATTGCTCCTCTTTAGGTGAGATGCCTTGTATCAGTTACAAGATCCGAATTGCCTTCTTTCTGGGACTACGGATATTTAAAATGCTCCCTTCCTCTCCCAGTGAAATTCACTCCTGGCTCGTGACACCCCCATGTTTCTCTGCTGCCTCCTGTCACCACCCCCAGAAACCTGGGTCCCTGATGAGCTTTGGGAAATGATCGAGGCACAGAGCAGAGGCAGCAAGCTTGGCTCTTTGGTAGCCTGAGAAAGCTGTAGTGCTTCTCAAGGCAGACCAGCAATTAGATGACATGAAAGGCAGTCATTACGTGAGGACGCTGATGGGTTACCTGGCCTGCCTTACCCATACCCACAGTACTTCCCATAGTCAAGCGTCAGATTGCAGGGCACATCTCAGTTTAACTGTAGACCCAGTATAATTACAGAAACATGTATCTTTTGGAAACATAATTGACCCTTTGGAACTGACACACCATGAAGGTGAAATTAAGAAAAGCAACAACACATTGCAAATATTTGGGCAATTTCCTCTTGGCACATAATTGCTTGTTTTGTGACCTAAAAACCAGTATTCCTTACAGTCCTTCATAAGGGTACTGGTTACTTAAACTATTTATAGATGCTTTGATCCTTTCTGCAATCGAGGCGGCGATACACGGATCAACCAAATGTGACGTAACTCTTGATGCTGCCATCTTGAGCTATGCCGCATGTGACCTACCAACTCCTCGTAGTTGCTGTGGGCACACTTTATCAGCTCCATCTATTGCAGACTTCGAAGAGGTCCCTCCCTAGTGCAGAGGATGCTTGAGAAACGGAGGATACCAGGCATGCTGTTGTGTCATCGGCCCTTGATGAGGGGGTGAGGGACGTCCGTCTTGGCAGTACTTTTCCACCTGCTTTCGTACCAGGGAGCTGGTAACCGGGCTGTTACGACACGTATGAGCTTTAGAGAGGCCGATCCTTGCAGAGCCGGAGGTCAGACTTGGCCTGGACTACCTCAGTAGTTTGGTGATGCTAATGCAAAGTGAGTTATTTTCAGGTATGAGAGATCTCAGACTTTCCTTCCTTCCAGAAAGCACCTGCAGTTGAATTGAAATGGACCCAGATAATACATATTCAATGATTTGTGCTAATAGTCGCTGGAGATCTCTGAAAAGTATGAGGGTTAAAGTCTGTGGAGCCTCTTTTCATTCAGCACTGACTTCCTAGCATTTCCTGTGGTCGGATAGGAGCAAAACTCCAGAGCTGGCAATTTCTCCTAGAACGGGAATCCTAAAGCACATGAACTTTCTGTTTTGACAACACAATTGCTTTGTTGCCATAACATTAGTGCATTTCATTTTGACAATGGTGAAAATACTTGTCTGTCAAAAGGCAGTAATGATATATTGCATTTAAGATCTGAGACAGTAGTAAACGTAGATTGTAACACAAAGAAATCCGTGAAAATTACAGTCTTTGGAAGTAGGATGAGGGAAGGGGAGCAGTCCCTGTGAAAAGGAAACCTGAAGAGAAGAAAGAGGAAGAACACCCCACACGAGAGAGCGGCTGGGAAGCCAAGGGGCTGGCTGCCGAGCAGATGCACCCATCCTGGTCACCACTGGTGCACCGGGATGGAAAGACGAGCGTGCTCCTGCATTGAGTCGCGATCCCAGACTGCAGCCTATGTCTCAACTTCCTGCCCCAAGAAAACGTTTTGCCCTGAGGAAGTGTTTGCGTGTCTCAAGGGGGAAAGACTGGAATAGAAAATGTCATTTTTTTCCTTCTATCCAGAAGGCAAGCTAGAGCTGGCTTCCCAGGAGCAAGGGCTTGACTCCTGTGCGTGGCAACGGATCTGGTGAGAGACAAGGGAGTGGTGGGACTGGAGAACTGCTCTGCTGAAAGGGCTGTCTCAGGAGGTAGCAAGGCAGGGCCTGTAACAGCTCCCTCATATCTTGTTACAACAGGAGCAGGAAAATAGGCAGAAGAGGACTGAGGATGCCCTAAGAAAGCTGAAGATCTACAGAAGGAAGCAGGAGAGGAGCAGGAAGCAGTGAAGGGCCAGCGCTAAGTCGAGCCCTTCCCTCAGGACCTCACTCCTGAGATTTTCTAAGGAATAGTTTTGATTTCTAATGGGCAGAGCTGCCTTGGGTGGTGTGGGAGCGGGACTCAGGTTTCAAGCAGCTGGAACAGCGAACAGTGTTGCTCAATTGACATCCCTGTGGATTTGCTTGTGATGACTGCCGACAACTACCCTTAGTTCCCTTGGCCTCCTCGCTGGGGCGGATGGACTGCAACACCAGAACAATTTAGGGAGCCCTTACCCTCAAGCCATGGGTGAAAGGGGAGGAACTCGCATCCAGTTCTAGATCACAGATACGCCAGGCTTCATTGCTCAAGTTCGAGGATGTCAAAGATGTATCGAGGCCTGGGCCAAGCTGCAGGCTTTGTGGACTGGGACTTACTGGAACAAGCTAGTCAGATTTTGATCCAAGGCAAAAGAAACACGGAAAAGGCTCCTCTTCTTAGAGATTGTATCACCATTGCAACAGTGAGGATTAACCTGGAACTTCCAGCATGGATCTTCTGCTTGTGAAATCCTCGCCTTTCAAAGTCTGTGTTCCCATTTGAGCCTCTTCTCTGGTTTTATTATAAAAAACTTACAGTTACATATACAGGGGAATTCCCCCTTCTCCTGCCTAAGAAATTATGTGACATATAAGCAAAAGAACCTCCAAACAGAGCACGTGAAACAAACTTCACTAAGTGGCCTGTGTCTCCAAAGTTACCCTTCCCATAAATATTTTCTCCTCTCATTTCCTGTGTGCTACTTGTTATGTTATTTGTTTAAGTTAAATCACCATGTGGCAACTGCTAACGTACATAATCTGACTGTAACTACCCTAGGAACAAGTGAAACTGCATGGATGAGAAGGACAAGTAAGTGGAAACGGAAACCACTGATATGGCAAAGTGCAAACTGATAAAACCAATAAAAAGCCCTCTCCTTTTCTGATTGGCAATGGACTACATTGGTAAGCTGGCCTTTAACACGGGTGAGAGAGACCTGCTTTAGGAAGGCTTTTTAAAAGACCAGAGGGCACAGCATTTGGGCTAACGTGGCAGAGTCTAAGGCACATCTGCTCATGACTCAGTGTCTCTGACGTCGTTCCTGCCGTTGGCACGGAAAGAGAGAAAGGGCAGCGAGTTCAGATAGGACCGAGGCAATTTCTACCTTAAAATGGGGGGGATGTCGCACACCAAAATCGAGGAAGGCAGCGGCGTCCGGTCTCTCTGACGGCCTCCTCACTGAAACTCCACCTCCCTCCCTGCAGAAAACAACTGGGGCCAAATGCTCTTTCCCACCCTGGGTACAAGCGGTCGCCATGCTCTGCACAGTCTCTCTGCGAGGCTTCATCGTGCTTAGTAGAAGGTGAAAGACCTTTGCACCGAGACGGGGAGGTATCCAGCCCAGTATGGAGAGGAATATTTTGCTGGAAGTATTTTAACATTCAAGTGGTTACTAAAGGGAGGCCCTGTTTGTGAGTGGTGCGTCCGCCGGCTTTCGTCTCTTCCCTGCTGCACCCGCAGACGTTTGCATCTCGTTCTGCTCCTGCCTCCGGAATGAGCTACGCTATCTTTATTTCAGGCGGCCTTTAGGGACACACGGGCCTGCGTCTCAGCACCAGCCCTGTGGACTCTCCACGGATGTGGGCCTGCCCCTCAGCAGTCCGCGCCGCCGCGCTTGTGCAGATGATTTCTCCTAATGCCGGCTGTTTCCAAGGGCTGCGTCGGTACCCGTTTTGCACCAGCCGTATCTCAGGACAAAAACCGACAGTGCTGGCTCCTCTATGAAGATGCTTTGGAGTCCGCAACTGTTTTTAATTAAGACTAATCTCCAGCCCCTGGAGTAATGGTTGCATGCCAGTTCAAGGGAGACAGCATTTCTCAAGTACCTCCTTTCTCTCTTGTCCCCAAGAGGTTAGAGGCTTCGTCTGTTGTCATCCCTACTCCCAATGATTTCCCTTCTCCCTTTCTCATGAAGCAGCAATTTCTTCCCCGCATCGGCATACCCTCTGCAGCCTGCAGGCAGCATCAAAGAAAACGACGGCAAGTTGCGGCCTGTCCCGTAGGAATGCCATCCGCAGGCAGAGGGAGCAGCGGGAGGCACGCAGGACTGACCTCGCTGGTGGAGGCAGGCTGCGAGGTAGGGAGCTGCAGAAGATAAAATACACCTGTTTTATTGAAGGCGTGTTTACATCGAGGATCAGATCCTGTCCTACTCTGCTAAAACCGTAAAGTGGAGTGGCTCTTCTGGAATAGCTCCTGAATGGGCTTGTCCAAACAGCAGCAGGGGAACATCAAAAGGTGCAGTGATCATCCGCAGATAAGCACCCGAACTGTCTGATCCTGAGCTACCCCCGGGCATGGCTTAGTAGTTTGTCTGCCCGTGATGAGCTCTCTCTGCAGCTCTCCCTTACACCAGAGCCTCCTTCCATGGCGATTGCTTCATACACATGGTAAAGGGCTAACTGCCTGCCGGTCAAGAAGGTTTGATATCCGAAGAACAGTCATTTGTTGGATAACCCTCAGCGTGAAGCCCTTTGCACAGAGAAAGGAATGGGAACGCAGGCCTGGGTCAGTGCTAGAGCAAGCAAGTCCCCACTGCAGTGACCCAGCCACAGTGGGAAGTGTGTTTGCATCAACCATCTTTCAGTAATTATAGCAACAGATGACTCAAGATCAAAGTGTGTTTGTGAATGATGTGGCGAGGTAAATCTATGTAAATCTGAGCTTTTTTATCTCTGGATCTGTCTTTAATGCTGACTTCTGTCCGGCTTTAACCTGCCCTGGGAAAACATCTCAGCTTCCACTGCTGCAGTGCTGGTCTGGACAGACCCCCGAGAGCCGCCTGGCTTCCTCCACGCTCACCTCCTTGCCCCGTGCACGGCGTGGCTGCCGCCGGCTCGCGCGGCAGCCATGGGGACAGTAGCTGCTTGTCTTCGGGGCCTGATCCCCAGAGTTTTGCACAATGCAGAAGGGCACGTTTGCTGTCACAGTGAGTCAACAGAGCCAGGTGCCTGGGTGCTTTGTGCTGACATGCCGAGGCACTGCTGGTGGTTGCTACTTCCAGGGTCTGCCCCTCCCATTATCAGCACCCCAGCGGGCAGCTGCTCCTCCGCGGGCTGTAGCCCAAGCGCTCCAGAGATGGTTTCTGATCCAACTGCTCCCGTCCTTGCCCAGCCATAAGGCTAGACTCCAAGGGTTTGACAGGAAGGCCCCTTGATTGACAGTGACACCGATGACAGCCGGTGGCCGACCAGCACGCAGAGAGGGTACCATTTGCTCAGCCCTCTGAATATATCCCATGATCGCCCTTCATCTAGGTTGAATCTGTTTCATCTTCTTTCTGTCACGTATCCTCCTATCAGCTTCTATCATGTGTTTATCCTGTATTATCTAATTAGTTAATTACTTTGCCCATGATGCTAAGCTCCAGTCGTTACCCACACCAGGTGTTCTCTTTGTGCCATCGATCCGTAAGCGCTCCATTGGGATGTCTCCTCTCTGCACAGCCCACTCCGGACAGCTCCACACACGTCTGGGGAGACCTTTCCAAGCCCTTGAATGCGCTGCAACTCTCCCGCTCGTTAGTCTACTTCCCAGCAGTTTCACAGCCTTGCTTTCAGTTCCCTTTCATTCGCACTACTGCAATAAAATACTTCTTTTTTTCCTCCTCCTTTGCCTTTCTAACACTTTATATGCCTTTAACCCTCTGCACGCGAGGAGCAAAAGAATTCTTGGTGTTAGCTTAAAACGCAACACAGGATAAATCCTGCCAGAGGAGTCACTTGCTGGGTGAGAGTGCTAATGAGAACCTTAGCTGTCCTTGCCTGTGTCCCCCCAGAGGCTGACCGCCAGGAGCTTCGTCCCCGATGTCACTCGTCTGAGCTGTGCTGCAGGGAACGGCAGTAAACTCCTTCTAGGGCCACGGTGAGAAGGGATTGTGATGATCAGTGCTTCGATTTGCTTTGTCGCTCGTGTCATGGCTGTTCACCCGCCTCACCTCATGCTGCAGCATGTACTGGATGGCTGGTTCTCCAACCGAGGTTAGAGAAAATGAGGCAGGGAGAGGTTTTCTAAACGTGAGAAACAAAGAGAGAGAAGTTACTCCACACACTGGTCTCTTGTGTGGTTGCACACTGGCTCCAGACATCTTTCCTGCACAGCTCCTGGCTAAAGGTGTTTGAGTCAAGCAGCAGCGAGTGGACAGAAGGCCAGGGTGGCTAGGGGTGAGGTGGAGAGAACGAATCCTGACTTAGACAGCGTTCCCCCGATGTCCCCGAGACAGTCTTGATCTCTCTTGGTGATCTCTGTTGCTTTCATTTGCTGTTTTAATTCCAAAGGCGTCCCCGCAGCCAGTGCCTTCTGCACAGTTACCACGTGGCAGGGATGACCACGTTGGGCGAAGTTTACAGTTGCCACCTGGGACCAGGGACCGATGCCATCTGTACACAGGATTTCCCAAATCACACCAATCATCTAGATTTTTCATTGCTTATGCTGAGACGCTGTGTTGCTCCTACATGCTTATTTCTCAATAGAAGAGAGGCTTAATTACTGGGTTGCAAAGCTCCCAAGGGTCTTATGAAAAATGAACTGGAAGAGCGAAGTATCGTGACGTACTGGGACTCCTTAACCTGGGATAGGTTGCTATCCGGCGATTTGCTGTAATCCAGGGGAAGTCTGTCCCCATAACCAGCTGCCCAACATGCATGTGTTTGGTTGCTATCATCAAAGTCTACCAGATGAACAGGCAATTCATTATCAGTTAGTGTAGTGCTTTGAATGTTATCATTTGAGCTTCTTAAATGCTTAATCTTTCTGTCCCTGGGATCACATCTTCCTGATGAGGAACAATTAGAGTATCCTGTCATGAAACACTGCATTATTATTAATGAAACTTGCTCTGCCCTGGAGTTTTAATTGACCCAAGTGTTTAAATACATGCCTGACTTAAAAAATGTGGGCACTCTCATTCCTGCCACAGTAGCTAGCAATGCTTTCCACGCAATGCCAGGAAATGTTAACTATTAAAAACATATTTGATCATTTATTAACCTCAGTTCCTCACATGTCCTACTCAAAATCCCTCATCAGAAATGCTGAGCACTGAATGTGCCCTTGAAACTAAGCAGGGCTTTGATTACATCCTTCTTTTCCTTAAGTCTTGCAGGAAGAAATGTCTGGATTCTATCAGTGCAATAGCTATCCACAGATTTTTGTTTGCCTCTGAGCCACATCCAGTTGGGGTCTGTCATATCTGGAACCATTTTTGTCAAAATTTTCAAGACAGGAGCCAAGCTTTGACATTTGCACACCGAACTTAAATATCAGGACGCTTTGACGGTGGCCCTTGGTGGTAACATGCTTTTGTCAAGCTGTATATAAGCTTAGAGCTGAGAGGAAAGGCTCAAGCAGCTTATGGGGTAGGGACAAAGGGGATACCCTGGCCCATGACTGCCACCTGGCTCAGATTATAAAGACAACATAGCTGAGGTTTTTGCCCATATGCAGAAGGCAAAGGGAGGTTTGCTAATTATTTAAAGGAAGTCGGTATTTGACATCAATGAGTCTGTTCTCTCATCCCACCCTTCCAGTTCTCCTTTCCCACTGCAAGCTATAAGATGGAGACAGCGAGGTTTCAGGAACGTGCCCCGTCTTTGCTGCCTGTGTGTACGACCGGGATACAGCTGCATCTCAAGTCCTGCACGGAGACTCCCAACCACTCCCGCAGTACTGGTTCTGGGAGAACTGCCTGGGCTGTGTGCTGGAGCAGATGCAAGGTGCTTGCACAAAAATGAGCAGAGATGGCTGAGTTTGGTGCTCTGGGCCTTCCTCTCGCTGTACCTCATCTTCACGGGAGAAGGGCCAAGGGGAGCAAAGGCTCTGGTTGTTGCCAATGGCTAGCAACGAGGAGAACGTCGTGTAAGTCACATCAGTTGCCCTGCTAAATGTCATGATCCAGGAATGCAGCTACTGCTCAGGCAGTTGCCAGCTGGCCAAAGCAACTGCAGGTGTGTATCTTTTTATTTGTTTATATATGTAAATGGAGTCCAAAGTCTCAAACGATTAAGTCATGCGATGCAGGGCATGTGACAGAGCTGTTAAGAAATAGCGAAGGGCAGACAAGGGTGACGGGAGGAAAGCATTTCAAAGTGGCAGCTGTGTGCTAAACCATGATGGAATTGGGTAACCTGGATTTAGGGGAGAGGTTGGAAAGGAAGGGCGTAGCACTGGGAGAGGAGCTCTTTTTTTCTCTGGAAAGGGCCTGGTCCTCAGGTTTGGGCCCTGATTTTTGTTGTACGTCCGCTACTGCAGGGCTGATAGGTGCCCACTGACTTCATCGGCGAGGGGGCTGACTGACGCCCAGAGGAGTCACAAGTTACTGGGGTCAGCTGCAGGTTTTGGGACATGCTCCTGGCACAAGCAGTGGCCTCCCCCTCTTTCTCCTCTCTTCTCCTCTCTTCTCCTCTCTTCTCCTCTCCTCTCCTCTCTCCTCTCCTCTCCTCTCCTCTCCTCTCCTCTCCTCTCCTCTCCTCTCCTCTCCTCTCCTCTCCTCTCCTCTCCTCTCCTCTCCTCTCCTCTCCTCTCCTCTCCTCTCCTCTCCTCTCCTCTCCTCTCCTCTCCTCTCCTCTCCTCTCCTCTCCTCTCCTCTCCTCTCCTCTCTCCTCTCTCCTCTCTCCTCTCTCCTCTCTCCTCTCTCCTCTTCCCTCCCCTCCTCTCTTCCTCTCTTGTCTCAGGGCACGGGCGATGGTGGCCTGTGGCAAGCTCGAGCCCTTGGCAGCTAAGGTCCGCTCCCCGAGAGATGTGCCAGCTCACAGCTGGGGCGACAGGACGCTCCTCAGTCCTCCCGCTCTCCCTTTTCCCTTTCGAATGGACAGTGGTGGCACACAGGTCTCTGCCTTGCTCCTTACTGTACTAGCAACTGGATGGATTGCCCTTCTAGGCACACATCCTTTTCCCCACAGGGGCAGCGTTAATGGCTTTTGGCCGTAAGTGCCACTGTTCAAGGGTGCCAGAGAAGTTACTCAGCTGTTTGTAGACATGCATTGCTGCAGTCGTTTACTCCTGGCTTCTCCGTGGCATATGACAGAAGGCAGAGAGGTGAATGAAATGGGCTTGTGGCCAGGACTCTGTCTGCTGGACTCACGTTGGATCACATTGGAAGTCTTAAGCTGAGCAGAAAATGCCCACTTTAATGGCAACTGGATTTGAACCCATAATTACCACAACCATCACGTCTGATTTGCAGTTGTGTGCACAAACAAATGACTTGCCCATGCACTGATTGTGCTTCACATTAAATGCTCTTGGGTCCTGGTCTTTTAAAAAAGCCCCACAAAACCTGTCTTTAGCAATACTGGTCTGATCCTGACGGAGATGAGTAGGAATTTCTGTATTGACTTCAGGAGAGCTAGACTGTACCCTTACACACAAACCAGCCCAGTGGCAGACATCAAATGATGTTGTTCCCTAGCAGTCTACTGATGTTATCACTGTTTCTTTGAGTAGTTAGAAAGAACAAGATCCTATGACGACAAACCACAACGTTTGTTGTGGTACATAAAGACAAGTAAAAGAAAAAAGACACCTTCCCAAATAATTTAAAAAAAAAAAAAAAAGTGCATTTCATGTCCCTTTTGTTTTTCATGGACCAAGCACCTTACAGACAATTTGCTCGTGATCTGCCAAACAAAGGGGACTAGGCTCCGTCACGGAGGACAGACATGAAATAGCTGGAAAATCAAGCCTAGAGAGGGGAATGGCACCATTAAAAATGAATCATTACTTTATACATAAAACTCTGAATCAGTACCACATTTACTAAGCTTTGAGGCACAGAATTCCAGGGAACAATGAAAACCTTATTTTAAACCAATTGACACTGTTACTTCTGAGTTTCTTGTTGGTGGCTGCTTTCATGCAGAGGCTAAATGCTGTCTACTGCACTGCCGTACGGAAAACACTGGAACAGTCAGTAATTGTTTCACCTCCACTGACTGTTGGCTGTGTAGAAATGAAGTATTTGCATTTTTGCTATGAGCAGTCTGCTTTTAGGTATAAGGCTGATACAAAACCAGCACCAAGAACTAGGTTTGAGTCTCTGATAAGCAGGAGTGTCATATGTTACAGGCTGTTGTGGCCTGGTTTTTTTTCAGAAGGGATTTCCAAACTCTTGAGCTCAGATTCATCAAATCCTGTGACTTTCTGAGTCCATAATAATCAGCAAGGTGGATGCGGAACCTGTGTTAAAGACCAAACTCGCGCCTAAAACCAGCCAACCAGTGAGTAAGAAGCGTGCAGACACCCAGCAGGGGTGCACGCTGACGTTCTGCTATGGCCCTTCATTAAGGGACGTTGGGGCAGGAAAACTAAGTGGGTTTAAACCAGCGTGCGATAAATGAATTAACAGGATTATATAATGTGTTTGTTTGCCATGCCGGTGGCTGGACTCGATGTGCTAGGAATTTCTTTCCAGTCCTGTCTTCCTACACAAAGCCTAAAATACATATTAAGTCATCTAAATAAAAGTGCTCCCTGACGTCACTGGATGTTGCACAGATGTGGCACAGGGGGGAAAAAAAAATTCAGACTGCCTGTATGTAAAGTTTACCCATTATGTATTTACACTAACACCACAATTTACACACACAGCATTGATGTATGTAGAAGCTGACCTAAATTTTGAGGTTTGATTGAAGGTATTTGCTCCAGCAAGCCGTATTAGTTTGGCCATTTCCTTGCTAGATACCCTTGGCAGTTCTCCCCTAGACGAGCAGCCACTCCAGATACAGAAAGGCGCTAAGAGGGTTGAGCAATATGCCCTATAGACTTCTATGCCCTGTCATCACGAGGCCGTATGACTTCATTCAATTACCAAGTCCTAATATGCGTGTGGCACTTTGGACTGATTGTCTGTTGGCTTTTGCAGAGTTGTTAGACAGAGGGGGAAGGTATTTTTTCCATCGGTGCTGTTTGTTTGTTATTCCGCCATGAACTCTCCCAAGTCCTTAGTGTCAAAACACCTGGCAGCGCTGCCATGTCGGCACTGCTTGTTTGTCCTGTTACCCCGAGTGCCGTGGCAGGTGGGAATTTGGCTGGGCCTGGGGAAGCGAGCCACATCAAACACCGGCGCTCCGAGACACATGTGGATTGTGCTGCCTGTTTACTCCCTGCTGGGCTTCAGGTAGGCCAAGGGTTTGGGCTCAGCTTGCCGGGGGAAGACGATCCTCTAAGATGTTGCTGCACTGATGAGAACGATGGGAAGGATCTCCATAACCGATATGGGGTTAACGTGGGCAGCACAGGGATTCTGGAGTAGCACCACCAGCGCAGACGACACCCCAGCCCCACTGGTATTGGCCACACATGAGTTTGTAGGAGTCAGCTTTCAGCTCGAGGCAAGAAACATCACGTAACCATACAGAAGCAAAGTCCTATGTCCACATTTGCATCACCAGGTCTGGCTGTCCGCTTTTCACGGTTATCAGAAGGCCCACAAACTCAACCAGGTCAGCTGCAGCCCCTGCATACTGCATGGCCTCGCATAAAGCAACTTTACCAGCACCTGCAAATCCAGTTCAGTCCCTGGAAAAACGTGAGCGGAGCAGTGGTACAGACCATACTTCAGGGTGGAGACTCTTCTCCCAAAACCAGCTGCAATTGTTTGTTGTGTAATGGTGCCAACGAAGTTTTGTAACTCCTTCACATACTGGGAGGATTCACTTGATCACAAGAGTAATTTCACTTTCTGGCATCTATCACCCATCATAAATTCCAGGCCAGAGCTTTAAAAAGCAACTAGTGACTTAGGATCTCATGGCTGCTGAACATTTAGATTGAGGTATCTCGGCAGGCATGCACAATCCTACTCCCCAAACCTCCTCCTCCTAACAGGCATCAAAACTGTGGGTCACCCCAAAAGCCCTAGGCTGTGATGTGGAGCTAACACTTGCTCAAGAGGAGTGACAAAAGCTCTTTCTGAACCAGAATGTCAGCTCTAAGCCCCCAGATGAAGATCCCTGACCAGGATTTCAGGAAGCACACGCATCCCTCCCTCAGCTATGGGACCGCATACAACTTTTAGGTGCAGCAGTGCCACAGGCACGAGGGGCACAGCTTAGGAACACCCAAGGTCACCTGCCAGCATCAGCAGAGGCCACAAGTCCTGGCAGCGCTGACAGGCTGATGGCAACACCAAAACACAACCACTCACAGCCTCACGACAGGCTCTGAAGCTCACGCAACCAGCTGGCCGACATGTGAGCGGGGACATGGACACAGGGCAGGGTCGAGCACAGAGGGTCTGCTGAAAGCTGCACAAGCCTGTGCTCCTCTTGCAGCTTCCTCCAGACTTAGCTCACAGGGAGGTGCCAGGTGTCACCTCAAAACGCTTTCCTCAAAGCAGTCCTGCCCCGTGCTGTGCTTCATCAAAACCAGCACGGCAAGGGGACGCCCGGAAGGCGCCTGCTGCGCTACGCTGGCACTGGCCTGCCTGCCGAGTCGGGTTTGCGGTCCCAGGGGTCTGCTCTGATGAGCGTGGCTCCTCGCCCCCGAGGAATGAGTCCAGTCGTGGTGTTTCCTATCAGCTTATCTCCCTTCTTGCATCCCGCGGCTGTTCTGTATGCTGTGGGCGACTGGCAAGCATTAGCTGAACTGCTGCTGCCTGTTGGGTAAGGAGGGAAGGACTGGGAGGCCACTGTGCTTACATTTGTTTCAGGAGACCATCAATAGGGCTGAGGGGACTAAGGAGGACTGTCAGCAAACCGGACTGTCAGCTTTGGACAAGAGCGGGCTTTCTTTGTGAGACCCTGCAGACAGTTCCTGCAGGGGAAACCTAGCTAAGCAGCTCCGAGACCTTTCCATCCAGCAAGACTGACCCTATTTGGGTGATGCTGCTAGTGAAGTGAATCCAGGGAAGCTTGGCAACTGTATCTTACAGTTAGAGGTCTTTAGTTAAGCTATAAAAAAAGCATTCTACCATCCCTGAACCCACCTTGAACTCTGCCCTACACCAATCCCTAGCAAAATGGTACCTGCCTCTGTTCCACCCAGGCATACAATCAAATGGTGACTCGTCACATATCCTTATTCATGCATTTATTGCCCAGATAACTCTCCATTAAGCTAATGAGTCATTCTTTTACGCCCACCACATGCATAGCTAGGATGCTGTTGCTTTCTGCTATTCATAAATTAGGAGGAGAAAGAGAACAGCCAAGAGCCTTGATCCAGAAAAGGTATCTCCTCTACAGAAGCTCTTCAAAGGATGCACACTTGGATTTGTGACCTTTCCACGGAGTCCCATTTAGCACACTGTCGTGGTTTAGCCCCGGCCAGCAGCTCAGCACCACGCAGCCGCTCACTCACTGCCCCTGCCCCGGTGGGATGGGGGAGAGAATCGGAGGAGTGAGAGTGAGAAACACTCCTGGGCTGAGATAAGAACAGTTTAATCAATGAAATAAAGTAAAATGGTAACGATAATAATAACAATATAATAATGATAATAATAATCATAGAATCATCGAATTGTTTAGGTTGGAAAAGACCTTTAAGATCATCCAGTCCAACCATTAACCTACACTACCAAGTCCACACTAAACCAATCAAGGGTAGACCAGACTAAACCATGTCCCCAAGTGCCCGTTTTTTGAACCCCTCCAGGGATGGGGACTCCCCCACCTCTCTGGGCAGCCTGTTCCAATTCTTGACCACCCTTTCCATAAAGAAATTTTTCCTGATTTCCAACCTAAACCTAAACCTCCCCTGGCGCATTATTATTATTGTATATTATTATAAAAATAATATACAAAGCAAGTGATGCACAATGCAGTGAAAAGTAGCGGTATGCTTTTCCTACACATCTTATTTTGAATCTTGTCTGTCATTTAAAGGCAAGTGGACCCTGGGTGGAGGAGGGAGAAGACTGCTGGGTCTCCAGCAAGATACGTAAGGCTGCCAGGTTTAATAGAATTGACTAAAACGTATTTGCTAAACAATCGTCCAGGACCCTTGCAGCTCAGACATTGTCCCTGCTCTTTGCTTGCGACTTGAGTGAATGAGATCCCCAGCCACACGGGCCACTCACCCGGAGTTCAGCTCACTTCAGGTTACTGCTGGCTCCGTGCGTTGCTTGCGCTATCTTGAATCCAGTGCAGCATGTAAATCGCTAGCAGGATCCAACAACAAAGAGAAAGGTAGCGTTCACACAACTCCGCTGATCCCAGGGCATCGGCCTCCTAAGACATGTTGTCTCTTACAGATTTCTGTGACCATCACAAGGAGTCCAAAAGGCATCCCCTCCTGATCTGCGTGAATGACTAGTTCAAAGCTGAGCTCCACGTGGGCTGTCTGGTATTTTTAGTGGCGAGCTCCATTTTGAAATTCAAGGAATTGGCTTTTCCGCATGTGTTACAGGGAACCAACAAGGCCCCAGTGACTACTGCAGACAGGCACTGAAGAGCTAATGTTGCTTGGTGAAGCGCCTCACACCAGTCTACTTGGAGCCAGAGGATTTTGGTCCGGGCTTCGCAGGCCTTGGATGCCCAGGACTCGTCGGCCATGTCTGCAGCTGCTTCTCTGAGATGAGCAGGCAACTTTATTCCAGGCATCAGTAAATTTCCAGCAGGTCAGGAGACAAAATGCTTGGCATAGCTTAACTATATGTATGCGCAATCCATGCAAACTTCTCTGACATATTAGACTAAGAATTGCCAGTTCTTGCTAGTTTGGCAATATTTTTGAGTGCTCCTTAAGACCCCAGAAGATGGGCATTTCTGATTGAGGCATTAATCTCTGGGTTTTTTTCCTTAAAACAGGTTTTGTTCCCTCAGGGCTGTGGCCAAAAAAATTGAAAACATGATTCCAGTGCATCCAATGAGCTGAGAAATCACTTGGCAAATAAGAAAGTGTCTGTAATACATACTTTTGTGAGAATAACACAGTTTCTATGCGGTATCAAGGTTATGAGGCCCAGTCATTTATTTTTTACATGCTTGATGTGGTCTATAATGTATAGCTGTAGTCGAATGCTCTTTTGACCACTTTCAACCGTGCTTTGTGGCTGAGGAGATGAGCTGCCTGAGCCTTGTAAATAAAACAGTGGCTTGGTGTCAGAGAGAAAGGTGATGGGAAAAGTTCTACTGACTTTCTGGTTGGTGTTGCCAACACAGGTCAGGAGTGTTAACCCAGACCATAGTTTCACACTGACCTTCCGTCCTGCCCGGACCAGTGGGTGCCCTCACCAGTGAGCTGACAACTGCTTAAGTCAACAGCCAACCGGTTCAACTTCTTAAGGCTTATCAAATTATTTGCATAAACACTGTGATCAGAGCAAGAATGAAGGAAGGATGGCCTTGAGCTTTAGAAAGGCTTTTTCCTACAGTTTTCTTATGTTCATTCCTCTGTCTGTCCCTGCGCTGCCTGTTTAAAGGACTTGCTCCCCAGGGACTGATGATCCCAGGTTTCCTCTGGATTGGTGTCTAGAGCTGGAGCCTGCGGGCTCTTTGAGGTGAGCTTGCACTGCCAGTTTCTACTTAGTGGAGGCACTGGGGGGATTTTGTTCTTTCTCCAGTGAGCTGTATTCATAATGCAGGCATGAACATCACATCCTTGAGAACCCTGATGCGTGCCTGAATTTGGCCAGTTGTTAGAGGGGGACTGAGAGAGACATGCATTGCACAATAGCTAAGACTCATTTCCTTCGGAAAATAAGCTAAAGATACTGCACTGTGACGCAGCATTGTGGCAGGCCTGTGGCTTCACTGAATAACACGAGGTTTCCGTACCGCAAAGCCCTTTGGCACACGAGCTTTAGGCAGCTTTCTCTCCGAAGAGGGGAGGAAGGTGTGTAAGGGTGGTCTTCATGATCACGTCCCCTGCCAGCAGCGGCCGGAGTGCAGGGCAGCGTAGGTCAGGATAGAGCTGTGCCTCTGGCAGGCTGTCCATCCCTTGTGCCCTCAACGGCTGCCTTCTGCTCGCGCTCCGACTCACTGCACAATAATCCATGCAGAGCAACAAAGGGCATTTCCAGCCCTCGGTTCCCTCTCTGGTCAGTTCGGGTTTGAATCTGGGGAGACTGCTCTTGCAGGGGGAGGAGAGTGCAAACCAGCCCATATGCGCACGTACCGAAGCAGCTCCCACGGTTCCTCTCCGTCTCTGAAAGTCCAGACTCCTCACTGGACTGCAGTACCTTTTGCAAATATTCTTTGTTTCTTTTTCTAAACATCTAGGCACATTGTAAAAATATTGAGCTCTTTCCGCTAGAAGCTTCCGCTAGTTTCCAGAACTTGCAGAGGATCCGAGGCCTATCACCTCTGCTAAGAAAAAAGTTCTTCTTACATCTGTTCAAAAGGGGAAGGATGTAATATTGACCAATATTGAGTAAGAAACGTACTCTCCTCTTTTCAGAGGCAGTTATTGGAATGTGCTTGGTATTCAGATGATAACTTACGTCTGTAGCAACTTGCTGAGCGACGTCTTGAATCACGACTTGATAAAGTGATGTGTTTGAAGTTTCTGAAGGCAGTACCTTGCTATCATTCCCTTTTCAGTGCTGTCACTCAGAGCTCTGCAGCCTTGCCTCTGTCAGCAGATAGTCAGACTAGAGTCCCACTTAACTAAACCTAAAACCCACCTGGGCTTACTCGATTATTGACTAAAAACAGGCATTGGAAAAACCAAGGAAAACAATCTTTTCCTGAACAAGTTCACTGAAGCGACAGTATGTTTTCCCCCAGTGAATGCAAGCTGAAGAGCAAGACCCTTCCAGCCACCCATACAGCCTAGCTTTGTGCAGGCCACGTCATGTGATTTTTGGGGTGTTGGCTTCTCCTGTTTCGAGGCTATCTCCTACATAAATGGGGTTTAATTGCTCCTTCCATCAAGCCTGACAGAAGAGTGCTAACACACCCACTGGCTGCAAGCAGGCCTGTGACTGCAGATCAAAGTCAATCCCACCTCGCGGCAGCAGCCATGAGCGCATTCCAGGCTAACGAGAGCCCTGCGAAAGGCAGGGAGAACCCTGTAGCCTCTGAGTGCTCCCCACCCACCGCTGACTTCCATTAATTAATTAACTCTGCAGCTTTGTTCCCTTATCATAATCCTCCCAGCAACAGCACAATAAATTGTACTTGCAACAGATGCTTAAATGAGATGATCCCAGGTCTTTGCAACTTGAAACAAGGGTGGGAAACTCATAGCTTTGTGGTGATCTCCAATTCATTCATTATACAATCGGATCTTAATTGCTTTAAGAATATGATTCGAGTAAATCTGGCCTCTAGTACCTCTCATGTTAAAGACTTCAGCTGCTAAATCTCCGCTGCTATACACAGTCTATCCCTTCTGGTCTTTTTTACTTCAGTGGGCTTGAAAGTATTGAATTATCTGTAGAAACTAAAGCTGTGTACACCCACCCCATATTTACCCCCTGAGTGCACAGGTACCAAACTTAAGTTAGCTGTTTTGAGATAGTGAAGGAGAAGGCACTTCTATAGGGAAATTAATTTAAAATGAGGTACCTAAAATAATCCAGCTGAATCATCCCCTGGAGATGTTTCTTTCTGCTGGCTATAAAGGAGGACAGGCATGAGATGCTTAACTTACAGACTGCTGAAGCTGGCTGCAATAAAGCCCACAGTATGCACGCAGAGACCCCAGTATGAGAATAAACAGAAGGTTCCTTCAGCGTAAGATTTGACGTGAGAAGTGCAAGGGGACTGATGCCTCATCCTAACACTGGGGAAAGTCTCCAAGTAGGGAGATCAGTATCATTTGCCTGACTGGTACAAAGTTCTGTGAGTATGCATGGGACAGAAATGGAAATCTGCACATTTCAGCAGCCGTGCAATTAATGATCTGCACGACCAGACCAGGCAGCACGCAGCTCTGAGGAGGTGCTTTCCACGTAGAACGAATTCCTCACAGAGTTAAAAACTAATTTGGGAGAGCTGGAGACACAGGAGTTACTCTATGTCTGTGTATGTGTGTGTACTGACAGGGATCAATGAGAGTTCCTAGGGACCAAACGCTTTTAATCTCAAGATTTTCAGAGGGTGGAAAAAGGTCTTTTCCGAGTCTTTCAAATTGTCAAGCATCACTTTAGTCAGAGCATCAGTATTTAAGGCTCAGGAGCGTTTACCTGATTTACTCTGCAGTTGGCTTCCCCGGTATTTCATCTGGGGCGTAACTCTCAGCAGCAGTTTTCAATAGCTCCTGTGGGAGCCCCGTGTTATGAACAGGTAACATAGAGTAACATCCTTGGGGTGGTTTGGAAGATGATTCTTCCTTAAAAAGCAAGACTGCATCAAGCAAACTGATACCAAAGCCCTTCTACCCAAACGAAATGTGTCTAAATATAAATATAGTGCAAGAGATTGATGCTGCTTTATGAAAAATTGAGATCCAAGGGTCCTGCTGAGTCCTGCGCTGACGGAGATCCTTCCCTACAGCACTGTGCCACGATGCGCCCGCCTGCCTGCTTAGAAACCTCGAAGGCAGGCTCTGGTGTCACTGGAGGCAGCTCTGGTGACTCAGTAGGTGGCAGCCTTCACCTTGGCTTTGCAGGGAGTTGTCACCCTGTGGAAGGTGTTGGGGGATCGCTGAGCGCTGGGGACAAAGGCACCCCTCTCCTGGCGCAAAGTGCGGAGCCTGGACAAAGCCGGCTGTGAGACTTCACCCCGGGGCGTGAAGAGGCCCATGACAGAGTGCCAGAATCACTGACCTCCCGGGCTACAAGTGGCCTTGCGGGCTGGCTGAGATTTGCAGTCCAGGAGGTACTGCCAGCATCTCTGACTCCAGTACACTCCAAAGGATCAGTGGGAACCGTTGCAACCAGTGCAATTAAAACGACAAACTGAATGGGTTTGGCACGTTCAAAGAGGTTTGGATCAGCAGAACCACTGCTCATTCATACAGTAAGCAGGAAGAGGGAGCAGTATAGTTTTTCCCTAGTTTTTTGGGGGGGAAGTTTGCTACAGGGAAGAAAATGGAGCCCATGAGAGCTGCATTTTGGGAAAGGGATAGTTTGGGGAGTAAACAGAACCCAGCAGAGCTTTATGTGGGATGCAGCTCACATGCCCATGGACAGGAGAACACCTTCACCTTGCAAGTCAACATTCATTCCTCAAGGACGGTGGAATGAGGAGGTGGGAGGGTGGGGTCTGGCCATAGAGGAGGCAAGACAGGCTTCTGCTGGTGAATGAAACTGCTGCCTTCAGCCTGCCTCCCCCTGGAGCCAAGACCAGGGGCCAGCCCCAAGGGATCAGTCTGGTGGGGGGCAGCATCCCCCACCTGGGTGGGACAGTGCCGAGCAACAGGGGCAGAAGCCTCTTTACATGGTTCAGCCGCAGCTGGAACGGCCTAGCTAACCCCAGCCTCGGCCTTCACGGCCTTTCAAACCCACGGTGTTCCTAAGCATTGGAGTTTTGATTTGAACTGTGATACTGGACCCCTTTCCCAAAGCTCTTCAAGTTTCAGGCACTGTCAAGGTGAATTTTTTTGAACTGTTCACCTGAAAATGAGAGGAGGAACCATTACTAATGTGAGAAACCATCCTGGTTTCCTCAGCGGATACTGGCAACGCCTACCTTACTACTCAGCATTATGCCTGCCTACCCTTCTCGCTACCCCTGAACAAGCTTGAACGAAATAGCAAGCATATTTTCTCCTCTCACCAGGAGGCAGATTTATACTCATGCTCCTGTCATTCTCTCACAACACCTTACATAAATCACCATTGTTTCTGGAGAGACGCCAAAACAGTTTGAAGGAGTGTGTACAGGACCTACCAGAACAGGGCTTCCCCACGTTTCTGACTCTATAATGCCCTTATTCAGAGCTAAACCAATAGGCTCACACCTCCTGCACAGAAAACCTTCTCCAACTCCATCCACTGCCTTTAAAAACAAACAAGGAAACCCACAAACTCATGCCCAGCTATTACCATGAAAGAGAAAACAGGAGACGCAACGCAAAAGAATTTGCCGCACACAGATCTATAAATGCTAAGTCCACGAGCGAGGAGACATTTGTTTTTGTTCCGCGCAGTCAAACGTGTTCTAATCTTTAAAACACCTTCACTCTAAAATTGCAGCTGTTTGCTTAGTCACAGGGGATTTGCTATTTATGCAAGGGCCTTTGCTGAGGCCCCAAGGTGGCGATACTGCCAGACTATAAATTTAGGCAAGGATAACGTTTGGGGAAGAGACTTCTGTGAAAACCTGCCTGAAGTAAAGGGCTTGGCAGGACTTTCCTGGGACCACCGTATTGCCACCACAGATCACAAAATTCAAAGCTGCAGCTCAGAATAGGCTCTGCAGGGTGAGCGTTAGGTACGGAAATCATTGGGTGTTCACCAAATGCACCGGTGACTAGCTTTGTAAGCAGTCCGTTGACCGTGAGGAAAAACATACTGCCCAGAAAAGACCAGAAGCTGAGACTTTTACTCTACCCACTTTGTCTCTAAAGAGGTTAAGCGGCCTGCCCAGCTCCACAGAAGAGGAGTAATGACAGGGGTGATGTCAGACATAACAGTTCCCAAGCTTTCTCCGTCAGCTCCTATGAGCTCTATTTGCTGGCCCTTGCACTTTCTGGCAGAGTGCCCTGCTCCTTCATTATCAGACTCCCATCTGAGACAACCACAAAGACAGCCTGCTTCAGGCTGCCACCCCCCGAGTCTGGGAAGCGCTGCTCTGAGTCCCGCTGCCGTTCTCCGGTATGAAGAGGGAGGGTCTCGTTAGTGCAGTCGTTCCAAAGGGAGCCAGCTGTGGCGTGAGGATTACTAGGGGAGGTTTGATAAAAGCGGAGACTTAGAATCATAGAATCGTTTAGGTTGGAAAAGCCCTTTAAGATCATCCAGTCCAACCATTAACCTACACTACCAAGTCTACTCTAAGCCAATCAACTTGCCTTCACTGTCGTCTTTCATCTTCCACAGCCTGCTCCATCCACAATGACACCGTCTTCATCTCTGTGTCAGCTGTTTGCCCTGGGAGGAGAAGGTACAGTTAAAACGCAAATGGCAGAGCTAAGCCCTCTAGCTTGTTTCTTTCCTCCTTCAGTGATTGCTGGTTCTGGGCAATCCGCAGACCTGCTCTTGCACACTTTCTCACAACCTAGGTATTTCCTTGATCACCCACTACCTGAGGAAACACACACCTTATAGCCCCAGCGTGTGTGTCTGGGTGCAGCCACGTACAATTCAGACTGGCTGTGTCGATGCTAGGACCGGGCCTGGCGTGACAGGAGCACATCTGGGTTGAAGCGGTGCGTACAAAAGGCCCTCGCGTGCCCTTTACGTGCAGTTGGATCCCTGGGCCAAAAGCCCCCCCACCCGTGTGTCTCAAGGCTTTCTGAAGAGAAGCTGATTGAAAAAAGAGAACCTTTGCTTTTTCAGCGCCAGGCCCCACCGGGAAGCACTACGCCATCCTTCTGCCTGCCTCGTGGACAACACTAAGACATCAGCAAACGCACCACCCACAAAAGGCCTCACGCGCAAAGGTCTTATTTCTGCCTTTCCTCATGCTGCTTCTCTGTGACGCCGGCATGCCTGCCATCCAGCTCCTGTCCGCACCAGTTTGGTCAAAATGCATGGCCAGGCGCCACAGGGAGGGCTAGCTTAATCCTGCAACACGGCCAACAAAATGGACTTTCCCCCCTGCGGACTGAGCTGTGCACTAGTACAGAGCAGGGACCGAGGGGCAGTTTTTGAGGGAGCTAGTTTATCTGGACAGATTTCTCCTGAAGATCGTGGATGCTTGGAATTGCTTTCAGAGGCTGGTCAGCTCAGTGAGGTATACCGGCTCTCTGCATCTCTGAGCCTTGACTGCATCCACCCTACAGGGCCTGGCTGCTGAACTGTGTGAAGAAATCCTAAATCATGTAGGAGCTTTTAAAAACTACCCAAGCAAGGTGGATGCAAAGTCCCACAGAGGCCTATGACAGAGGAGCAGAGGACTACTCCCTCTGTTGTAGGTAATAGTGTTCATCCCAAGCACGGCACCCATACAAATTAACTAGCTTTACAACACCCTGGCAGGTATTTGACGGGCTAAGAAAAACACCTCCTTTAAATTGCCCTGTTATCCAAGGGCATGTGGGAATGAAATTTCCATTGTTAATTATTGGTAAGGTTGTTGGTGTCTGGAGCTGTGCAAGGATTTCATATGGAATGCAAACAGGGCGCTCGGATGGCCAAGCAGCTGCTGCATTTAAAGCTTGGCCATGGCCTTCCTCAGATAAGATAATGCAGCTTTACACCCTTCCTGTACAGGCACAGAGGGTTTTTGTTATCCATACTGATAACCGTGCAAATGTTGGGCATGGCCCATGCTGCTCGGGGCAGGTGACCTGGTCACATAGAAAGGGTTGCTTGTTTGGTGTGCCAAGGCCAGGAAATGTTAGTATTTTGAGAAATTTTGTCTGAGAAAAGGCCCCTGATGTCACCAGTGCAGTGGCAGTGTAGCAGAGCAGAGGAATTACGAGCCAGGTAACGTAGCCTGCTGCACGGTGTGGCCCCTTCTCTGAATCCCTTGGACCTGTAGGCTGAATTTCCCTGTAACCAGCTCCCGCCGCTAACCACATTTCATTTGCAGTGTCTTACTTGGCAGAAGGAGTCGCTTTTATATCCTAGGAGCTCCACAAAGAACACAGAGGTGTGCAGGCAAACGCTGTCTTTCTGGACTGGAACATGGCAGCACAGCAGACGCACGTTTGTTGTGTACACGTTTTGCATATGCAGGCTCTCTCCTCCTCCACAAAGCTGGAGTGGGCCTAATTAGAGAGTGGAGCATTGGTAGCCAATCTGCAGAAGGAATGAGAGAAAAGCATGCCAGTGGCTTTTCACCAGAGATGGGCAGAACCCAAGAGAGCTTTACTTTCTGCTAAAGCCGTCTCTTTCCCCTGTAAGTTTGGGGGTGGTTTTGTTTTGTGATTGTTTGGCAACTAGTGATAGGAACCATTTTTTAAGCTTCACCTGTGCCTCCGAGAAAAAAAAAAACCAAATATTCCCTCCCAAGTTATTTTTAGGCTGCATCCAAGTCTGTAAAACTGGCATAGAAAAGAGTACATAGCAAAAGGCTCTAATTGGGCCTGAAGAAAGCAACTGTGTTAACACCAAGCATCCAGACTTCAGGAGAATCCCTCTCCCCCTTTCTGCTTGTCCTGGTTTCGGCTGGGATAGAGTTAATTTTCTTCCTAGCAGCAGGCATAGTGCTGTGTTTTGGATTTAGTAGGAGAAGAATGTTGATAACATGCTGATGTTTTTAGTTGTTGCTGAGTACTGCTTATGCTAGTCAAGGACTTTTTCAGCTTCCCATGCTCTGCCAGGCGCACAAGAAACTGGGAGGGGGCACAGCCAGAAGAGTTGATCCAAACTGACCAAAGGGCTATTCCATACCATATGACGTCATGCTCAGTATATAAACTGGGGGGGGGGTGGCCAGGGAGCAGCGATCGCTGCTCGGGAACTGTCTGGGTATCGGTCGGCGGGTGGTGAGCAATTGCATTGTGCATCACTTGCTTCGTGTATCATTATTATTATTATCATTATTATACTGTTACTATTAGCATTACTATTTTACTTTATTTCAATTATTAAACTGTTCTTATCTCACCCCAGGAGTGTTTCTCACTCTTACTCCTCCGATTCTCTCCCCCATCCCATTGGGGTAGGGGGCGTGAGCGAGCGGCTGCGTGGTGCTGAGCTGCTGGCTGGGGCTAAACCACGACACTGCTCTCAGTGATTTCTTCTTTCCTCTGCATACACGACACACACCATCATAGTGGATTTATTTGCTGCTGCTTAGATTGGGAAATGCCATACTGAGTCTGTGCTAGATGAGAAGAGGGCCAGTCGGAGCGAGCAAAGATGACTTGGAAAGGGAGCCGTCTGTGCACAGAGCGGTGTCACGGTCTGCAAGGCAGCGCAGACCCTGCTTTGCCCATGCCAGCTCCCGTCGCATCTGCGACAGCCACCAGCCCCGCTGCTCTGCCCGGGGCTCCCGCCTCCAGCCCCGAGATGGCAGAAGACACGTGGCTCTAGGGGTGGTTTTAGGTTCCAGGAAGCATCCCCCTGTTGTGTAAGCATACGCGTTCTAAGGGCAGGCGCCCTGTTTGAGAATCACACGTGCTTTCTATGACTTAAAAAAGAGACATTCCCATGACCTTACCTGCTCTTTCTGGGCTGGTCTTGGTCCCACTATAAAAAGCACGTTCCAGTCTGCACAGGGAAACGATGCACTCCTTGGCAGGCGGGAGCTGCAATATAGAGAGAGTACATGTATGTATTTTTGCAAGGTTGGACTTTTTTTTTTTAATAAATAGGTCACTGTGGTAAACGCTTCTGGAACCTAAAATCTCTCTGAATATGAGGGATACCTGGGGATGTAACAGGGCAGAAGGAGGAGTTTTGCTTCTGCTCAAACTCCCCGACAGATGTACAGACTGCCTGCTGCTTCTCTCCCCATCACCTGCATCTGCGTGTCCCTGTAACCTTGGGCTCAGAGATCGTTTGAGCAGGGATGCCCCTTGTTGGAAGCTGTCGCACAGCATTCCTGCAAATACACCCTTTCTGACACAGCAGAGGGAGAAGTCCGCAGCCCAAGGAAAGACCTAGGGTCTTGCTTTATCTTTTTAAATTTTTGTGTGGAACGTATTGCTTTTAGTAAGGTTTGAGCTGAGTTTATATTTTAGGTGCCTGGTTTTGCACCTAGCATTTCACAGAAATATCCTGCAATTATGAGCTGCATAGCTTTAGTAAGTTTGGAGGTTGCCACCAATAAGCCGTTATCTACTAGCACTTCCGTGATGAACAGATCACATTCCCCTAAAATTTAAGAGCAGGAAACAGCAAAGGTTTTCCCAGTCCTTTGAGCAGTAACTATATGGGCGTATGAAACCATCTGAACACGGAGGTTTTTCTGTGGGACCTACAAGTCAAGCTCTCCTTTGACAGGTTTTTGTGAAGAGGTAGCTTACTTAGACCAAAGACGTGTGCCTCAGAGCACGTCTATCCCAAGACAACATTGAGCATATGTTCTTTTTGCTGACACTGGGAGCTGGGCATACATGTGTAATTCTGTATACGCTGACTATGCATAAGTATACAGATCTGGGAATATTTCCCACAGCTGTACCCAGCATGGAGGGCTGCGGAGATTCAAAATGGGAGCTGAAGGTACGTGCCCAGCCCTGCAGAAGACTTTCCTCCATTTTTAGTGTCCCCTCTCACTTTTTTCCCTGGAAATACTCAAATACAAGAGTATTTCCAAACTATAAACACTTGTGAACAATGAGTACCTTGTAAAACTGCACATGCTACACATCTCAGGAAAACAGTACTTGTGGAAGGTCCACAGCCTCCTTTGTGTACACAGCAAGCTCTGTTTTGGGGAGAGGCATCTTCCCAGAGTTCAGACTACTGTCCTCGAGCGCTTATTTGACACAGGGCAATGAACTGCCCTCTGGGTGAACCTACCGCCTTTCCACTGACAGCAGACAACCAGCGGAGACACGATGTCTTCTCTTCTGATGGCTAATGCTAGGGTACCAAGCGTGCGCTACAAAGCTACGGGGGCCACGCTAATGTATACAGACTGGCAGAGTTAATGACTGAAAGGGTGGCCTGACCCCTGGCACTGCACCCTAGGAAAGCACAGGGGCTAGGTGGAAAGACGCTGACGAAGGGCAGGGTTCCCTCCATGCTCACAGCGGTCCAGCTCTGCCCCCCGCTAAAGCGGAGCTGTCAGTGACACCGACGGCGGCAGAATTTGGCTGACACCAGAGCACCCTGTCTATATGTCTATAATAACAGCTACATTTCTACCTGGAAAAGGTTATAATCCCTGCGGGGCCTAAAGGAGGTAATTAGAGAAAGGCAGGCCTGGGGTGACGTGCTTAAGGCACGGCTTTTTGAAGACGTTTCCCCTAACCCAAAGGGAACGGGCAAGAAGCGGTGGATATACTCAGGGAGTCTCCTCTAAGCAGCACCTACTGCAGCACTGATGTGGCAGGGAGCCGTCCGTTAAGCCCGGAGCGCCTAACCTGCTCTGGTGCTTCAGAAAGTCCCCCAGCTATCTCTTAGCCCTTAAATCTCTATAAACAGCCCAAAGTAGCGCAGGGTCCTTGGGTGCCGCACACCAAGTTATGCGTAGGCAGCTAAATGTGCTTCTGCAGTCTGGCTTCGGAAAACAGGATTGCTCAGGCTTGCAAAACAGTGTGAGAACGTGTGAATGAAGCCTGCAGACTTCTTCCTTGTTCCCAATTTACTCTGGAATAATTGTCTGCTTTAGCCAAGCTCTTCCTGATCTATATCCATAGATCAGCATTAGGCTCAGCACTGCAGCCTGTCATGCAGTATCTCCAACATGAAAGCAGACAACAGAGATACGACAGGGCAATTTTCTCCTCAACACCACTCTGCGACAGCTTTGAGGATGTCGTGGCTTTTAGGCACGAGGCAGTGAATCGGGGGCCGGTACTGGCTTTGAGTCACTGCCTTTCAAGCCTGAGCATCTGGCCAGCTGTTTGGCCCCGAAAGCCTGGTGCCATTTTCCAGGGCGAGTGTGGTTGTTTTGTGGTTTCTATTGTTTACGTGCTCAAGAACCCCAGCTTTTCTTCTCTGGTTACCTGCCCGCCTCCCACCAGTCTTTCAGGTCTCGTGTTTGGCTGAGAGCGTCCTGGGAATCTCCAGTCGCATCTTGCTGGTCCCGGCCACGTGGTCAGTCTGGGCTCCCGCCTGCGCTTGTTTGATGTGTGACCCATGCACAGGCTGCCCCTTACCCGAGACGCTCTCACGCAAACAAAGGAGTGACCCGTCTCTCGGGGTGCGATACGGGGGAAGGCTGCGCTCAGACACCCTGTCCTGATGAGAGGCTCTGATGCTAATCACCTGCCTTTGATCCGTTTGCCTTTCAACTAAAACTACCATCTTCTCCCTGTCTCCCTCCCGGCTCTTCTCCAAATGAAGACCTGCGCAGCTGCCAGCGCACATGATAGGAAGTGCCACATCCAAGCAGATCAGAAATCTCAAGCCTTGGCGAGGATTTTCTACAGGTAATTGAGGGTGTTTGCATTTTGCACAAGCAAAATCAGTACCGGTTTGTGCAGCTAAGCACACGGCTGCACCGCTGCCTAGTCTGGACATGCAAATAGTCCTTGGTGAGAGCAAGTGCAGCCTTTGGAGAGACAATACGAATCCGAGACCTCGCTTTCATGTCTGCCAGCCCCAGAAAACTGGGGTTTACTCTGCTAGCCCAAAACCAAGTAAGAAGTTCAGTCGCTAGAAACCAAGGCCAACTTCTTGACATCAGCAATCTATGAGAGATGGCTGAAGCTACACTCACGGCCCTAGTAGAACTTTCTCTTAAGGCAGGAGGCTTCTTCTAAGTGTAATTTCTCTACACCAGTAATAGAAATGTTAACATTTGACAGTTATTTTTATCTTACACAAAATAAAGATGAAATGAGATTTCCACAGCAGGTTGTCTTCATGGTCTGGGGGTGAATTTTATTTTGCTCTTTAGGGTAGCAGATTTTCAATAGTTGCTTTTAAATTTGTCCCCCAGATCCACATAAGGTTGGATATCAAACTCATCAGCATTTGGGAGACATTATTCCCAACCAGAAACCAAATTTGACCTGGGACAGAGACAGCTTTTTTTTTTCCTTCTTTTTTTTTTTTTTTTTTTTTTTTAAGCTTTTGAAATTCACAGCTGAAGACCAGACCCACCTCTCGGTTTGGATCCAGATATCCCATAAAGCATCAAAGTACACAGGTCCCCTCTGCTCCATCGAACTCCCCTAACTAGTCCAAAAGAGTGAATTCCCAGGCAGACTGTTTCTAGGAACAGTACCAGTATATTAGCCTTGTAACTCATTAATGCTAATAGCAGTTGCATAACGCACAGCTGAAATGTGGTTGTACAGTAAGCTAAGAACATATCCCAACTATATGAGGTACGACTGCCTGTCGAAGTTTTTAAATGGCAGCTTTCCTTACCATTACAGCTGAACTTCTCTTTGACTGTAAATGCTCTGAAGGGGGCCGCGCTTCAAGGTATCACATAGTCATGCCACTAACTCTAGCATAATCCTCCGCTTAAAAAAATGCGGCACGCTTGGCCACAGTCTGGAAGGAGGTATGAGCTCACCTTGTCATCGCTCTCCGTGTGCAAAAGCTCAGGACCAAAACCTCAGGAGACCTCCAGAAGGGCCTCGGTCACTCATTGCACCTAACTGAGAGGGAGCTCAAGCGTCAAAGATGGCACGTTGTCCTTTAACCCTCAGGAGTCCTGAGCACCGCGGCTCAAAGCGGGAGAGAGGGAAGGGAGATGTAGGTCCAACGATGTGACTAGCTATTGAGAGGCAGTCTCCGAAGCCACACAAGCAGTGAGCCAGCCACTGAGGTTAGGCAGCTGCACAGTCACTTGCTTATGGCAACGAGCGTAAGCAGAAGCATGCTAACAAAACGGAAATCTCAACCTTTACAAAAATTGCTAAAGCCTGGCGTGTTGCACGCAAGTGCAGAATGAATTTCTTTCATATTCCACAGATTTGGTCAGCTCATGACTCAGTGCAGCTGTCTCATCCCGTTGGCTTATTAAGAGAACATTAACTATGCCCTCTTCAAGGCCTTGTTTCTCTTCCTTTTGTCATAGCCTCATTTAAATGCTCTTGATTGTCTTTAGATAAACAAGCTTTGGACCATATCTAAAATATAAGGCCAGCTGTGTCCTAGGGCCATCAGATAACACCCGATGGAGCTCTGTACGTACAAGGTAGACTGAGCCCTCGGTTTCTATGTTGCATTGAATAGCAAACAGCTCTCTACTGCCTGCTCCCTGCCAGCAAAAGCGTGCAGGGTAATTCCCTCAGGAGACGCTTCTCTGTGTCCCGACCCTTGAGCTGCCAGCACTCAAACTGACCCTCGCAATTTGGTGACTGCCACCCGAAGAGTTTTCAGCTTTGCTTTCCTTCGGGTCCCACTTATCTTGGCTGCTTTGTCAGATCCCCTGGCTTCGCCTAAAGTACAAGGAAAAAAAGCCTAAAAAGGGAAGCCATCAAATGAAGAAGAAGGTCAGAATTATGTTTTCCTGAGCTATGCCCACATGCCTTGTGGCAGCTGTTCTCACTCTGGGCTCTGCTGCTCCAACAGCCAAGGGCTGCCACGCTGCCAGTAAGGGTGGAGCTTCTGCGTGACCAGCTCTGGCTCTGGGGAGTGAGCTTTCCTCCCTGGAGAGCGAGCCGATTTGCTTCAGGTGAAAACCAAAGAGCCAGCCAGCTTGTAAACAGTACCGATGACGAGCGAGTGAGATGTAGCCTTCACACACCGATGCGGTGTAGGCAAAGCCAGAGCAACTCCACGTGACGCAGCAACACCGCAGACAACAGACTTGGCCGTCCAAGGCTGCTCCTAACCTTGCGCCTGTTAGGGCCAGTGCAGGGGGCTCCCGATGCCGCCGCGGTGCCCGGGAGGGATGCGCGGTTCATCCTGCGCCCTGTCGCTGGCCGGGCACTGCCCTGCGGCAGCCCTTGGCGGGCCATTCCCCCACATGTGTACCCAGAGGGATCAGGGCTCAGCGGGAAGGCAGCTCCCTAGCTCGCCGATCTTTCCTGCGTGCTGTGCCCGCTTGCTCACCATAATGCAGCCTTTTGCTCCAGATGCCAGGGTTTTGCCCAGAGCCGCAGACCGTAGTGTTTAACTGTGTCAAAGGTTGCTCCCTCCCAACATCTGTGCCTGCTGCAGTGCCACTTCCATTTGGGAACGTGTCCTGCTTGCAGCTGAGTGAAACGAATGATGGGGCTGAATTATGAAGACAGGGGGCTGTGGGAGGAGGAAGAGCGCTGCTGCAACTTTGAAACAACGGAAAATATTAAATAAACCCTAATTCCCTGCTGGCACATATACGCACTATAAATAAACATTTTAACTATGTAAATGGCACACAGCTCCTAGGAGCTGGATCACCTTCTGAAATAGCAGGCAGCGGAGTCTGCTACTCTACAATAGAGCGATTGCGTCTGGATAAATTATGCAATTCATTTAAATGCATGCTGTACAGTAACATAATTTTTGGAAACTATATTGTTTGGCCCTTCTGAGCGATTCCCAGAAGTAATTCCTGCGAGAAGCCCACACCCAAGCCAGTCAGAATTTCTGGAATGACATTCCAGTTGCTCAACACCTGGTTATGCAGATAGAAGAGAAAACAGAGCGACGCCTTAGCCAGTATAATAGATAAGGGTGTGAGAATTCAACTCGCTGGCTAGCACATGAAAGTGTGAATGACCTCGCCCCACGTCCAGGATTGCTCAAGCCATAGGAGATGTCAGTATCAACACACACATCTTCGTTTATAGTCACAGGACAGCTCTCTTCTCAATGTTTGCTTCTGCCCTCAGATCTTAACCCCAGAATGGAGAGAAAGCGTGACGCTTGTTGAACAGCGCGCTTGCAAAGTTGTTCGCTTCTGCAAACCGACTGCAGAAAAGGATTAATGAAATTCTCTCTTCTATTATTCCATCTAGCGGAAGACCTTCCACCTCTGCAGATAAACTCACATGCAATTAGAGGGAGGTCGAAGTAACGGGTTCTCTGTTTTCTTCAAACTGAGACTAGTGCCTCCACTACATTATCTCGTATATAATGTAATCCCTGTATTAAATAGAAAGAGGCTCCTCTCGGTCACAAAATCACTCAGTGCATTCAACTTCTTTTTATAAAGCAACAAACAGCTTGAAGCAAATGCCATTTTGCATCTATGTCCTCAGTATCTATCAGGAACGGGCCAAGAATTCTTATTTTGCATCCACAACCAGAAGAAAAGATGTGTTAGCAATAGTAGTCAATTACTTCACTAACTAGCAGATTTCGGAAGTCGTAGCCCAAACTCACGGGTTAGGTAGGAGGGGCGAGGGGGTGAGGGGAGTTGCTTGGTGTGAATTCCTCCTCGTCCCCGCTGAGGTGCAGAGCCCATTTTGCAAGAGCGAGACACAAGGAAATAGATGGTGGGTAGAAGTTGGGGATAGGTGCTGGGTGAAGGGGGCACCTAAATCCTCATGCCAGTGACACCCGGGAGAGTTCTGGAAGGAGTAGGAAGCCAAGCAGTCTGGTGCTAATACCACAGGCCCAGAGCATGTCCTGCGAAACCCTGAGTTGAAATAAAGCCCGCAGTTAAATGGTTGCAGTGCGGGTGTTCCCATTTCAAGTAAATGTTTTCCCCTGAGCTAGAGGGAGACTTTCAGCAGCAGTCTTGAGTTACAGCTAGGTTCCTAACCTGGCTACAACATTGATTAAAGTGATTAATCTAAGCCTGTAAAGGCACCTTTGGTAAACAAAGACCTGTGAGTATGAGTAGGCAGGATTAGATGAGAGAAAAACGTGGCAAGCGGTGCCTCTCCCGTAGGAAGGGAAGATGCTTGCGACAAATGCTAGTACCTGTCCCAAAAGCACTAAGGAGTCCCTCAGTTGGTAAGCCAGCTTGTAGATCCTGGTTTTCTTTATTAGCAATGACCAAACCCTTCATTCCCAAGCCAGAAATTCCCAAGGGACATGTTTTTCTACTGACTTCTCTGTGCTCCAAGGAAGAGATGGGAAATGTGATGAATTAGGAAAGCAGTCTTCTACTCCTCTTTCCTTTTTTCTTTTCTTTTTTTTTGGCCTTTCTAACAGCTCCACAACTGACACACAAAAAATATACGGGACCCTCCTGTGACTTGAGACATGAGGTTATGTTAGAACTCGTCTGGGTGTCTCCAACTTGCGGGAGAAGGGCCAGATCCTCAAAGATAGTCAGACCCCTAATTCTTGCTGGAAGAAAAGGATCTTTGAGTATCGGGACCTGGCTGTCTAACGTCCTCAACCTGAATATATCCTTAACTTGTCACGCAGTAAATGATACATGCCAAGTCTCTTGGTTTCTCACTACATTCAGCGGGGTTCAGATTGGCCCGGTATAGACTAGCAAATGGTTCCCTGGAAATGCTTGCCTCAGGCCCCAGTGAGGCGACACGTGCAGTTCCCTCTCCCAGCTTGCTCTGCAGTATTATTGAGGTTGTCAAGCCAAGCACTCGGAATTCATAATGAACCCTCATTCTGCCTGCTCACATATGTGCTTCACGTAAGACCTTGAAGTACGGGCTACACCAGACTACATCCAGAATTCTCTTTCATGAATTTGCTTTGATTGAAGCCAATGGCCCAGACTGTTTCTCTGAAGGAAGGCCTGCCGTTTCAGCAGGTAAACCTTGGTGAAGTCCAAAAAGGTGTTTAATGAGAGGGCATTTGAGTATGCAAGAAGGTCTCTATTGGTGGGTACAACTATTATTGGATAAAAAGGGGAAAAGCAGGTGGGAACAGGCAGTTCTGGGTCCCTTTAAAATATCATCTATCAATTAGCCAAGCTAGTGAGTGAGTAAAGGAATGATCTAAGACGTTATGACTGTGATGGCTAAATAATAACAAGGTGGAGGAAGTATGGCTGTAGTATGGCCAGGGAGTCCCAACATACTCACTTAGAGAGATCCTTGAGCATAGCGGATCCAGCAAGCACACCCACCACCTACGCCAGGGACAGTATCATCATTAATCACTGTATGCAGCAACAGCGCAAAGGCGGGATTCAGCCTTCACCTGAAATTATCCGTCTTCTCTTTGAAGAAATGAGCCAGACTGAAACAGATTTTAGCCTCTGAAAGATGCTAGAGCTCTGGCCAGAGAAAACCATAGGTGCACAGAGGCAGATTTCCACCAGTTCATGACACAGCCCACAGGATGCTGGGCTGAGAACAGACTCATACCAGCCCATCTGCTGCGCAACTCCGACCTCCCCTTTTACATTGCAACCGCAGCTGTCATAGGCAGTACGGCTAAGGCCACAGCTCGCGCCACAGTGACACCTGCCTTGCTTCTCTCACGCAGACTGAACCCCTTTCATCAGCGCTTCTAACAAAGATCATTTCACACCTGCTGGCAAGAAGTGTTCACAGAGTTTCTCGCACCTTCTGCAACGCACGCGATGGCAATGCAGTTGACACCTAGTTACAGCTGACAAGCTCATCTCTGGAGTGCCCCCTTCCAACCATCCCCTTCTTTTGAAGTCCCACCATTGCCAGCAAGCAGCAATGGGACAACCCCTTACTTTTAGAAGTGTCACAGAGACTACTAGAGCGTAGGTCTGGGTAACAATGACTCAGAGGTTTGTTTCAAGACAAACACTACTCTGATTTCAAACAGATGCAGACGGGTGCCTGGTCATTTGGGCTGAGCACTCAGGGGCAGTTGGAGATAGCCAGCTCACGCTCACGTGTGCTCCTGGCCCAATGTGGTAAGAGCATCCAGGCATGAAGTTGTTCAGGTCTGTCTCTTGGGAAGAGGCTACGGGCCACTGGAAACGCATGCTTTTCTGCTTTGTGCTACCCACGGGAATTAAACTTGTTCCGACCTCAGTTTAGCCATGTTAGAAGTTAAGTAACAATCTTCCTTGGTCTGGGCGCCGACCCCAACCTGCAGGCCGCCTTCCCGCCTGACCTCAGACCTGCCTGATCACTATGGACTTGCCCAGTGATCGGGAATCTGGGCTGACCCTGGCTGCACTGTAACGGAAAGATGTGAGACACCGAACAGCTAAGGAAAGCCCCTTTGCCAGGACTAAAAAGCCCACCCATAGCTTTTTAATGCTTGTTAGCCAGCTCTCTACCCAGAAGGCAGAGCATGGGACAAGTGACCAAGGGTATTCCTTTTATCAGACAAACATATTCCACTGACAACAGAAATATTAAAAATTCATAGAATCATAGAATCATCGAATCGTTTAGGTTGGAAAAGACCTTTAAGATCATCCAGCCCAACCATTAACCTACACTACCAAGCCCACTCTAAGCCAATCAAGGGTAGACCAGACTGAACCATGTCCCCAAGTGCCACCTCTGCCCGTTTTTTGAACACTTCCAGGGATGGGGACTCCCCCACCTCTCTGGGCGGCCTGTTCCAATGCTTGACCACCCTTTCCGTAAAGAAATTTTTCCTAATTTCCAACCTAAACCTCCCCTGGTGCAGCTTGAGCCCATTTCCTCTCGTCCTATCGCTAACTACTTGGGAGAAGAGACCAACACCCACCTCGCTACACCCTCCTTTCAGGGAGTTGTAGGGAGCGATAAGGTCTCCCCTCAGCCTCCTCTTCTCTAAGCTAAACAGTCCCAGCTCCCTCAGCCGCTCCAATTCCTTTGATTTAAAATCAATTCCTTTGATTTAAAATTTAATAGAAGATATGAAGTCAGTAAAAAGGTTTGGGTTCACCTCAAAACACTGCTCTGCTTATTAGCTGAATGACTGTGCAAGGGAAGCTTCACTTTAGTATCGCTTTGGTCATATATGCTTTCTGGGAATGGCAATGGTTTCTAGGCCATTAAATATTTGTCCGCATGACCGATGCGTTCTCCCTCCTGCTCACCTGCGCTGCTAACGTACTTTCCCTGGGAGATGGAATGTTTGCCATACCAAAATAGCAGCTAAATGAATGAAAGTTCAAGTAGAGCTATAAATAGAAAGGGCACCAGGTTTTCACAGTGCACATATAAGCTACTTCACACCCACTTCCTTTTGTCTGCCATTAGCTCTGAGGTCTGAAGTGAAATAACCTTTCTGCACTTTGGAAGAACAAACAGCAAAACAATAAAGAGACCAAACTGTTATGAGGAAGTCACTGAAGTGGCGTGCAGGAAAGATGGACAGACTATTTTTTATATATATATACACATATAGTGCTCTGCCCTACAGCTGGAGCTGCCAAATAGTAATACCCGGTTTAAATTTTAGCAATACTTACGTGGGAATTTGGGGATGGCTGAATGAAAATGCCTTGGGTGGAATTTCACTCTGCTCGTTCTTCTCTAACAGCCCCGCTCATGCATGATGTGGAGCAGAGCCAACCGCTCACTCTATGGGTAACGCACGGTGGCACCTCCTGGTGGAAACCAGCTTCCAGGGCTGTAGGCAGCAGAGCAAGAGAAAAACATACGATGAGAAGGCAGATAAGAAAGGAAAGCTTAAAAAAAATGGAAACATTTTTTTTTAAAGGACAAAACCCGCTTGCTTTTCATACCAAAGACAGAGCACACCGGCACTATCCCAGCGTTGCTTTTCCGTGTAAATAAATGCCTTTCCATGTTGCCACAAGGTGTGTTTAGGACAACTGTGGGTGGAAGGGAGGGGGGTTACAAAGGCAAATGGGGTGGGAAGGTGCTCTAGGAGGCAATCTCCACTGCAAGACTCAGTCCTCACTAACAAAGCTCACAAGCCCTCACACTACACAGTATTTTCCCGCGTTTCCCCTGGACTGGCACTGTCTGGAGGTTCTCTTGTGGAAGGCTGTTTATATTCAATAATTGAGATAAAAAACAAATAAACCTGGAAGAAAGTAACTGAGTCACGCTAGATTAGATTAGGTGGTAATTTACTGTTTTTTAGTTTTAGCTGTTGGAAATGGATACCAAACAAAATCTCACTAAAAAGAAACTCCCACCCAAAATGTAGGCTCATAAAAATGTAACAAGTTCACAGGCTGGGTTTCTTATTGTTTCAGCGTGTGATGTGAGATCTGCATGTATAAAGGGATGCCCTTTTCTCTGTTTATGGAGGTTCTTTGGAGGTTGGCATGTGTGACGCTTGGCCTGTTGGGAGTTTCACGCTGTTTCTAGGTGCAAATGCGATAATA
This sequence comes from Pelecanus crispus, assembly GCF_030463565.1. Taxonomy (NCBI): domain Eukaryota; kingdom Metazoa; phylum Chordata; class Aves; order Pelecaniformes; family Pelecanidae; genus Pelecanus; species Pelecanus crispus. The sequence goes on from NC_134646.1 coordinate 1,129,356, forward strand.
ATGAGTAATAGAAGAAAGTATCACAACATGTTTCAATGTGTCTCGTCTTCTGATGAGAACTCCAGACCATTTCTGCACAGCTGTCTGAACAGCGCTCCTATCTGATCCTTATCATTTCACTCCTAGCAATGAAGGTAGCCGCACTTTATTTTTTTTTTTTTTTACTTCAAAAATGTTGAGGAAATTAGATGGAAATGCTGACAAAACAACTTCCTGCCTTTTCTTCTGAGCAACCGGACATGCTAGATATTTGCTCTATCATCTCCTTTACCTCAGCGTGTATTGCGCTGGGGGCTGGGTGGGTGCCTGGCACACTGAACGGGTCGCCCCTGCAATCCCCTGTTGAATCACTACTCGTTAGCCCTGGGACTAGAGTTACCGAGTCAGATGGTCACTGCCAGTCTGTTTTCTCTCTCACCCATCCCAAAACACCCCCAAAGGGAAGCAGCCTGGATGAGAAAGTGCTGCAGCGCGAAGCTGCTTATCCCAGGACTTGCACGACTGTACACAACGTGAGCAAGGAAATAATCTGTCTGGGAAGATGCTGCCGTACATGAAAGCATCTGCCTGCAGCTAGATTCCATCAAAGAGCAGATCTGCGGATTGATTTTCCCAGTATGACATCTTCCATCTGCAGAGCATTCAAAGGTTCTTTTATTAGCCCCACTGTTGTTCGTGATTCAAGCCACATGATGAAACAGCTCTTGAAAAGGCACCCGGCTCCGCAGACGCTGCCCCATAAGCAATACAGAAACTGCCAAGGTGGGGTGGTGGCAGAAGCGGAGCCGCGGTAACGGGGGCAACGGAGGAGCACGGGAAATGCTACGAGCGCAGGCAACGTGAGCGGTGACACCCGGCGCTGGCAGCGGCATTTCCCCATCTGTCTTTCCGTGGAAGCCCACCTCACCTTCTGGGGACAAAGTCCAGGAATCAGCTTGTGCCAGCGCAGCTCACATATGCAAACAGTACCACTGCGACTGCTGTCAGTGAAAACTTGCACATTCATTTACTACTTCCGTCTCTCCGCTTTGGTTCTCTGCGTGCACGGGCATGTTTTTATGCGTTTTTATTTTATTTGCAATGATGTCACGGGCAACCTTTTGATGACTTATGACCCACAACAGGCTAAGTACCACTGGCTTATGAAACAACGAAGGGCGAAGAAAGTCAGGAAGACAGACGGAATAACATTAATTAATTAAACTCAGCAACCAAAAGGACGGAAGTGGCACATGTTTCCACAGTGACCCGCCACGGATATTTCGGGAGGAGCCAGTGAATAAGGGAGGCTTTCAGAGTACCTAAGAGATTTGGACACAGCAGAATATGTTCCCTAGGGCTGAGCACCTGAAGCCTGAGTAGCCACATCAAACATTTTTGGGGCACAGCGCGCAGCATGTCAATTTGCTGGGGACTGGGCTCTGCCACAGGATATGCTAACACTATACAAGAGGTCTGAAAACATCCTCGGAGCAACCAAACAAATTTGCATATCCTTCTTCAGAAATGGATTTTATTAGATGGCCTGAACAATTTATCTAGCACAGGCGTGCTTTTATGTCCTCAACCTATTAGAAAGCTCTATTAGACCATTACGCTGTTGAAATATAGTCTCTTACGTGTCGGAGGGAAACTGTTCCTGAGCCATTCCCTGTGCTTTTAATTGATGGGAGAGGAATATGTTGCTCCCCAAGAGCATTTCCTACTGATTCACTTCTCTCTATCGTCTGATTTACAGGTCTGATCTTGACTTTTCACCACACCCAGATCTCCCCTTGACTTCAAGGAACAGGGCTTTGTGGGGGCAGTGTGAAAGTCACCCAGTAAAGGTTTTCAAGAGGAAGCTGCTGAATTCATCAACGCCAGAATTTACATAGATCTAAAAGACGCTAACAGGTTCGCTATGGCAAGTATGACGAGCTGCGTCAATGGAAGTGGCACGATGTAAGGAGGGTCCGTGCAGAACGGCCCACGTATTTGCAGTGACAACCCTTTCCACCCCTTGGCAGGGTATAGCACGTCCGACGCATGCCCCGTCTGCATCAGGGTGGACCCCCCTCCTTCAGTCCCTCTAATATACAGGAGCTCTAATCGACATTGTTTGTGGCTTATAAGGGACTGCGATGTGTATAGATTCACTGTCATTTCCTACCGCCCACTCCAAAATGACACCAGAAGCCGTCGTCTCTACGAGAAGCCAGAACACATCGTGATTATTTGGTTTCCTCCACGAAGAATTTGCCACAGACACTTAGCTAATCCTCAGCTCAAATTAGAGACTTCTTGTGTTTGATGCTACATAATCACATAAAGCACGAGTTACCTTTAGAGCCGGACAAAAACTAGGACAGTTACAAAGGGCTACGACGCAGTACAGAGAACCGCACGCAGCGTTGCAGCAAGGGCAAGCCTGATCCAGGCCCCCTCTCCAAGCTGTCTCCGAAGAGGTCTTGGAGAGACACTGGGACAAAGCGAGGCTTTGCCAGCTGCACCCTTAGTACATGGTGCATCCACAGCAGAGTGATCTTGTGTCTGGATAAACCTAATACTGCAGCGATTAATTACAAACACTACTTCTGTAAGATGTGGAGGGGAAGGAATCTTTTCCTTCTGCTGAGGAGAAAGAGAAATGATACCCTTGAACAGCATCATTTGTATAAATGATTGTGCTTTTTACCCACGGTTCATCTGCCAAGTTCTCTTGGTTGGGAGGAGCCTGTGTGCGTTTTGATGTGTAAAGTAGGATAATGGATTATCATTATTAAAGGCCTTACAAATTGGGCAGGCAAGCCCCAGGTGAGAGGTCACTCTGACTGTACAAAAGAAAAGGATTGAGCTGAGTGAGGAAGCTTGGGTTTGACTGAGAGGACGAGGAAAAAGATTTTGTTCTGCAAGACTGCAGGTCTGTCCATCTGTCTGAAAAGAAACTAGCTCACAGGCTCTTTTTTTGTTTGTAGAGTGTGTTGAGCAGGTGGGATAACAACAGAATTCCTTCCACTCCGAGGTTTTAATAAACCTGGCTGCTGCGGAGAGGAACTGAAAACAGGCTCTTCATATTGCGGGGCTAGGGAGGGGTAAGGAGTAGGAGGAAAGCTGTTGGAATGACTAGGAAAGTTTTAGCTGTCCTTCCCAGAGGGTGAAGTCCTGGGATGGAGTTTCATTTATTCCAGAGAAGGCGCCCTAGACAGACTGATGGTTGCCCTGGGTATTTGGCTGAAGGGTCGTATCCTAATGACAGCAACGACACTTGTTTGAAGTATGTCAAGTGTTGCAGCTTAAAGGGATGCCGGGTCCTCAGGAAAAAATACATCGTCGCTGACAGAGAAGACAGCCAGAGCTAATGAATACAGACTGAGGCACTGTATAATGGGACGTCTGCTCACCAGCTCGGAGCCTGTTGCTGCTCCCCCTGATCTCAGGTTGACATTGTCACCAGTTTAAGGGGTGGCAAACACGCGCTTCGACCAGAAAAGAGAAGTCGCGTGAAACAAAACCGGAAAGAGGAATCGGCAACTTGGGTTTCCCAGGTGGCTGAGCAGGGGCCTAGTCCGGCACTTCCCAGAAAATAATCTGTAGTATCACCAGCTATGGTGACAGCGCTCTTCATCTCAGAGCAATCTTTCCCCTTTACAGCTGCAACTCCTGCAATTATACAAGACTCCGACCTTTGATTTTAAAGAAAGGAAGGAAAAAGAACTACCTTTCCAGCCCACAGGGTTACAGAAAGATATTAAAAAGCTTGGCCCCTGAATTCTGAAAGACGATTAGCAAATAAATGCAATTGAAAATACGTAGGCTACAACACTGTGTCTCATCAAGTTTACACCAACCTTAAGTTTCTTGAGGGCTCTACTTGTGATTTCGGAGTAAGAGGGTTTAGTTACACTGTGCTGGGTAACAGCAGGCAAGAGTGCCATGCTTGTTGTCCTAGCAATTCCATATCAAATATACTTCATTTACAAGCAGAGAAATGCAAATGTAACTTGTGATTTGAGACTCCTGGCCGGTGTCTGTCCCCTTTGTGCACTCTGTAACGCAGACTGATCAGAAACTGCCTTCACTTCTCCCCATGCAACACCATGGACTTTAATTACTGACTTTCAGGAGGCATTTGCACAAGGGCAGTTTAATAGAACCGGTGTGGGAAGGAAAAGAAGCTCTTAACAGGAAGGGGGGCACTCCTTTCTCTCATAACTCTCCAGGAGGTAGGCCAGAAAGAATTCAGCACATTCGAAGTGATGGTAATCCTTACACCGAAAGCAGCACGGCAGCAGCTACTCTGCTCAGGCTGCCCGTTTCAGAGGACACCACTGCTCTGAACAGAGCATCTCAAAGCCACTCCAGGCCTGGGGAGAAAAGGTGGTCATGACAAGTTACTTAAGCCTAGCTAATCCTCTAGCAACAGAAATAGCAGGCTTTATGGATTTTATGTGCTCGGAAAAAATGTTTGCACTGACCTCCCTGCAGGAGCTGCCTCAAGTGGCCTGAGAGGGATCGTTTTCCCCATGTTCCTAAAGCTGCAGGAAAGGAGGCAGCATGTAGGTGTCAGGCCCCTCCAGGACGTGCCACAGCGCGGATCCAGCAACCAGAGATGTGCTGGCAGTCCCAGATCCCGCAGTGCTCTTTGGCCCAAGCCGTGCTCTGGCAGCAGTAGTCTAGCTGGGACAATTTGGGATGGCAGCTTTACTTAAGGCCTCCAGAGGAGCCTGACGTACGCTCAAGCTTTTGATTCATACTCTAGCTCTGGTGTTCAGCCCTACCTTAGCCCAAACCAACGAGCCTTTGTTTAGTTCTTTCCTCCTTCCCTTCGCGAACCTCCCTCAGATGTCTTCCTAGCGCAGAATCTTCTCCACCCCTAGACATTGCTCTTCTCCAAGCTGCTAAAAGCTTTGCCTATTCTTTCTTTACAGTCTCACCATACTGTGGCAGTAAAACTCAAAGACCTTCCTAAAATTGTCCAGCCTGGATGCAGCCGGATGAGTCCTCCTCCTCCTACACAGTGCCCTGCAGAGGCCAAAAAAGCCCAGAGGGTATTAGAAGGTGTTAAGAAAATACAGTTGTGCCACAGTGTACTTTAATAATGCGGTAACCTCTTGAATCCACTTGCAGTCTTACTCATCCCATTGCTATGACCTCTTTTTTCTTCAGAACTAGGGAAGTCTAAGGTGACACTGTTGATGAGGGACATAAAATGGCTTCAGCAGCAGGAGAGAAACGGATTAGGCTTCTCTCACTTGTAAAGAAGAAGACTGAAGGGGAACACGCTCGAGCTCTGGAGTGACGCAGAGAATGCGATCACAGAATGATTTTTCACTTCGTCCTGTAACACAAGGAGTAGGCAAAAATAATTGTAATTATTAGATTGCAGTTCTGAAACAGAAGAGCTTTTCCACACAGTGATCTGCTCCAAGGCTGCTGCCTGAACAGGCTCACTGGGGCCATCATTCTTTTTCACTTTTCTTGTGCATCATTTACCTGTGAACTCATTGCCACAGCCTGAAGTGAAAGTCAAAAGTATGAACTGGTCAAAAATTACTTAAAAGAATTCAAAGAGGGATCATCAAAGTGTAGTGAACATAGTGGTGTGACTGTTATGTTACTGTTTCTATTTTCTTTTTTTTCCCTCATTCTTCTCCTGCCTTTCCCTTTCTTCAATGTGTATCCCATTTGCTGTGACACGTAAGTTTTCAGTGTTACTTCTGGGCTTGAAGAGATGGTTTCTTTTGTTTGCCTTTCAGCCATAGGGCAAAATTACATTTCACAACAGTTAAGAGCCAACAATGAGGTGTTAGGATGTGATGAGATGTTTTTTTCCAGAAAGCAGATTTCAAGGTACCAGAAAGTTTGGCAGAACCATGCATTGTCAGCAAACAGAGGGAATATATTGTCCCAAAAAGATGGGCTCAGCCCCAGAAGTGTTTCCTGGGTGTTGCAAGTTTTCGTTCATTGGATCCTTCCTTATTTTTCTGCTTAGTGCGTCACCGTAACTTGGATTTCAAGTACTGCTGATCACTAGGAAGGCATGTGACCACGTCACCGTAACGTGTTTGGTCCTGGACTCATAAACTAATAAACATTTGACCACTGCCTCTGCACTGACATGGTCATTACCAAAAATGGTCCAAGATACAAAACACCAGTGTCCAGCCCAGGGGAGCGCTGGTATCTACTGTGTGGTGACATGGCTTCCAGTGGGGAGGAGGACTCTCATAGACCCACCAAAACCAACAGTGCTGGTCTGTGAAGTTACTCAGATTAATTTGCCTCTATTTCCAGCACCCCCCCACCCCTCGAGTGGTTTATAGTTTGTGAAGTACTAAACAAACACGCAAATACACTGCAGTTTTACATCAGTGACATTAACTCTTCTCTATCCCTCGCTCCCCAACACTGTCCCATGGGTTTGCCAAGATGGGACTGGCTTTAGTAAGTGATAAGAGAGAAAAGAGAGGGCACAGGGAGATTGGTTGCCCCACAGCAAAACTCTAAATCCTCCAGACCGGAGAAGGAAGTAGCATGCCAGAAAACAAGAAAACCTTGTAAGACCCTCAAGTGTTTTGTCTGAGGCGTTGTTAGAAACTAATGCTGTTCTTTCCCACGGCATAAAGAGAAATCAGGGTGGGGGGAAGAGCCCTCTACCACAAATCAGATGCACGTGATTTGTGAAGGACCAGTTGCAAAGCGTTAATAATAACTTGCCTGTCCCACCTGAATAGCTCGATGTAGCGGACAAGCCGTGTCAGTGAGATGCACGCACTTGATGCAGTTTCACTCACACGCTGAAAGGCAAGTCTACATTCAGCGTGTTTGCAAGAGGTTTCTGCTGTGGCCATAAGGATAACTGAGGCTGCCTGCAGCCCTGCAGCACTGAACACAGTTTTCTACTGTGGCAAGGAGGTCCTACCACCTGAAGAGAAAACGTTAAGACAATTTTCCTTGGAGGCAGGTGCCTCAAAGCAGGCCAGAAGGATGAAAAGCAGAGGATGCAGTACCAGGCTGTCTGTGCTGGGGTGCTGCTTCCCAGCACAAATCCAAATGGTCCTCACAAAAGGCAGCGATCCCTCCGCAAGAGTCAACGGGGAAGGAAAGCCAGCTGAGGGGTGCCACCTTCCTGCCAAGACTTCACGCCTCCGAACTGAGGGTGAGCCTGTTTAGCCAGAATGATGGGAGGGGATTAGAAAGTGCTTTTACTTTGCCTTTAATGAACAATCAAACAAACCAACGAACCCTAAAATTACTCATTTCTCCACAGAATGTGAGCGCTCAGGTTCACAGACACAAGAAACTCCTTCGATTTCATCGGAAAACCACAGAGAATTTTCTACAAACAAGCATACACTAAGTAATGCCAGAATACAAACTGATCCCTTGCTCTCTTCAGCTCTAAGTCACAGCTGAGATCATGGTGGTTATCTAGGAAGTTTCACAGATTATCTGGGTACTGTGCTTGATGTCTGATTTATTCTGCATCTTCAATGCAAAACCCACACACTGAGTTGACAGGTAACTGGGTTTTGGGTTGCTGTGTGTGTCAGGATACGCCTGCCAGACTTCCCAAATGGTTACAGAGCTGTGTGCAGCACCAGTAATACAACACAGGGCATATGCAGACCGCTGAACAGGTTAGAGGTTTCTGATGGAGAAGGTAGCCCAGAAGCATCTTGTTTAACTTGAGAGTCCCGAGGCAGAGCTCAAAATTGAACTTGTTCTGTCTCACTGACATAGATGTGAGATCCCTTTTGCTCCCAGTGGCAGGATGGTGTGTCTGTGCAAGAACAAAACTGAACACAGCCCTCTGACACTTTCCACCAGCCCAAACATAAGAGTTTCAGAGCCCTTCCCTGCTGCACAGCAATTGCTCCCTGGTGAGAAAGAGCTGCTTCCCATGACTTGTAACACAACCAAGATTTACTTTCCGTGGACCGTGATGGTGAAATGTGTGCTTTGAAATGACTGAAGTCATTGTAACTCAAAGCTGTACTACAGTTAAAGTTGGATTAGCAGCAACAAACTCACTCAGACTATCTAAACAATTTGGGGCATGAGACAATTTTCTGGCATTGATGTCCAGGCCTTATCTTCCCGCTCTTCAGCAGAAAAGATTTCTGGGCATCACGCTGGTACAAACGGACGGTTAACAAATAATTGCACAGGGTCATTGGCTGCAACTTGTGAAATCCTGGCTTGGAGAATATTTGAACAACAAGATGGTTCATACTCAGATGGTTTCAAACAGCGAAATCCCATCAACTTCTGGATGTTAAAGCACTTCCAGAAGCAATAGAGAGAAGCTGGCCCTTGAGGTATGCCTGCAGGGTAAAGGCTGCAAGAGCAGATTTCCATTAGCCTTGTCCCATTTCTTCAGCTTATAAGACCAACTCATGCAGAGCTGCGCCCGGGTCAAGAGAAGTAGAAAACAAGAAATCCTATCCCATCCAGAGGAATAAGCTCTAGTAGTGGGGGGCTTGTGTAGCTCGCAGGCGGTAGAAAGGCTGACGCTGCTCTGCAGGCAGCTGGCCTGCTTTTCCGCATTCCTTTTGGCCCAACAGCCTGACCAATGCACCAGGCGCTTATCTTGCCTCTTTCACCCTCTTTAGCTACAACGGAGAGAAAAAGATATGTTGCTAGCAGAAGTCTAAAGGATGGCAGACTAAAGTTCAAGGTTCTGTCCTCCCCTCATGCCTAAGCAAAGATTACAAATCTTGGTTTAATCATTCCCCAGGTGAAAACACGCTGCAGCAATTATCCCTCTCGGCGCACTGTTCGAAGGCCTCTCCCTCCCTGTCAGGACAGAGGGAAACACCTGCTCTTGCTGCCTCGACAACCTACAGGTGCTGAGCGTTGCAACATGTCTCAGAAGCCAGCACTTGAAGCCCTCGCTCCCCTGATGGTATCGTTGCACCAAACAGAAGAGCTGTAGGAGATAGGGAGGAAGGGGGACCACGACCTGGGAGGTCAGCAGCTCCGTCACTCTGAGAGATGGCTCTGGGACAAATGAACCACTTGAGGTCCAAAACCAGCAGAAGAGGACCTGAAGCAGTGCTTTATCTCAGGCAGGTGCCTAGACCAACGGGCTGAACACTGGGGCTTTTTCTCTCTCCCTCAGACTTTTCTGCTGGCGCTGCCCTTCACCGTTAGGTGTTTAGTGGTCTATTTTACCGTCCTGACTCCGCAGTCCAACAGAGCTGTCAGGAGGTAGACTGCTGTCACAGCCAGCACAGTCCTTGCTCACTAGAACACAGGAACAACCTGCTCCTTTTACAAATGTGGCACCCTCAGAGTAGTATCTTCTGATCTAACTGTTCCTCTCCACTAACATCAAGAAGTTGAGCTGAGGGTAAGAATTCAGATGTGTGTGGCCCTGGTTTGAGGGAACATGGCGCAGCTATTGCCCTAGGGAGTGACCCTGAGCATCTCCCAGATCTTACAAAGAGCTGATGAAATCAAAGTAGAAGCACTTCAATGGGAGAGTAAGAGATGTAGAAGTGGCTCCCTCTGGGTTAACAGCCTGCTGATAAGCATGCTCTCAGCATGAATGAGAGGTAGTTCAAGCCTCAGTCTGCACCTCACTAAAAACATTTTCTTGAAGGCTGCCCAGCAATCCTTGCAGCTACCAGCTGTTCCCTAGAGTATGCCATTCCCTCTCGGCCGTACCAGCATACTTGCTAGTGCAATGGAGACCAGTTATAATAAAATTAAAAAAAGTGAGATTAAGTGCTTTGGAGGCACCAGAAGCAGCACACTGGCAGAGAAGTGTAGGCCACCAATACTATTGGTTGCAAAAGGTCTTTAGATATATAGAACTCGCATCTCCTATGTCTGTAACAACCTTAGTTATCACAAGAACATACACATGTGGGGTAATAGCGTTTTTTTCACACTCTATTGTTGTAGCTCTCCTGTTTGGGCCTAACTCCTCACACTCTAAAGGCAAAGCACATCTAACTTTGTAGCATCAAAGTGGGCCAGCAGTCTTTCAATTGTTCGGGTTGCTGAAGGCCAAGACTGAACTCTAGCAGCAGCCTGCGTTGTACAGCGAAGTGGGCTCAGCTGTAGTGCAGAAATAAGAGGAAGATCCTCTGCTACAGCTGCTGCGATCCAGGCACACAAACTAGATTTAAGAACCAGTGGTTTGCAAGAAGCCTCTTCCAGGACCAACAGAGCTGAGCTGACAGACCTTTTGACCAGTGTCCAGGGCTTTTTCAGTTGCATCCCTCTCCTTTCCCTCTGGGACAAGTCACGGCACCGCTATACAAAGGTGCTGAAGCGTGACTTGAGGAATGGCTCAGCGGTCCGAGACAACCACCCTCACTCGCCATACTCACTCCCAAGCTGTACACACTGCCAAGTGGTAGGATTCACCTCAGAGCTGGTTAGGTCACAAATCTGTCCAAATAGGGCCATTATAAAGGAAGTAGGAAGCTTCATTTATTTGGGTACCTTTGGAAATAGCATGTCTGTACAACCCTCATTTGGCTGTCTCGTGTGTATGCATTATGAAACAGCCTCATTACACACACAGGTAGTATTTTATTTTTGCCTCCTTTCCTACACAGGACAGGGCCTGCTCTGAGGATGAATCAGAGGAGAAGACTATTGTCTGTAGCATCCCAGCTTCAACATCTGCTGAATTTGGACAATAATGTGTAAGCGAAGCAGGGAACTGTAGGAAGAGAAAGGATTAGGGCAGCCAATTGCTGCCCTGAAGACTTGGGAACTATCCTGCCCCTGCTGAGCAAAGTAACAAACCGGAATTTTTCAGGGTTGCTCACTGAGTATGCACGCACGCACCCCTTTGCTGAATGCTCATCGGCACAGCCTTGCACTGGTCCTGCACAGATGCAGGAAACTCGGTCACTGGAAAGAAAGAACATTCTTTTTTTAAGCTTAGCGATTTACCAGCCTCAGTTTAGTCTGTACAAGGGGGTCCAACGTCTCCGGGTTTTTCCGCAAGAGACTTGCGAAATACATAGGTATCACAGGGATGAAAAAGAAAAGAAAAGCTCAAGGAGAATATAATTGGTTTGGTCTGCAAAAGTACAATTTGAATAGTGGATTGCAGCAAGGCCTAGAGATAGGCTCACATGCAAAAGGAGAGAATTTACACCCAATGCTGGCTGACAGCACCCTTCTTCCAGTACAGCTGCGTCTCTCTCTCTCTCTAGAGAGTGAGAAACTGCTTCCAGGATGTGGCACAGGGGTGTATAAAAACCACCCATGTTTTAATCTAGCATTTTTCCATCAAGAGATCTCAAAGCACTCTGCAAAGGAGATGCCTGTTATCCTTGCTGTACTGATCTGGAAACTAGAGCACAGGGAAAGTCAATTAACAAAATGCAAAACTGGCATCCAATGCATCTGCATGGTCTCATTATACTCCAGACCCTGGGCACTGATGCCTGGGCACCGTCTCTCAAGCGTGGCTGCAGGGCTTCCCGCTCTCGCAGCACGCCTTTCCCTTGCTCTCTCACCCCGCAGTCAGTATTACTGTGCCCTCTTTCAGCTCTGCTGTTCCCAGTCGCTTTTGCTTCTGTTCGGTTTCGGCAGGCTTCTCCAGGAGAGCCCATTTCTCTGTGGCTGTCTGTTCTCAGGTAAACTAATGAGGAAACTTTCTGCCTCCAGAATGTGTACTCTGGACGATCCACTCTTGCACAGAGATACTGCTGAGCAGATAACTGGGAAGACAATCATCTTTTTAAGGCAGGCCTCTCAGCCCAAGCAGAGTCACTGAAGCATTGCAGATGTACAGGACAGCCAGAACCATCCGTAATTCAGGTCGCTACAATAGCTGAGAAAGGGAGTGTTTTGTTTAGCTGTAGCTATGGTTACGGTAGCCTGTAACTACACTCATTTCCCTTTTGGAGCATTCGTGGGGTAATATAAATTTCCTTGATGCCACAGGCCTGTTAAAATGCAATACAGTTATTTAGTGCATTAGTGACATACTGCTCTTTGGCATGGCAGACCGTATGTGGGCTAGTGTGCAAAGTGAAGTGTCACCAAAGGTTTATGGGAGAAAGGATTCCTTCCACTCGCCTACTTAGGAAGGGAATTAGGTAAGAGGTGCTTGACTCCTCAGCTGCCTAGGCATGAGGAGACCTACATTCTCAACACGCTGAAACAACCAGCCCAAGAGACACTGTGTAAAAGCCCCGTACGGTTAAGGGCGAACCACCCGGCGCCTACAGCGCAAAGCTAAGCTTCTCTTTTAAATGGGGTTTTGAATTTTTTTTTTTTTAGGTCGGGATCTTAAGCTGGAATTACCTGAAGCCTTATAAAACACGAAAAAATGACCAGCCTGCTTTGCAGCTTCTGCCTTTACTCCCTGAATGTCTAAGCTTGCTGCGGAGTTATGCTGAGGTAAACTGCAAAAGCACAGGGGTGAAGGATACAGTAAGTAGAACGTAACGACTTTATTACATTAATGATACATCCAGGCAATGAAATTGATGCAAGTGGTTGGTACTTTTCAGTATCTTTACAGGACAACTCCTTGAGCAGGTGCAAGAGAGTGGGCGTAGTCTTTGCCCCACTGATGTCAGTGGGAACGCCCAGCGCCTTCTGAGGCAGCTCCGATGTGGAAATGCTCTTCTGCTCCCCTCCTGGGAGCGTGTGAATTCTCAAGAATCTGAGCTGCCTTTTAGCTGCAGAGGTGACTGATTTACACAAAACCGGATAGCAAGAACTTCCTGAGATGACCCTGTTTTGTGAGGAGATTCTAATCTCATGACAAGTTTGTCTAGCCAGATAATGACAGTAATTAGCCAGGAGGCAAGAAGGTGGATCTAGGTATTCTACTTCATGAGTAAGAAGGATGTTTTATGGCAGTGGAATTAGGAGGAGGATGGAAACTGCTAATATCCTTCAAAAGGGAGCTGGAACAAACAGCACAGCACAGAGCACTGCACTTGAGAGGAGATTCCCCAGCCTGCTCTCCTCCCAGAGTGGAGAGGCTCGGAAGGAAAGAGGTCCTTTTCCAGAATAAGCCGGTGCTAAGCCAGTACCGGCATTTAACAACAGCAGCATCACCCTTATCATTCCTCCCGCTACGCAACCCAGTCTGTCTGAAAGACGGAGCGGGGGACAAAAAGGACTAGTGCAGTAAATAAATGTCAGCATTTCAGATATTCAAATGAAATTTGCAGTGGATAAAACAAAGAGTAAATACAAGAGGCAGGCTCTCAGTAAAGACCATAGTCATTCTAGGGCACGATAAGCTGAAAAATATCCTTGCAGTTACCGTGCAGCTTGGTAGGGGCATGCCTGCTGCAGCGCTAGCAGATTATCACCTGTCCTTATCTCTTGTCGTTTCCAGTCAAATATTTGCAAAATGCTTACATACTGGGTAGATAACAACCCACAGGAATGGAGAGAACAGGATACTTAATTCATAAGTGCATGGATTTCCCCCCCCGCCCCCTCCCCAGAAAAAAAGGTCTTTATAAACCAAAGGTGAGACGTTCCTTGCAAACAGGTAGCTCTGGTGGTATCAAGTGATGCAGTTTTGTCTTTCTGGGGTGCTGCCAGACACCCTGAAATGATAGTGTGGAGAGGAATGTGAGATTTCCCCCTTTCATCATAATGGTTACTTTGAAGCCTAATTACAGCCATTTAAACACCAGCCTATTAGCCATGCTATTGCTGATCGCTGCACCGAAATGCACAGCCTGACGGGGAAGTTCTCTCTCAGAGCTGGCTGGGCAGCTCAGGAGTTTGGCAAGGGCACGGAGCAGCGGCAGGCGTCCCGGGCCTGGCAGCCCCCACCGTGCCCGCTCCAGTGCTATGCGGAGGACGGGAGCGCCAGGGGACACGCTGTGGCGCGACCCACCACGTGGCGACGCTTCACGTGCCACGAAGGCTAGCGCTAGGCAGGCAGGGAGCGTGGCCGCTTCACCTCAGAAATTCTGCAGTTCAGGATTGTGTCAAAAGATGACTACAAGAGTAAATACAACCAAGAGGCAGCACGTCGCCTACGGCTCCTCTTGAGAGACAAGCACCGAGAGCCACTGCTGATCCCTAGCTGCTGCAAGACACTCTCTGTAGACCGATCCCCACCACTTCTTGCAGCCGTGATGAACGCAAGGCCTGGTCACTTGTGGTGCCGCTTTTCTGTTGCGAGACTTGTCCCCTCCGTTACGTTTCATATTTCTGTCTCTGTGCACTCCAAAAACCAGGCAGCTGGGCTTAACTCTTGAGTGTCCAAGCACTCTGCCTTTTCCCAAGAGAACTCTAACTGGTAACCCATCTCTAAAATAAACGCCTAGCACACTGGCGTCCCTTCAACAGTGGAGAAGGAGCAGAGAGCTGAGAACGCTGACTCTTTTACAATCTCATCTTCTATTATGAGTTACACCAACTAGTTTCTGCATGGTTCCTAATGCTGCTTCTCACAGGTGGGCCACCCAGCACAAGCCAGATATCCACCTGGTATAACTGGAATAGCTGTGTCTACTTGCTGTCTTAGGGGGATATTCATGAGCTAAAGATCTGACACTAATGAAGTTCTCGTGCATCTGGTCACATTGGAAGGTAGGTGAAACCAGCGCGGCTTTACTTCAGCTTGTTTGGTTATAAACTGTGGCAGTTCAGCTGCTTCATGACCAACCGAGACACCCCTGCAGCGGAGGCGGCATCCTCTGAGGGCTGGAGCCGAGAGCTCGGGCAGGAATAACAACAGCTGTCCCAATACAAAGTGTTCCCACTTGTGAATCAAAGCCCTTACTAAGATCGTGTCGTGTCCAGACACGTTTGATATTATTCTTGCAGACATAATATGAAGGCAAGGATCCATCCTTTTTCAAGTGCATCTTCCCCCCGCCCCCCCCTTCTGCAATGGGAGAGGAAGACAAACCAAAACACGCACTTGCTGAAAGGTTGGAAACAGGAAGTTCTGTTTAATTTGCACATTCCCTGTTTCTGATGAAAAGTAGATAAATCACAGCCTTTTATTTCAAATTTGGCATAAAAATTTTCCTTCAAGGTAATGCCAAACAACAGACTTGACACTGCTTGGAATTAGGCTGATGATATTCAGTGAGAAGTACAAGGCAAAGGCTCAGTTCTGGGAGCGTTTCATTTTGTTACATTTCCCCATTCAAATCTCATCTTTGAGAAACCCACAAAAATAGCAGCAGCGGCAAGGTAAAGAATAACAGCTATTTTACATGATTTTTACCTTTAAAACGCATCTTCCTTCTTTCTGCCTCACAATTTCTAAGTGCTGGGGAAAAGCCTTTAATTGAAATATTTTTATGGAAAGAAAATCAACTTTTTTTTTCAATTATTGTCTTCCTCTCTTTTGCTTTCCTCCCCTTATGTAATTTGGCCTTGTTTTTAATCTTTTCTGGTCTCCTACTATTTCCATCTAGGAACACTTCTGGTTATACTGGAAATTCAGACAAAGACATTCAGCAATCCAGAAAAAGTGTCAAATGAGTTTATGTTTTGAATCTGAAAGAACAAAAGCAACTTTGAACTATTTGGTGGAACTACAATGAGTCTTCTAACAAACTCATTCAGCCCTATGTCAGGTGCACGTTTAAAAGTTTTCTTGAAAAAAGTATTTTTTTGTTACAGGTGTTATCTTTTTTACTAAAGTTATTGTGGACAAAACTCTGTCTCATTTATCTGACTTATCCACAGACACAGAGAGATAAAAAAAGGATCCTACAGCAGAATGACAGTTTCCCGTCTAATGGGAGGAAAAGAGACTACACTGACTTATGTGAGAAACTGAAAGGCTACAAGCTTGCAAGCAATGGCCACCTAGGTCCCTCCTCGCTGGGATCACACGTAAAGTTTTACTTCACTCTGGCCTTGAGATAGGGCAGAGGAGCGGCTGTGCACAAGCAGCACCTGAGCATAAATGAGTCTGTTGTTCTTTACAGGAGGACGCGGCCACCTTTTGTCACTTTGCGAGCAGTGCTCTTTGCAGAGTGGACTGCTCCTGCCAACTGAAGTTAAATCTCCGCTTTATTCCCTGCAGATACAGACCTGACGTTTGCGCAATGACAATGAGTAATTGGGCTTCACATAAAAACTTCATGAAATTACTCCAAACGTGTGACGCTGGCATTCAAAACCGAGTACTTCACATTACTTCTCTCTAGTTTCCACTTTATGACCATAATTGTGTTGCATATTTATTTGGGAATCTGCAGTGTTGCAGAAAGGGAAAAAGCCTAGAGACCTGATCGCCTGCTGTCATGGTAACAGTCATGAATGACTTCGTGGTCTTGAGATGAGAAACTGGTCTGCAATGTGATCTGAACCTCCTGGGAGGAGCTGCAAACTATCGGCAAGCCTTACCCGATAAAAATAGTCTGTTACTCTACATGAACTGCCATATTCTGGCTATTCTACTCACATCCAAAGGCATCGCGCTTCAGCCGGTCTGTCCGTGCAGCGGCCACAGCTACTCTGCGCCGGCGTGGACCTTACTGAAGGCATGGCTACACGCAGTCTCTCCTCAGCTGGGAAGGCAGACTGCGGACGTCACCATCCTGTAACCCAACCACTCCGTCCCCTCTTCCTCAGACGTGACAGCCGTTTCAGGAAACAGGTTTGCAGCATGGCTTTGTGAATACCTGCATCTTCCAAACTGAAAAAGAGGAATACCTGATTTAATCGTGAGGGACGGAGCCTATACAAGTTTTGTCTAACTACTAACAGCACTTAGGATCAGCAGTTTCTAAAGACAAAATTGTGTTGATGTATGGCTGCATTATTCTGAAGAACAGACTAGTAGTTCTTCCTGATCTCCCCCCTCTAATCCCTCTGAGCATAACACCTGCAAGACAGTGCCTCCTGTCTGAATCAGGTCGGGAATTTTGATCTGATTTGGCTTTTCAAAACGTAACAAACATGTAAGTGAAAATCTGTTTTGGAAGGCAAATGCAAACATCCCTGTCCAGCAAGCTGAAATCGAATGATTTAAGTAAAACATTGCCACAATCACCATATAATTGCAGGAAGGTCTGGGCCCAGTGAAAGAGCATTTCCTGAGGTTATTCCAAACAAGCCGTTCTTCGAGCAGTGGAATTAATGAGTCCGAGTTCACCAGGTACCTCTGTCCTTTGTCCCTTAATCTCCCCACCACAAAAACCTCTACCCCTGTGTCAAATGGAGAGGAAATTAATCAACGCCTTCAGAAGTTAAGAGGAGACTGACAAATGATGAGACAGATAATACACTCGTGCAGGCTCACCTCCCCCAGAATCCAAGCTCAAAATGACCCATAGAGCCTCTGCCCAGCCCAGCAATTATCATCGCTCACGGTAAATAGCAACACAATATAAACAAGGCAAATTCATTTGTATGCAAATATTACATTGGTGTTCCATGCACAAGTATAATTCATGTTGTTGGGGCTATAATAATTCCATGATTGATTTTAATAACTATTCCTCTTAGTGATACAGCAGATACTTGCATTGTGAAGCCTAATAAAGGAGATTATGGACAAAGAGGAAACGGTGACACAAGTTTTAGAATTAAACAACAGAAGAGCTCCTGTGTCTGTCCATCTGCAAATAACACAATGAAACCCTCGTCACAAGCAGCAAGCGGGTCTGCCCTTGTCTCATACCTAGGCATTGCATGAACAGCTAAGTGAGAAGGAGTCCCATGGCAGTCTCACCCCAAAATTGTTCTCTCAGTGAAACTCCAACTAAACAAAAGCCACGCATAATGAGATTTTTCCTGAAGAATCTGTCCAACTCCTGTGCAGGAAACATCTAGATCACGAGCACTGCGGTACAAGTATGCTGGTAGGGAGTAACTTTAATGATCTGGCTTGGCAGACCCACGAAAGCCCGAATACATCCCCAGAAGTTTGCTCCTAAACTATGATTCCACCCCCTGAATGGGAAACCACCCTTTTGCGTTTCTTTTCTGCTGGTGGTTGCTCAGAGGGCTTGTTTCACAGGATTTGGTTTTAATAAACTTCTGTGTTCATACCCTTCCCTTTTAACGCGAATCTACTAACTCTCATTTATGCACTGCTGTGGAAACGGCTGTCACGAACAGAGAATCGTGACTTCAAGAAGGGAATACATATGAGCAGATGGCCATCCATCTGTCCACTCCTGTAATCATTACACAAGCAAAGTTCTAAGATTTTTGCCACGGTTTCAGAGTTCTGGACCAAGTTTCTACAGCTGAAGTTGCTGAATAGTCCATTTATCAAGAGGTTGATTTAAAAGCGCGTTGCTAGCTCCAAGCTCCTGAGCCAAGGAAAGTGTCCCCTTTTGCACGTATTCCATACGAAGACCCTGGCTTTTTGTTCTCCTTGACTCTAGCCACAAAGGCCGGTATCGCTAATCATCTCCCTGCTGCTCACGCTAGCAGAAACTTCTGCCCAGGTCCAAGTACGGGCAAATCCTGGCGCTCTGCACAGTGCAGTTGGCCTTGACCTTGGCCTTTCCTGCTCTAAGCTCCCACCACAAGCTGCGATCAGGCCCGAGCCAAAGCCCTTGGATTAAAATAAGGCTTCCCAAGGCTTGCCTTAGGTGTGCATGGCCTCCGCCGGCCAAAGAGAATGCAAACGAAATTCGATTCCCAGTACCAAGTAACACTGCCCTAACACAGATGGGTCTGTGTGCATTTGGAATTAAAGCAAGTCGGGACATTTGTCCTCCTCCAAGCCTCCTTTGCTGGCTTAGGTGTTGCATTTCCCCTTTCATGTCACCCATGCAAGTTTTTATTCTGATGGCTTAAGTAAAGGCATGCCGGAATAAGGGGACTGTTTACATGAACAGCTCACAGTGCCCAGATGGGAAGAGCCCTGAGTGCTCGAGAGGATGAAGGTAAAGAAATGTTAAGGTTTATCAAAAGAAAGGAAGGAATTCCGCACAAAGTGAGGAATGCTGATGTGGACCGTTTTCCCCTGTGCGAGCACTTACGTGCGTTTACAGAGGGGGAGACAGTCTTTTCAGTGCAAGTGAGCAAAAAGGGCAGCTCTAAGGGTAAGAAATTCGGCTCCGGGTCAGAAACCACCACTTGGAAGCGCAGGTCATCTGCTCCTATGTCTCAGGTCAGCCTCTGTGAGTAACAGCCTCCTTGGCACACAGGCATGAGGAACACCAGGTGTGTTGCTCTAGCACCTACGCCTCTCTCCACTGTCATCCTTTTCCTCTTCCGGGAAAGAGCTTACAGGACAAAGATTATTAATCTTAGTTTACAGATGGGGAAACTGAGGCAGCAGACAAGGAAGCTGACAGGAAACCTGCTGCCCCGAGTAGCAACCCCTACGCCAGCCACTGGGCCTGCCAGTCTCATTTGCTCTCCTGCAGAAGGGTTTTGTGCATGGAAAATCACGAGCACGAACAAGAAGCGCTCCTCGCACGTCCCAGGAGAGAGGATGCTTGGATTTTTCACTCCCAGACGACGGTGCAGCCCAAAGACACACAGCCAAAGAGACCCAGCAGCCTTTGGAAGAAGCCGAACGAAGTTAATGAAGCCAGCTACATCTGTGATCTTTATCTGAGCCCTCTGATCTCCCCATACAGCTGCAGGGCCAAGACAGCCCTGTCTGCGGGGATGCTGCGCGCCTCCGCCAGGTCCTCTGCGGGCGAGCCCCCGCCTGCCAGCCAGCAGAGGGCAAGGAGCAGGAAAGCGGGCAGGCTGTATCGCGTATCGCGCCCTGCCACGGCAGCCTCGGGGCGGCTGCCCCCGCTCCCTGCTTCTGAACAAACGGGGAGAGCCCAAGACAGGTACCAAGCCACGCTGGACTTGCAGCCATTACAAATGGAAACATTAGCGTCGCTAGGTCAGACTGCACGCTGACACCAAGGTAAGAGGTCTGTAAAGTTCGGCTTCTCTCCGTTGCCCTGATTACCCTTTGTTCAAAAATTCTTAGTGGTTACACATTTAAAATCCCAAACTTCTTGCAGGTGCTATTGCAAATGTAGTTTCTACAGATTCACAAGTTTCCAAACACGAGCTGATGAGTTCAGGAAATGCAAACAGATTTTTTTCCCTTCTGAACTTTCAACCAACAGAGCAAAATACATCACTGGATTTCCCTGCTGGACTTTGTTTTACTTGAGTAAGAGATCAGGCCCGCATTCCCCTCTTCGAAACCCATCAGCCGTAATACGCCCTTGAGGACACTGTCCCCGCCTGCGCACCGCCGACTCCCTCTGGGAGGGAACACATGATTTTGGGTACCTTGTGACTGATGTGGTCATCAGGCTTGGTTCAGAGAGGAGAACATGGAGGCAAGCAACGCTCATAAAGCAACGTGCTGCTGTGGGGAAAATCTGCCTTAGTATTGATCTGACTTGCACTGAGGTATTTCAGGTTGGCGTAAGTGAGACAGAGTAGTCCGAGTCGCATCCCCTCATCCTTCTCATGCTATAGTTTGTTGGAAATTTATGTTAAGTAAATAAAGAGCAGCTGTTGGACTTGATTTGGGACAAGAAAAGTGCAACTAGTTTTTGAAGGAGAAAGACTTGCTTATCAAAGCATCCTCCCCACGTCACATCTCCACACAGGCCCAAGCGGACCAGCATCAGATTCCCCCAACCCAGGATGGCGTGTTAAGTCTCCGGAAGCCGGAACAGGGCTGGACTGATACAGGTGTTGACAAAAATTGCTGCACCTTTTTTTTGCTTCAGGAGCTGGACACCCTTGTTTATCCTGACCTCCGATGTTAAGGCAGTTGGCCTGAAGAGTCCTTTGACTGTACAGCTGCAGGTCATATCTTTCTAGCATCATTTTGATCATCTCTCTGGTTTCTGAGTCTCCAGCTCACGTTACACCCCGGGTACAACATCTGACCCTACAATAATTTCCCTGCAGACAGACTCTCTGAGCTTTCACACTATCACAGGGCCCCAATTTGCCAGAGCCCCCAGAGCAGGACTGTGAATACACTGTAGAGAGGCCGTGCAGCCAAGAGAGAATAACCTGCCTCCAAAAGCTGCATCTGAAGGAAACAAGTGGGTTCATACAACAGGTGCCCCTGATCCCGAATGGGGCTTGAAGACATGATCATCATAAAAATATAAGATAGCACCTCATAGCTAGAAATACAAACACACACACAAGCACTTATGTAGGGATGCAAGAACCGATGGAAAAAATCAAAACGGAAAAATGAGGTTTCTTCAGGCTGAAGTGAGAGAGAAGCAGCTCTTGTCTTTCCTATGCTAACAGTGCTGAGCTGTGCCTTACAGCATGTCCCAGCTGAGGATACACGGAGCAGCCCAGCCAGCACGCTTAACCAGATTTTCCACCACACCTTTGGGCTGCAGCACACCGTCATTATATCATGCATGCCTGAAATATCTCAGTAAAGCCGGGATAAAGGAACCAAGGGACCTGTTTCTGACTTTGCTCACTCTAGCTGGCAGCAGCCCTGCGTGGTTTCTGGGGGGGCTGTTCTGGAAGGGTGAGGCCAGCCAGTCCCAAGCACACAGGAAGACTGGCATCCCAGCGGGTAGCACCTCCCTGCTGCCGCTCTCTGTAAGCAAGCCCAAGCACCTCTGCAGAACTGAACCGTCACAGGGCAAGAAAGTGTCCAGGTCGTTATGGTGCACACAGGGCCTTTCCTTAATTGGGTTCAGCCTGTGACACAGATGAGTCATGTCTGCACGCATGTGTGGGAGAGTGCAGGCATGCGTACTGAGGTACACATCTACTACTGCTTAATTCCCTTGCAGACAGATTTCAGATTCAGAAGGAGAAAAAAACCCGAAACAATCTGGACAAATGCAGAGTCCCTGCCCAGTGGAGAACCTACTGGGCTTGGGGAAGTAAAACGGCAACAAAAAATGTATGGTGACTTGCATGCAACCCGAGAGTTAGCCTTCGGAAGCCACGGGTACTGTGTACGCCTTGCGTAAGTTCCAGTGAGGCCAAGGCCACCTCCTGTACACAGGCCTGCATTAAAACAAGAATATATGGCCTGCCCGGTCCGTCCCCCACGTTCTGGCTAGCACCTCACTTCACAGCACTTTTCAATCATTTCTGAAAACCCTCAGGTTCTTCCCATTCATAGAGAAAGGGGCTGGGGATGTCCGAGCTCCTTCTTTGCCCACGATTATTAACATGTCTTAATCTCCCAAGACCCACACAACCACCTTGGTGGCAGAGCATGAGTCTTCCTATAGGACAGGCCCTGTCATTTATATCAGGAGATAATGTCTTGCACTTTCCTCATTCCTTTCTCCTGAGTAATACCTTCTCCTGTAAGTAGACAAGGGAGAGAGGGAAAAAAGGAAGCCAAGCAACTCCTTCACTGCCTCACAAAATGTTAATATTCCCAGAATATTTGTTTGGAGCCAGTTTGAGCCAAATCAAAGTGTTCGCTCGACCAGGACCAAAGCCTTATTTCAACCTGCAGCTGGGCTGTCGCAGTGCCTTTTGATCTCCCTTTTGCAGGACATTCAGACCACCTGTAGCTGTCTGGCTGCAGCACCGTAAGAAACGGCCCGGCTGCAGAGCTTGCCCCTCAGAGCAGTGGAAGGTCAGGCAGCACTGCAGCAACACTGCCACATCCAGATTAGTCCTGCAGAAATGAAACGCTTTGGCGTCTCCAAGTGAAACTTGCTGGTGCACAAAGCAACGTTCTCCTCCCGTTTCTCCAAGTTTAAGCCAGCCCAAAAGCACAACTTCTGGGACCGAAATCATCTGCCCTCAGCACTAGAGCAGCCTTGCGCTGACCTGCAGAGGTATCCTTCCTGACTCTGCCCATCTCTTTAGCCTCCACCTCTCCACTATCATATTCCTTTTCTGTGGGCTGGCCTTACAGTGCTTGCTATTGCTCTGCCTCAGACGTGCTTGTCAGGTGGCTCCACCAAGACCCTACCAACTCCACTCCTGCTTTCCCTGCTTTTCAGTGCCATCCAGCCCCGGCTCAGAGTCTTGACATATTTCCTCCATGCCCAGACTCACAGCAGTTCTTCACTTCTCCTACTGAACCCAAGAGCCCCTTTGTATCCTGCTTCTGCCCTCCCAGCAGGGCTTGCTCCTCTCACGCGCTTCATTCCTGGAGTGCACCTGAAGAAAACCCCAGGGATGTGCACACAGACACAATCACGGGGGAAACAAAGAACAAACGAACATCGGGACTCGGTACACTGCAAACTGCCCAGGTAAACCCAAACTGCTCCAGCATGAGTGCAGTTACCTACACGTGCTTTCCTGCCTCCCCAACAGAGAAAAAGAACTGCATAAATCTTCGACAATATTTGTTATTAAGAGCTTTGGCCTTTGCAGCAATTATGCTGCGTATTTAGTTACTAACCTGCTAAACACTTAATGCTGGAGACGAGTAGAGCTGCCGGACCTTGCTGTCTCTTACAGTGGTGAAACATAACTGAGTTCACAAGAGGTGACGGGACCAGATCCACAATTGCAGAGCAGTATTTTCAAAAGTCTTCACCACAGACCCAACTCTGCCCTGTTGAGATCAGTGGGAAAACACGACAGTTAGCGACTTCAGGGTGTGCTCCAGGCTTTAGAAAATTAACCGTAGATTTCAGTAGGACGACTTCTGTCATCCGTGAAACTTGGACCAACCGATGGGGTTACACTGCACCTGTATTTGTCTTAAAGGATCCCAAACTATTTATAGTCACTTGTGTTTTACTCTGAGGTGTGTTTGGGTGGATAAGGAGCAAGGACAAAGCCATACAGCTAGGTCACCCTACTGTAAACAAAGATGTCTTCAAATCACACGCAGCACCGAGTGAGCGAGTGGGTAGGTACCTGCGCATACATATTTTGTGTTCCGTCCCCACTGGGCTGCCTGCAGAACTCCCACCTCTCAGTGGATATTCCCCTGCGTTCTCACCCAAATGAAAACACACCCAAAGACAAAACTCCAGGTCAAACAAAATGTCTCCTCCTACTCAGAACAAAACATTGTTTCTTTGAGTGATTTCTTCATTTTACAAGAAATTAAAAGAAAATCTTTTTGTTAAAGATTAAATGATCATTTTTTAGAATAAATAAAAGATTTTTGGATTAGAAAGGGTGAAATTAGAACTTTCTGCAACAGTTCTTTCTTCCTGGACCAATTCAGAGCCATTCTGCTAGACAGCCATTCTGATCAGAAGAAAGCAAAGCACTATGCTCCCAGAAACACCTCGTACCTGCAATCACGGTCAGCGATTAGCAGCTAGGCACTTTACCAATAACCCTGTTTGCTGATCCAAGGGCAGAATTTCCCCTGCAGAGTCTCCCCATGTGAAATTACATGTTAATCAAAGGAGAGCACTTGAAGTATTAAACTGCGTTTCTTTACCTTTAAAAAAAACACACAAGCCTTCAGATCACACCCATTGTTTCGCATACCTGAACCTTCTCACGTGAGCTTTAGTATCTCCTGCAGCTGCATGTGTTACAGCAGGGAGGTCACTCGGGGTCCTCGCCGCTAACCCGTGCGCTGCACGTGACCTGGCTGTGCTCGGTACAGGGCTCACGGCAGGCGGGTAAGGAAGGCCGGCAAAGACCAGAGCAAAGCATCCCTTTGTTGACGGTGACGGTTGCCATTTTGCAAACTCCTAAAGAGAGCCCTCGCTCAAGAAGCTCCCCCCATCTAAGGGCAGAGGTCAATGAGAAAGCAATGGCAATAACCACATAGAGTTTATGCATGTAAGAGCGAGTTCCTGATCACACGGTGTCAGCCAGGCTACAGTTCCTCACTGCCCAGCCAGAAGTTGGGAAGTGCCACATCAGACTAAGCTTCCTGACTTTGCTCCACGTCCCACCAATTAGAAAAGGAGAGAAATCCCAAATGCTACCTCTAATATTGTACAGCGCAAAAGAGAAACCAAACAACAAGCCCCCAAGCCATTCCCTCTCCACCACAGGCTTTCCAAAGCAGTTCTCAACCACCTCTTAGATCCCTTTACCTTCAACATCTGACCAGCTGCTCTTAAAGCAAAATGCATTCCAAAAGGTGCCCTGGATCTCAGACACGAGACTGTCCCATGACAGTGGAGAGAGAGTTTTTGTTTTGCGATTTACACTAAAAGACTGTGAAGAACCAGAAGGGCAAAGTCACCTCTATGTCTGTTAACTGAGTCAAAGTGACAGCCAGAGCAATGGGCAGGTCAGATCTGCGTGCAGGACACAGTAGCTCCCGCAAATTACCAGGGTTTCCCTAGTTTGTTCCTCCTTTTCTGCTGGGAAGTGGTGTCCAGGTAGAATGTGAAGCCTCTGGACATTTGCCCAGGATTTCTAGATGTCCTACAGATGAGTCAGGGCATCAGATCTCCAGAAATCACAGCCACGTCTGCAACACATGTACAGACCGCCAGCCAGACTATCCATTTCTGAGTCATGGTGAGACTGTATCTATGTTATTTATTTGGCTCTCATTTGGATGCTATGCTCTTCAAAAAAGGTGGAATGCCCAGAGGACTGGTCTCACAGCTAGACCCCAAAGATAAGAAAGAGAGGTTCTGCTTTTCCTGTGGGGCAGAAGGGACTGTGCAGTTTACGGCAATCCAAAGGTGGCAGAAAGCAAGCCCCTGCAAGGACAGAAGGTGTCTGCGCGTAGGGGGGAAGTGTTATTGCCAATAACAGCTCTTATTTTTAACCTGCCCTTTGTACTTTTCGTTCTATTCAAGAAGTTAATTATTCTAGTTATGTTCTAATATAACCGGCTTCGGAGTTTTAAAGCCTTGTTGGTCGTCTTTGGAGAGCTGGTGATACAGGGAAGGCCTAGGCAGAGCCACCTCAAAGCTCTGGTTAACGTGGGATCCCGCCACAGTTGCAGAAAGTCTCTGCACGCCTACACAGAGCGGTAGGAGATGTCTCGCTTTTGCTGCACTGCAGAGACCCAGGGTAACCCAGAGGGTCGCACGCAGAGGCCGTTACTCCCCGCTGCCTGTACGGTATGCTACAAACACGGGAGCTGGTCTCAAACCAGCAGCAACTTTGAGTATTTTGAAATCTCTGTTCCTCCTCTGAAGACACATCTCAGGCACATATGGGCTCCCAGGCTTTGGACCATCTGCTCCAGCGCTGGGGAGGCGATGGAGGGAGCAGGAAGAAGGGCTCCGGAGTGCAAGGCACAGAGGCGCAGCAGCGGGAAGCGGAGCTTGCTGGACTTGGCTTTTAACAGCTCTGCCGGGAACGGCTTGGGATGGGAACGGCTGTTTGACCCAACTACCTCCGGCACAGCCCTGCCTAATGGCACTGCGCTTCAGCAGCGCATGTGCTGTCATTCCTTTGCACACAGACAGTATTTGCATAGTAATTACCATACACCAGCCTCAGCTGTGACTGTTGCTGGATCAATACAGGTAGCTGACCCCTTCCAGCCATCACCCAGAGGAAACAGGATACGTCACAGCCCTTCCAAGGCAAACCTCTTCTCCCAGAGAAAGAAAGGAACTTTTGCAGCACTCCTCTCGTTCCCTTTCCTGCCTTCAGTAAGCTGGGCCGTACAGAGCCCGCAGCTGTTATAACACAGCACGTGTTGGCAAACATCCTGTCGCCCCCACCAGAATTAGCCAACCTGTGAAACACACTCGACACCCAAAGGACAATAATTTGCTTACAGCGATCCAAGCATTGCAAATCATTTGACAGCAGCACTGGCCACTGTTCCTGCATGACTTAATTTCCTAAGTAGCTTGGGATGCAGAAGGAGTTATGCACTATCTTCCCTTCAGTGCCAGCAACTCAGCAGGTATCAGGCGACGGAGCCCTTCGGCGTATCCAGCGTTGGGTGCGTGGGAAAATTTTACCACAGTGCATCCTGTCTGTTTTTAATTCACTGATGGAAACAAAAGATGGGATTTCTGTCCTAAGCTAGATACAACACAAGGACATCAATCTACCTTTTGCGTAGGCCTGCTGCCTGATGTCTTGTCGTGCCTCTATCTCCCCGGCCGGATGAAAAGGAGTCCCTGGCTGCACAGCACTTCACTGGGTGCTTGCAGAGTGCAGGGACCAAAAGAAAAGTTCAGGATCCTGCCTCTAATGGTGCCTGAAAGAAAGGGGAGCAGGACAGCGCAAGTACAAAGGAACGGGCCAAAGAGCCTACACCGTTCGGTTTCTGCCATTGCGTGTCTCAGGGGAAGGCTGTACTTTCATCTTTGCAATCAGCACCTTTCACTGGAGTTCTCCTTTCACCGACTTTTTGATTTTAAAGCCATTTATATTCCAAGCCAATCCGTACTAAAAATAGGATTCCTTACTAAGAATGGCACTGGCATTACTCACTTTGTGCTACGTTCTCATCTCACGCTACGTTGCCACACCTCCGGCTGGAGGACTGCGCTGCAGTAATCATCCACAACTATGTGCTTCTGTGAGCAGGTTTTGAACCTTTGCCATCCTTTGGAAGCTCCCACTGGTTTTTCTTTCATGTGCTAATACAGTTCAGTGGCTTATCTCCTTTCACATCCTTGGGGCACACCTCTTCGCAGACTCTATACTGACAACCCAACCAAGTGGGAAAAACACACGGGAGATACAGCCGTCCCCCTTCCTCCCCCTTGCAGTCCAGGCCAATCTGCAGTTCTCAGCTGAAGGGGATGCTGTTCTTACTTGCATTCAGGAAGAAACAATTTGCTCTCCCTGGAAGCTACTGCATCCTTTGGCTTTGACCGTCAGCCGCTCCACTCAAACTGCTCATCAATTACTAGCAAGGAGGCTTTTGGGCTTTCCTGGCGGGAGGTACGCTTTTCCAGCTGGGTTTTGCCAAATGCTCAGCAATTCTGCAGGGTATCGCTCCTCCTCAACGTGTCTGGAAACCGAAGGGTGTGGGAGGTGGGACGTACCGCTGGCCAGGTCTAGCTGCGTGGTTAAATGAAACCTATCTGGGGTTTTGTTTTCTTTTTCAGCATTCTTTTGAGTTTTGCACACCGCTGTCAAGCGCAGGAACGTGTTTCCTCCTGCTGTCCATGTCAGAGGTGCAGCCAGTGCCAGAGCTGACTGTCATTTATTTGCTCTGATAAGGGGTTAAATATGCACAGGTAAACCTGGGCGTATGTTCCTAATGCAGGTGGCAGTGATACTTTAAAGGAGGCACCTTTCTTTGTTCCTTTAATGATTCATTCATTGGGAGTGTGGGAATTAACCTATATAAATTTTTGCTACTAAGTAGATACACCTAGATCCTGAAATAGTGGATGGGTGAGAACCAGTTATAGACTCTACACATTGTCCTGGTAGCACAGAAAGAAACAAACCCACAGCGGTAGGCTGGGAATAAATGACTGCATGGCATTTCCCACGGCACATTCTCTTTACCTCCTGTTTTCCGGTGACTCACCAAAAATCCTACAGGGCTGCAGCAGACACCTCTGAGAAAGGCCTGACTTGACTGAGACCTTCAACCTGGCCCTCTCTCCAGGGGGCTCAGCTCCGACAGCTGGAACGGCGCATGGGTGTAACTCACATGGCTGAGACTCGGCAGCGAGCGCAGGCAGCCGCACTTTGGTTGCACCAGCAGTGGGAGGCAGGTGCGAGATTGCATCAGGAAGCCAATCTGAAAAGGGAGGCTGGCTTGCCAAGCCTGGCTCAGTGCCCCCTTTGTAAGCTGTAGCTTACACCTCATCAGCTGGGAGGTGGAGAAGAAACAGATTTGTATTTAGGGCACCTCACTAACGGAGAATTTGTCTCCCTCCCGCCTAGCAAGAGGAGGAAAGAAACCTTTCCGGGAGGCTGCGCAGAGCGGGCTGAAATCTCCAGACTAATTCCTGCGCTCCTAGCATTTTCTGATTTTGTTGGAAGAACCTTTAAGGCTCAAGGAACAACAGTTGATCAGCTTAAGATTCTTTACAGAGGACAGATCAATCCTGGTTTATCCACTGGAAGTTATGAATTACATCAGTGTCTGAGGAGCTGTGCGGGCTCACGGAAGCATGAGCCAATGGTCAATGCCCTGTTGCTGGCTGCCTACAGCTTTGAAAGGAGGTCACATAGCGCTATTGTTGCCAGTGTGATGAGGCCTTGGTTGCTTAATCTATTCGAGGTAGGCTCCACAGGGTGAGGTAACACCCCAGACCCTGCAAAACCTGCCTGCACCTTGCAGGCACCTCCGGCCAACCTTCCCTTCACAGCAATAACCAAGAGCACAGCGCTTCGGCCAAAACGCAGCAAAGAGCTTAGAGAGCGCAAGCCTGAAGGAGACAGCAAAGAGGTCCAGAAGAGGCATCGCCATCACACTGCAGTTGGGCCAGGACATCAGAGCGGTGCTAATACACTAAAGGGGCCCTTAACGGTCACAAGTGAATCACAAAAGTTAGAAGTGCACACACAGAGCTGAGCCTCAGGGGAGATCTGGCAACTGTGAGGTCTTTGTCCATGCCGGGGATGAATTCCCCTCTTAGCTGTGCTGATTCTCTGAAAAGGCATAGTACATGTCACAGGTCTGACAAAGGACGGTGAGAAAAGGATGCTTCAAGGTGTGAAGCACCCCCAATCTCAGCTGCCTAAGGAAGGGAAAGCAGAGGGGTGGGGTTCCTGGGGAAACACACTGCAACTCACAGCTTAGAAGGGCACGTTTGGGGGGAACAGCTATTCCCACGCACAGTGGTACCACACTGGCTACAGGACAGAGACTACAGCAAGGAGGAACAAGAGGCACCAGGAGGCTATACTCCAGGCAGGATGAACCCTTCCTGGCGGGGCAGCATAGAGAAAAAAAACCACCTCCAGTGGCTCTCTCCTGCCCAGCGGCCTGTCGTTGTGCTCGGTGGCCCCAATCTCATCGGGCCAGGCCTCTGAGCTGCAATTAGCCACATGAGCCACAGCAGCGTATCTGTGGGCTGCGAGTGAGTGTCCTCTGGGAGGCCAGGCAGACATGCCACACCAGGTCACGGCGGAAGGCGTGTGGGCACAGCAAGCCAATGCAAAGCACTCTCTTGTGTGGCATATCCTGTTTCTCCCCAAGACATGTACGAGGTCGCCGGCTTAGCCACGCTCGTGGGTGATACCATCTGTTTAATCAGTGTTCTCCGTGCTACGAAGTCATCGCAGATGCTTGGCATTGGAGACTGCTTTTCCAATAGTAATTAGCAAGATAGGGGAGTGAAGAGACAATTGTCAGGCTTCTTCTCCAATAGTAATTAGCAAGGTAGAGGGGCGAAGAAGCAATTGTCAGGCTTCTTTTTGCACAGGTCGTGGCATTAGTCACAAACTGCCTCCCCCCAGCCCCTACTTCCTCCTCCCCTGGTAACTGTGAGCCTCCCTACACTCCACTTTGGGAGCTACTGCACAGCAACATTTCATAAACAGGCCTGAGGGTTTGTCTGCTGCCTGTCCTACTTCCTTCAGAGCGCCCAAGATCAGCTGGGCTGGAATGTCTGCCCATATCACGCTCCCGTGCTGCCCGGATGGGAGACGGAGACTTACCTGCTGAGGTCGAAGATGGCTTCTCACTCATGGTTTCGGGCTGCCAGCTTCAGTCACGTTACATTTGGCAGACGGGCCTCCCAAATCATGGTGTTGACTCTAAAAATCAGGAGAGGAAATAAAGTAAGTCTCGCTATTTTCAAAAGTCTTTAGGGTAACATTTACTTCATACACTGAACGTCATCCCTTCTGGCCCTAGGGGCCATAAATGCCCTTGCTCAAAATACGTACGTGAAACTTCAGGTTCTCAGGCCATGCCTCCATGCCAGGAGGCAGTTCTTTGTGCAATACACCATTAAGCACCTCTAGGGACTGGGCCCCTGAAGGAACTGCCTCGCCTAGTCCTCCGCAGTACCAGACAACTGTAGATACTTAGATCTGATGTGCACGCGTACAAATACGTGTACAAAATACTTCTAACTCCTCCAAAGGGTCATACTGAAACACAGTTAATATAAAAGACAAAAAACTACAACTGTTTCCTCCTTGAAGCACCACCGCTGACGGAAAGGTTCACAGCGAAGTCACAAGCGTTGATAACCCCGCACAAAGCAGTCGGTCCGAGACATCCCTTCTGAAAGGCTAGAGTGCTTTCCATAAAGCTATCTGTATCATCAGCTGTTAATCAGCACAGACCAATTGATTTCATCTTCCACTAAACAAGGGCCTGGCTCATCCTTGTTTTGGTAGATGTTCGTCTGTGATAGTTCTGTAGCTGTGACGGTGAAAGATAGTACGGCTTGGTGGCATCTTTGGTGCCGTTTCACTTATCATTTCACTCTGTCACTGGGCTTGGAGCCCAGGGAAGGGTTAAGCCCTGCCCTGCTTTTGCCAGGTAACAGCTGTTCTGCTTTCGGGATCCCTGGATCACCCAGGTTTTGGTGCAGTAAGTGGATGTCCTTGCAGGAGCTCCTGTGGGAGGAGCTTTGGGAAAACCAGTCAGGACTGGTCCCGCAAGCCCCAGGAGCATTCCTGCTCCCATGCTGATGCAACTGGATCCAATCTCCTGGCAGGCCAGCTGGCTGCTTTCCAAAGAGCTCCCTCCAGACTGGCTCGCACCTGAGCGGAGACCGGGGACGGCTGTGACGAAATTCGAGCAAGGGGACGAAAGGCCTTCGGCCTTCATTAAAGCTGGGAACACTCGATGAAGATAATGCTTGTTATTAATTGCCTCCTCCCAAGAAAACACGAGCTGCCTTGTTTTGCTGCGAGTTTACCATTCTGTGGAGCATCTCCCCAGCACCAGCGAGACTGTGGATGTTGAATCATAGTGTTGAACCGTAGCGCAATCGCTTGGGATGTATGAGTGGGATTCATTTAGAGACTGTTGTGCAACATCGGTGTGAGAAGGTAAAGCACAGAGTTATTTCAGTGGCAACACTCATCCTACTCCCACTCGGGATTCAGCATGTAACAGCTGTATGTGACACGCTCTGCAGCAGAGCGTGGACTTAAACGCATCCTGGAGATGAAAGAGCTGAACGGTGAGCATGGCTTAAGTACGCTCCACAACCAGGTAAAACCGGAAACAGGGTTTTAACAGAGAGAAAGATGCAAATTCAAACCATGTGTTTAAACTATATTCCAGATGCTCTGGGAAGGCCTCAGTTACCTATGGATGTCTTCTGAATGAAAGCAGCTATTGGCACAAGGCAAGATAATCTCGACAAAGAGAATCATGAATTGCTTTAATCATGTCTCACAGCAGAATTTTTCAGACCCCAGCAAAAGGATGGGATCTTCTGAACACTGCCGTTTTCCTTGAGCTCCCGCTAAATCAATGACAAAACTCACACTGGTGCTACTGGGACCGAGATGAGACAGCGCTGATGGCTAACAAGCTCCCCGCCATCACCGTTCACCACCCCTTCCCAACTTTTCTGCAATATTTTTGCTAACAGACACACGCTGTTGAGTCTTGCACTGCTTGCTCATTAGCGTTGCAGTAAGTGATTTCTTATGTAAATCGCGCCAGCCCACAGAAAAACCAGTTCAATTCCAGTCTGCACTGCTGGGATGGACACAGAACAGAGGAGAAGAGGTGCTAATGATCCCGGGGTTTTTTCTTTTTTTAAAAATAGAAAACCAAGGACCAGGCATAAAAGCAGTCATTGCATATCTTCCACCACAAGCAGAATTACCCTCGCGCATCTGCAGAGAGACTACTCCAAATACTGAATTCCCCTGGCTACCTATTTGCAAGTGCCGTCACCAAGCTTGTATGTACAGCAGCAGTTTCTGTGCACCTAATTAGAGGTTTGAAACTGATGAGCATTTTTGTCTGTGGACCTCATGTCTTCTTTCAAATCTTGACTTTACCTTTTAAAGGCAAGGCTGTGTAGCTAAGGGTAATAAATACATCCTTTCTACGTGGTGTCTCACAAACTTACAGACTGTAAATGTGACCGAGAAAAATAAGTGTGTAGCTATGCTAAGGGGATCCTTTCCTTCTTATTGCTGCTGCTAATACAAACTTCTCAAAGGCCTGGAAATGGTTTCTGTTTTTATCCGTGTCACAGCGTGCATCGCTGTGTCGGCACCCCGTCAAGCCTGCAGACAGGTAAGAGGAGCTTACTGCTGAACCTACAAAAGGCACTATGGCATACACTTACATAGCACAGGGGCTGGCCCTTCACATGCCTTACTATGCCTTAATACTCCTTACTATACCTTTCCTTAGTATTTGTAGTGGTATGAGAAGAGATATTGGTTGAATTTAGCACTTCAAGAGCTCCTCCCTAGGTGATAACAGAGCTCATGGGAATTACCCTAGATAAGTCTTTAACACTGAAAGTTGCTATTTTTCCATGGCAGAGGTATTTGCTGGGGAGTCATAATGTAAAATCCTGTACTTATTCTGGCCCATTTTGCTCTACTCTGCTACTCTATCCTTCCAGCTCACTCCCTCTCCCAGCTGAAATCCCAGCTGCTCCTGCCTTTTTCGGGCAATATGCTAGTGCTTGCGTAGAACATCTAAACAGGATTAAGACACATAGCTACCGTTCATGTTCTTGAAAAGCTTTCATCATAAATGAGAGGGACTAAGACCTGACAGGACATTTGTTGCCCTAAGCCCTGGTTTGGTTTTGTTCCGTTCTGCTCCACCCAAGAGGTGTCTGCCTTTCATCCCTGACAGTAATCGTCTCCGGGCATAAGACAGGAAAGCACCTTTCAACTGGAAGGAGCCAGATCCACAGGAGGCAGATAGGGCATGGAAGCAATGCAGACAGATATCAACGGGAGCCACAGTAACACTGTGCCTATGGAAATTACATTTCAAAGTTTCATTTGCAACTCTTTCTACCTGCCTTTTCTGTGTGCAGCTTTAATCATTTCTTAACATAAATCACACTGCTTAGAAATGTGAGGGCCAAGGACGCAAGAGGAAGGGAAGTCTTGTGGCTAAAACCTGGGACAGCTACCAGGTCCAGCTCTTGTTTGACCACCAACAATTCACCTTACTATCCCAGCAGTGAAGTAAGGAGTGGAATGCAGATCTGACAGCACATCATACGATCTGGATCGTTTCTGAGGTGCTCAGACCCTACACTGACAGGAGCTGTGGATGTTCTAATAGACACATTTAAATATACATTCATTGCTTGAGACACCTAAAAGTCATTTTTGTTTCCACTGTTTTCTAACTAGCTATATGCAGTGCTGAAGAGATTTCCTTTCCTAAGCAAAAAGTACATAACTGATGCTAAAACACGTACTTCCTTATCTTCCGGAAAACTAGCCGGTTCCAAGCACCACCCATGAACTGATTCAGTCTGTAAGTGACTGCTGTCCGATACCCAAATACAAATTCATTGCCAGCTGTGTAAGGAAAATCACACTCAAAGAAGGAAGCAGTTTTCCAAGGTCTGGACCGAAGCATCAGTAGGCAAGAAACCAAAGGCAGTTAGAAGTCATGATGGTGTTATCTGACTTAGCTTAGCGTGCATGGCGTCGGAATGAGGGTATGACATCTAGGTTAAGACACATTCAAAATGCTGGATTAGATCAGACTCTCAGACTATTTAGCTTTGCTTTTTGTCCCAAAATGCAGAGAACAGGCTGCATTATTTCAGTCAAAA
Organism: Pelecanus crispus; assembly: GCF_030463565.1. Lineage (NCBI taxonomy): Eukaryota > Metazoa > Chordata > Aves > Pelecaniformes > Pelecanidae > Pelecanus > Pelecanus crispus. The sequence continues at coordinate 1,163,759 of NC_134646.1, forward strand.
AATATTGAGCTGAAAAGTGTCTTTTTTTCTGAATTACACGCAAAAAGATATGTATTTCTGACACAAAAAGTGTACGAATGAAAATTCGGTTTTTCTCTAGAAAAGTTGCTACTCCCCTTACTAGGAAAATGCCTTTGGAAAGCATTTCTTTACCCTGGACTTAAGATGTCCCACCTCATGTGTCTCCTTTGGTTGAAAAAGGCACAAATCCTGCTTCCTTGGCTTTGGGCCTAGACCCACAGTAAGCAAACAATAGCTGTTTCCCTCTGACATTCACAGGCGTAGCTGTCTCAATCGAGCAAACTCACGAGTCATAGGCAAAGCCAGACCTGCAGTAAGTGAGGATTACTCGCTCAAGGAAGGTGTAACCAGCAGAGGAACGATAGGTATGTACAGCTTTGTTCACAAAATGAGAAGGAATCAAGGTCTGCTTCTTAAAGGCTGTCTGACCCTTCTGTCCACTGATCTATCTCATGTGAATGGACTCAATCACCAACACTGACAACCGGCCCTTGCTCCTCGAGCACGCTCACTCGCTGCATTCAGCTGTCACCAAGAACGCGACACCATTGCTTCCTATCAAAGATAACGCCTCAAGAGCCAAGTGATTGCAGGATTGTTCACTGAAGCGAGACATACCATTAGTGCATCGAGAAAACCTCTTCAAAGAGAGGCAAGAATGTGTCCCAGTTAACAACTTTGCTTTCAGATATGTTTGCTCAGGTACTAAAGTATTTGTAGCGCTAACAGTCTAGGTAAGTATATCGATATAAAAACATGTCCGAAGTTATTTTAAGAACTCAAAACTTTACACCGGTTACTGGAAATGGCATGGAACAACCCAAAGGTGGATTTAGACAAATCACTGCACAACATCTACTTGCAGCCACTGCCAGTACAAACGCCTTCATAGGCGTCCGTGTATATCTGGATTTACCAAGGAAAAGTGAACATCTTAAAACTTGTACCTTTTCATTGCCACAGAGTAGAACTGGCCTTCCTATAATATCCAGCAAGCCACGATTCAAAGTAACATCTGCTACTACTCTGAGGGAAAAGGAGCATACTGGGAGGAGGGCGGGAGAGGGGAGGAGGGAAGCGAAGTCCAGAAGTAGACAGGAAGCTACGCTGGTCATAGACAACTGCAAAGCACTCAAAAGTTCCATAAACACACAGTAGAGAAGAAGACCATGAGGAGCTACAGTTTTTTTCTACAAAATGCAATAATGATGGAGAACAAAACATTCGGGAAAGAGGAAGGAATTGTGCAAGCAGACATGACCCTCACATTACCAAATTCCTGGATACTGATCTGGATATCAAAAATACCTTGCAAAACCAGCCATGTGTGCAGAAAATTGTGCAAGAAGAGCAGGCTACTCTTCCAGGTCTCAGCTGAGGCAGCTACAAGCGACAAGGACACAGGAGCTCTCCTGTCAAAGTAACATTGCCACTGGAAGGTCAGGAAAAATCTGGAGGCATAACTTACGAATACAACGTGGGACCGGAAACCCAGGCATGCTTAGTGGAACTAAGGTAACTCCATGGTGAGGGGAACAGGTTAAAAGCCACATGATGTATCTATCCCGAAGAGCAGACCTGGCTGTCCAGGATAAACAATAAAAATTATCTTTGGCCTTGCCCTGCAGCAGATCAGATTTGCTTGTCACGCAAGTGTAGCATCCTTGGACAGCGAGAGACTTCCAGACATACGGTTCCACCCATCAGTTGTGTTTTTTGTCTTTCAAGCAACCAACCCAGTGGACACTGTAGGCCTTGATGGCGCTTGTGTATCAAATTTACATTAGGAAGCTGGTAGCAAGCTGTTATTAGTCAGGGCCATAGCTCACACAGAAAAAAAAATTACTGCTTGCTAGCAAGCACTATAAGAACACTGGATGTGACTGACCCCATAGCAAAAGTCTTCTCTACGAGGGAGTTGCTGGCTGGCCTACCTCAGAAAATCTGTCTGTAACCTAAATCCTTTCAGAGGAACAAGTCTTCTACGAAGCCTGTCCTCCACTGTTTCCAAGCTTTCAGCTCAGGAGACTCAGCAATGATTTTCCTTCCTGATTATTGATACAAGTTCAAGTCCAAGCCAGGACAATGCCAACTGACACTCAAATGTTCAAGAGTCCAACCTTCCAGAAACAGCTCAGTTGGCCCTCTCCAGTTCCCAACTGCCTATTTTTGGAAAATACCCTCCAGTCCACTCAGTAATCAGAGTGTGAAAAATACACAACAGATGGAATTTACAAGTTGCACTAGTAGCTTCACTCCCATTAGGCTTTCAAGCTGGGCAGAGAAGAAAAAAAAAAAAAAAACCAGCTCAGTTTCTACGCTAGCATTGGTTCAGCCTATCAAGTAGAAAACCTGATATTTACTCCAGAAAGAAGACTAGAGATAGAAGAGTTTCTGGAAGAAGAGTCTCATGGCTTTCAAATGGGAGTTGCAATCCATCTCCAGTCTCACTAGGCTATGGCTCAGTTACCACTGAGATTGAGCTTGTTTACTCCAAAGCAAAAAGCTTGGCATAACTTACAGAAACAGTTTTTCTTGCCAGAGCTCTAATAGCAAATGTCTGTGGAAAAGCTGCTTGGAGAAGTGCTGTTTACTTTGGTAATGAAGCAAGTTCCCTGGAATGAAGTCTTGCAATCTTCCCAAGAGATGTTGCAATACATTTACCTGTACCTCAGCTACATCCCATACAGGCTGGTCTCAGAACTACTTGGCTAAGTCAGGAGGCCAAGGCATCTCAGCTACTCCAGACAGGACTACGCTCTGCTCCTGCACTGGGTACACAACTGGCATCCTAATTGCAACTGGTCATTCTTTTTTTCTCTGCTTTTAGCTAAGCCCCAGCCAACGCCATCTCTTGTAGACGCTTTTGAGAAAAGAACCTCAAAACAAGGCTCTCATTCATTTTCTCTCTAACTGTGGCTTTAAAGCCCCACTCGCCCCCCCCACTCATTTTTTTAAGGCAACTCTACACACTTAAGACCCCAACTCACTGCTGGAGGTGCTAAGAGGGAACACCAACATACAGTTGGACTAATAACCACCTGGGGAGGACAAGAAATTCACGGTAGATTGTGGAGGCCAATGCTCTCTTTCTGTTTAGAGAGTCACTGGCCTGAGGCTGTACTGCTTTTCCTCCTTTATTTAAGACTAGGTTTCAAAAGCTGCTGTCCAAATTCTCTCTGACCACACAGAGATGAAAGGCTCTCCGCTCTTCAATGTTCCCAGCTCTTGAGTCCAGTGCAAAATGCTACTCATTTGCTCAAACTTCAGTTTGAGACTCTGCTTCCAACGAGACAGCTCATTTAGCCCCTCCCTAAGCCAGTAACTAAAAGATCTCTCTGTAGTTGGAAGTAAATGGACTTCCTACTGAAACTGGTACTTGCATTTGCACATTCTGTTTACAAACAACTTGCACTCTTGTGAGAGCACAGAGCTCATCCTTCACACATGGCTGTACTTCTCCACAGTCCTGCTCTGTGCTCCTAAGTGTTGAAATTCCTGCTTTGAGGTGAAACCAAGCTCTAATTTCAAGTGTTTACATGTACTCCCGAGAGCAAGGAAAAAAATCTTACCATGATTAGGTTATGTAAAAAGTTTAATTATAAAATAAATAAGTTTGTTATGGAAACATTAAATATTAAATACAGTAATAAATATTTACACATTTACAGATATGACTTGACAATTAATGGTGTTTCTCTGCTACCAGAAGAATTCTGCTCTGTTTATACAGAACACATTCACTCTTCCAAGAAGAAACTGAACTCAAATAATACTCTGTGCTCAAGACTGCATGGACAGTTCAAGAAACCAAGGACACTGGGGTCAGAAGAGTTTGAGGTAAGTAGAGTTCTTCGCACCAGAAGGTAGAGCACAAGAGACCACTGCTTGCAGAGTGTCAGTGCATAAATTTAATTCTTCAAAGGAACAGGTTCTTGGTCAAGTTCAACTGACTGAATCTGATGTGAAGCATTTTATACTTCATGTGCTGCTTAAGGCAGCACAGCGTATCTGGGTAACAGGAGTATCTTTGTGTTTCTAACAGATGGATCCAGGCTTACCAGCTTGTTTGAGCATGGATCTTTTCCTTCAGATCTTTCATTTAGTGTCTCAGCATCCTGAGGAGACTAATTTTAACTCAGGCTAGCACACACACAAATGGATAGCTCCACTCACACAACGAGTCCTACTGAATTCAGAGGGATTACTTTCCACACATACAGTAACAGAACCCAAGTGTGGCTGACTAAGATCTGCCACCAATGCCCTGCAAGTCAGAACTAGAGATGAAGTCCTTTGAAGCTGATATCAACAGGGAGCACAGCGACAGCAGAATTAGGTTTTTCATCCACTGAGGTCTAGGGAGAGAAGCCATCCAGAGCTCTTCCCTTTTTAACTTTGGGAGAGGGAAGGAAATTTTCTCCCCTCCATCCATTCCTCAAAGCCGGAAAAAGCTCTCTCCCTCAGGGTTCGAGCTGCCAAAGGAGACTTGCTAACAGAAGAAAGTCCATCCACACAACAGCAGAGACTGGGGCTCCAGCGCTGCCAGAGTGGGCTCAGCAGCAGTAGTCTCTAGCAGGTCTTGACAGCAGGTCCTCTACCCCATAGCGGCAGCTCCTTCCACATCCTTGTGCCAAGATGTAGCGGTAACTGCCCTCCCCAGCAAGCGATTCAGCAGCAAGTGGCATGTTGGCATCTCCTTGCAGCAGCCTCTGTCTTGATGAATCAGGGCTTAGTGGCAACAGCTCCAGCCCCACAGTGTCCAGGTGGGTGTGTCAGGTAGCCAGAGGTACCCTGCAGCTTGGCAGTGGCCACATCAGAATTGTTCTGTAAGGGGCAGACCAGGCACGTTAATCACCACCCAAGACACAAGCACTCCGTGCTAGAACTGTGTCAAACCTACATCTGAGGGAGGCAGGCAGGTTAAGTATGCGCACACACCTGAGGACACTCTGCTAGATACTCTTCAGCCTCAAGTGAGCTTTGAGCAAAGCATTCCAATGGCCACTGGACCAAGCTTGGACAGGGCCTGTGATGGCATGTGGCAAAGCAGAACTTCTGCCACAACTTCTCAGGACTATCCTTTATAGTTTCCTCCTTCAGCTTGTAGTATAACTCCTGTTCAATAACAGTCCTTGAGTATCCTGTTAGGCACACTTTTGCTCAGAAGAGACCAACTTGCTTGCTCATTAAAATCCACCAGATTTCTCCCAGGAGCAATTCACCTAGGCCAAGGAGCTTTAGCACTCAGTTGCTATGACAGTATGTAACTTGACTGAGAGGCTAGCTATGGTGCTCACAGAATTGGCAGCTTTGTCTTGGCTTACAGCCTCTAAGCACCAGAAACTTCCTGATGCCTTGCAGAGAAGACATGAAAATGCTCCGCACTTCTCTTACGAGGGGTGATGATCCACTCGGCTGCTGCACCGTCTTCCATGATGGAAGCCTACCATGGTTTCTTGCACTAAACCTGCCTCTGCCCAGATATGAAGGTGGGGTTTTTTTCTTCATAAATCCACTTATCACAGTACAGCTTCCTATCCTCACTTTTCCTTCAAGACAGCACCCAGAAAGCTAACAGCGCTGTTGAAGAACTCGCACAACTCGGGTGGTTTCTGGAAACCAGAAAACCAACCCAGTCATTCCCATGTAACCTGTGTGTTTCAAGGCACTTCAAGTGTTAGAAGCAAACACTAGCTTTGCAAAACATGCAGGCAATTATCAGATGGTAACTCCAGCCTGGAAGGACTGAAAGGCATTTCAAGTCAGCTTTCATACCTGCCTTCTCCTCATTTACACACCAACATGGCCATTTCTGCTTTCTTGTCGAAGTTTTTTCCTTTCTTCTTTCTCTTCATACTGAGGACACTTTTTTCTGACCCTGTGGAATTACGGCATGTGAGAGGTCATTTTGAACCCTGACGTACACCCTGTTGTTACCAGCCCCCACATCCTCTGCAGCATTCAGACTCATGTCCTTTGAATCCTCAAGCCACTCCTCAGCACCAGGAAGTTTCAAGCAAGATTGTTTTTAAAACACTCAGCATCAACCAGTGTCCGACAATACCATCAAGGCGGCCCTGAATTAGGCACTGCCAGTTTAGCCTCACAGCACCAGGACTTCTGGCTTAAGCCCGAAAAGGCAGCAAGATGAAGAGGGTTTATTGCTGGAACTGAGCCAAGCAGCAGGAGACTTTCTGGGGGACAGACTTCCTGGTGGCTTTAGCAAACAGCTGCAGAGACCAGACTGCCTCCTTCCTCCCCACAGCAGAGCCCTGTGGACTTATTAAGTCCACATTAAGTATTAAGTCCCTATCCCCTTGATGTGTCCCTTGGAGCTTATTGATCTTCTCCCTGTTTCTCCAGTCTTTTCTAGCAACTGTTCCAAACAGACCATCTAGCTTCTCCGGATGAAGGTACAGATTAATGAGCCTCATGCTTCAAGCCTGCAAAGGTTCAGAGCGTGAAACAAACACAATCCTATTCCATGGCTCGCTCCAGAAAGTAACAATGATTATCTGCTCTTACAGCAGTACAGAACTGGCTATCTCTCCTAGCAGCGAGGAACGAGGCAGTGTTCAGAGAACAAGGGTTCATCCCGGCATTCCTCAAGCTCAGATCTAAATATGAAGCAACAGTGAAATGACAAATGCACACCTTGTTTCCTGAATTGCAGGAAAGGGTACAGCATGTACCCAATTCAGTTGATGTACTTCATCAAGGTCTAAAATTAGACTGAACCTTTGAGTTTCACATACAATATCCCAGTGTCAGAACTGGAGGACTGCTCCAATACTCAGCAAACACTGGAGTCGGGCTCCCCGTGCTGACTGTCTAACCTCAGCACTAACTCCTGGCGAGCACACTGGCAAGATGCAAAGGCACAGGGAGTCCTAAGCTGCTGCATACTCCTTGTTAGCAGCTACAAAGAAGCATTTGCTGTAAGGTCTGAAACATGTACCCAGAAAAGCTCTTGTAATTTATTCAGAACAGAAGCCCAGATTCTAATTACCCACCACACTGAACTGTCAGCAGTTGGTTAGGCTGGGATGGCTGTTCCCTCCATCCTAACAGCAAGCAGCACAGTATTTGGGACTGACAGCGCTTGTTCCGACAGCTTCCCCCCCAATGTAAGTATTCAAGCCCAGCAGCCTCCATTAATAAATGGACTGCTGGAGCACCATTTCCTTCCCTCCAGCTGTGTACCTGGTTGTTGGATAATAGCCATGCATGAGGCTGTTACGTTACTGCTTGCAGGCTTCTCCATAAGGATTAGGGAAGGCACTGCTGTGTCAGCATTAACGCTCCTCCTCCACTTCTGCAGCACCGTAACTACCCTGGTTGCAGCAAGAGCAGAAAGGCTCTTGTTTTAAACGTAAGGCTGCCCACAGCCAATAGCGAGAGACAGTAAGTGAACACTTGGTCACTTATGAACTTCTCAGACCTCGCTTCTACCCTCAAGACATATCCAAGCTGGGATAAGAACGCAGCCCTTTTGGATGTCTTCCACACAGCTAATTCAGATGAGCCACGCACATTTCAGGGCTACTGGACACAAGCCCCGCTCACGCTTAAGCTAGACAGACACCAAAGAGAATAATACTTACTGCACTATCACAATGATAAGTACAGTAATGAAGCTGATGCTTGAGAGCAGGACAGCTACCACTACCAACACAGTCTTCGAGTAGTCTGCCACATCATTCTTCCTTTGAGTCTTCATGAACTGTTCACCACAGCGCTCACCAAAAAAATCCTGATGACACCTGCAAGTAAACATTAACACAGGTTCTTATCAGCTCCGGTGCTGTCTGCAGCCAAGGACACCCACACACACGCAAACCTGACTTAGGCATCTTCAGAGTTTCCCATGAATCTCAAGATGCTCCCTTTAGAGCGTGTTCATGAAATGCAGTCTCTGCTCTAGCACAAGGTTTGTCAGCATTTCAACAAGTCGAGATTAGTTTGGGCGTGATGTTCCAGGAAGACACGCCTTTTCATTCTTTTGGTTTGAGTTTATGACCAACTGATGAGTTCAGTGGCTTGTTATGCATCTCAGATTCCATCATCACTTAATTTACATGGCAGAAAGATTCTCAGTCAAAATACCGCAGGAGACGGCTCTATGCCAAGTTGACACTGATTTTTCCTCTGAGCCCTCACACGCCACTGGCTCATGCCAATCACACCTAACTCACAAGGTACAAGTGACTTACTTGCAGGTCACCATCTGGAGATGTTCTAGGTATATGCATTCACCATGGATGCAAAAGTTTTTGTATTCCATTTCACAGGGAGTTCCTTTCTTTTTGTTTTTCCCTTTGTTTTTCTTCCTTCTTGATTTGCCGGCATTCTTCTCACCCCCCCTCTTTGTTGGCTTGGGTTTAACCACAGGTTCAACTGAAAAAAGGACAAGATGACTCAGTCTAGCAATGCTAGAAAGCTAGATTCCGTGAAAACTGAATTACAGAATTTGGTAGGGGGGGGCAGGGGGATGGCCACTGCAGGAGAATCTGTGACCAGGAAGCATAGGATGCAAGTAAGCATGCAGCTGGGCATCTCACAGCCAGCACAAAGGCAGCAAGCCTAGAAGCAAATGAAGCTCAACTCCGCCACCATTAAGTCCTGTGCAATGCAGACCAAACGCAGTAGGAGCAGATGAGCCGAGAGCGCCACCAGAGATGAAGAGCAGAGCTGAAGGACCGCAGCATTTCACAGCATAAGATACTGGAGTGAAACCATACAGGTTCAAGCAAAAACCTGTAAAGAACATGGAGTTCGCACCGAGCCAAGCCATCCACTAGTTTAGCATCGACTCAGATACAAGGCTAACAGCCTCCATCTCTCTAAACTCTCCATTTGCATCAGTGATGAAAGGCATTACAACTCACTAGATAGTCCTGGGTGCTTGCAGAGGCAAGACAGCTTGCTGTCCCAGTTAGCATACTTGTTTCTCCCAAATAACCTGTAGTGCTGTCTTCAGCAGAAGATAGTTCATTTCCAGTTCTCCTACTTTGAGGAAGATGCCAAGTGCACCGAAGGAGTGAAAGCAGGGTAGTCCGCAAGAGTCAGGTTATTTGTTCTGTGCTTACTGTTGCCCCTCATTATCTCAATTAAGACAAACCTCTAGAAGAGCGTGGTTTAAAATGCTGGTGACTTAGTAGCCTTTGGATTTAAGAGAAGGCAATCATCTTCCTTTCACTTGGGGAAAACAAGCTAAAGCCAGTCACTGACTAAGGGTCATAAGCTCTGCGGCTGCTCCAAGCAGCAGCCAAAATTCCACAGGATTGTTTTAGAGCAAGTTGCTAAAACACTGGTTCTCTGAAGAAACCGTCCCTTTACTGCTGGCCATAAAGTGAGTCTTCTCAGTGTGACACTGTGCTATTCAGGAGTGACAGTTAAGCAGGTGACTTTGAACAGGTCTTAAGAACAGTAGAGCTATTTACAGTGCTCTTAAATTTCTCTATTGTGCTCTGCAGACCTAATGAAAATAATTTTTGGAGTACTAATATTTTACCCAGAGCACTATGCATATAGGCAATCACCACAATAGGATGCAACTTGATCCAACTGCTTCAGAACCCTGTATTTCTAGTGGCGAGAAGAGAGCCTGCACAAAGAAACAAGGTGTAGTTCACTGTTGTCTAGACAGCTGATTGTTTTAACTTCTAGAGCAACAAGCCTGGCTTGAAGTTACTTAAAAGCAAAAACGCCTTCAGCAACCAGAAGTCCAATTCAAATGGTATAAGCTATATTAATATGTAAACGAGGAACACTGCTCCTGCAGCAAGGTTTCCTGTCCCTAGAAGTGTGAGCTTACTGCTGACAGCCGAGGCCCCTGTTCTGTCCAGTTCAACTTGCTATTTAGGTTCACACTTTCATAATTAAGGCTGTTTCCATTCTTCCCTCTTCGAGGCTCGGCTTGTCAGTTTGATCTCTGTGTCCCTGTCTGCAAGCTGCGTAGCCAGGAAAGCCATCCGCAGTTGAATCATTACAGCTTGAAGGCTCCACAGATAAACCTCATGCCAAGTAGAAGAGCTGGTCTACAAACCAACCACCTTTGGTAACCATTCTGGTTCCTGTGCAGTTATACAACGCTTAAGTCACCAAGCCAGTCGTTTTACAGGCCCAACTGCTCAAGAACTCTGACATTCCTGTTTCCCCTGGAAGTCTTCAACTCATGAAAAACTTCAGCAAGGGTCCACAAACTCCCCAAACTAAGTATCTGGAGCACAGTTCACCCTCACCTAAGAGATCCTTTAGGCTCATTCAAGTCTCGAGGTGTTTCCGCAGAAAAAAATAGCCAGATCCACCCTAGAGGGCAACAGCACCAGCCTACTAACATCTACAGAGCTAGAAATCACTTGGAGGTACCTGGCGTGTCTTATAATTGCAATTAGGCCAGAACCAACAAAATCCTCCCATCCCTGTAGCCAGGAGGGCTATTAATATCTCCTCACACCTTACAAGTGGACAAATTACAATCAATCCACACAATAGCTATTGACAGTGAAGTATTGCCTGAAAGACGCTTAACAAACTTTTCTGTAGCCACTTAAAGAGGTTTAAATTTTGGCTTTTGCAGGAAATTTTAGTCAACTCCAACCCAAATAAGCCATCTGGAGAAAACGCCCAGGAAATCCTTGGAGCAAGAAAGACAACCCGATATTAAACCCACCTTTGGGGCCAAACGGCACCCGTAAGCCCCGCTGGGGCTTCCACGTTAAGTAGGTGGCAGCCACCCCACCACAACCTTCTTGTCAGGTCTACCAGAGGAGAGCAGTCCAGCAGGCAACCTGCCGCTTCCACACACTCTAGTTGCGTTCACGCTAAGTTTTCATCCCTGACAACTTATTTTTAACGCAAGAGTTTCAAGCAGAAGCATGCTTTTGCTCCATGCTCTAGGAGCTAAGCGCAGCAGCCTCACAAGAGAGACAAGTCCGAAAAAGCGGGGGCTTCCATCTAGAGAGCCCTCAGGCCTGGCGCCGAGGAGCTGACGAGCCCCTCTCGCACCTGGCCCCGTCCCTGCAGACTCACCTCGGATCAAGTCATCCACGATGTACTGGTGGACGGGCAGCGCTTCCTCGTACTCCTCATCCTCCTCGTAGTCGGGACCCGACACGGCCTCGCCCTCACGGGTCTCCGGCTGCCGCTGGCCAGGGCCCCCGTGCCGCTCGGGCTCCGTGGTGTTGGGCGAGGACCCGGCGACGGGCCGGCACGCTGTGAGGGGAAATGGCGCCGGGAGTGAGGGAGGGAGGGAGGGAGGGGAGAGGAGGGTGGGCAAACCAACGGCCGCCGCGCGCGACGCCCCCCTCACGGCCCCTTCCCGCCAACGGCCCCAACCGCCGCCCCGCGGCTCCCCTCGGCACGCACCTGCCAGCGCGGCCAGCGCGGCGATCAAGGCCAGGGCGCGCATCGGCGGTCCCGGGGCTGGGCGGCGAGGGAACAGACCGGTGCGGCGGCGGCGGGCGGTGCGCAGCGCTCTATGAGGAGCCGCCCGCCGCCGCCGCCGCTTTTATAGGCGGCCGGCGCTCGCGCGCCCGGACGCGGAGCGGCGTCAGCGGGGCGGGGCGGGGCGGGGCGGCAGGTGAGGGCGGGGCGGGCGGCGCAGGCGCGGCCCTCGCGCTCCGGCGGCGGCGCGGGGCGGCGTTGCCATGGAGACGCCGGCGCACACCGCCGCCCGCCCTGACGGCGAGGCCGCGCCGCGCCCGCGGGCTCCGCTCTTTGCTCTGCACCCCCCACGCCCCAACACCCCCCCCCACACACACACCCTCCCCGGGCTCCGCCGGGAGGAAGCAGCCGCGATCCGGCACAAACAATTTTCGGCAATAAACGGGGCGACGGCCCTGAGCCTCGGCCCGCGCGCGCTGGCTGCGGCGGGGCGTGAGTAAGGGCTGAGTAACGCGTGGAAAGCAGGGCGGGCAGGCATCCAGGCAGAGGCGAAGGCGCTCCTTGGGGCCACGGTGGCTCACGGTGGCCGCGCTAGCCCTCGGCGGAGGGCGCCTTGCCGCGCCCGCCTCTCCTGGGCCGCTGCGTAAGGCAGCGTCGACGCAGCCCTACTTTTTAGGGGGGAAAGGCCACAGGGCAGCGGGTTGTAAGGGAGCCGGGGAAAGCCAAAAAAGCCCTGCAAGAGGGCGAGGACGCAGAGATCGGTTCCCCTCTGCTCCGGTGCCCGCGAAGGCTCTGCGCGGCACGGCGGGGCGGGAGGGCAGCGGGCGGCGACGCGGCCGAGCGGTGGGGAACGGAGGATCCGGGCAATGGCCTCCCCTAACCGAGGGGGGCTGGAACGCTACTCACAGCTCAGGAACCCGACAGAGCCTTTGCTCCAGGTGGCCGGCATCCAAGTCGCTCCGTCACTTGAACCTTCTCCCCGCTTCCACGCACACCAAGGCAGGACACGCGGCTCCGGGTGCCGTCTTTGCCGGGTCACGCCAATCTCAAGAAGCGATGCCCAAGAGCTCTGAAAAAGAAGTCGGCAAAATCGGTCGCTCAGTCGTTAACCTGCAACAGACGGCCCCTGCAAAACCTCCGTCAGCCCCTTTGTGCATAGTGCAATTAAAACTGATTTTCATTTGCTGACGGCTTTACTGTTGGGTGTTTTTTATCGTGGCGTTTCCCCTCGTTTCCTGTGCCTTTTCTCACAGTGTCCACAGCAGAGAAAAGACAAATCCTGCTCGGCCACCCGCAGCCCCGGGACAGAGAGTGCTCGGTCCAGCTGCAGCACCAGCAGCTGTGAGTGCAGTTTCTCCAAAGGCAGAGACTTTGGTGTCCCTTCTGTCAAAACGTGGGGTTGCTTGTGCGAGAACGGCCGACGGGAGGTTTGTAAACCGGGAGTTTTCCTTCACTCCCGCCTGCCGTGCTCAAGGCCTGCTCCCTCAGCGAGGCACTGCAGCTGCCCTGCTGAATTTTCTTTTTTGCAGGTATTAAAATGAAGTATTTGTCCCAGCTTTTTTTATCAGGGATTCACTGGAAACATTTTCAATTCCTTTTTTTAAGTTCAGTCGAAGGAATATACTGAGCACCGAAAATTTCAGCCCCGTGTGCTACGCTTGGCAAACCGCTAAGCAATCGACAGGGGAAGCTTAGCGGGGGAAAGGCTGAATGACCCGAGTGCAATCGCCCGTGTTACCTGCACTGTTTAGAGACCAAACACGGCACGTCCAGCGCCTGACTCACCATGTTCCCTCTCTCCAATCTCCAGCTGATGGCTCCGTCTCACTGACTGGCAGCAGCAAGGAATTTGGCTCGGCATGCTTCGAATTTGTCAGGCATTTTGCCGACTTCCTCCTGCCGCTCCTGCTTCCTTGAAGAAGGGGCAGCCTGGCATCCACCAGCACGCCTCCTCGGCGTGCAGAAAATGCAGCAAGGTGGCGATGGACGCCGGTTGCGCACGGGGAGGTTCAGGTGGGACATCAGGGGAGCTCTTCCCAAATGGCAGCACCCTGGCAAAGCCCTGCTTGGCTGCTTCTCTCTCCCTCCCGAGGCCACGTGCTTCAGGACATTCAGGGTGGGATCCCGCCGCAAGCCCCAGCTCTGCCGTGTGCTGTCGGGGAGGAGGAGGCACTAAGCTTGGCCGTGGCCTTCCTCCAGGGCTGGAAGGACGCTTGGTGTCTGCCCCCAGGCTGAGCTCCCGGAGGATGTCCCCAGGAGCGGTGAAAGGAGGAGAAGCCTTGAGGGGGCCGCAAGGCTCGCCCCCGTGGGCTCCCCGGCTCTGGCTGGGCCGGAGGGGCAGGTTGCTGCGCCGGGAAGGGCAGGGCTCACCTTTGGGAAGGTGCTGGTTCCCCGTGGATGCAGAGTGCCACCTACTGAGCCACCGCTCCTGGCAGCACCCAGGGTTTTCCATCGGGATGCCCAGGCTGGGGCTGCTGCTCAAAGTGCCCTTGCCTGTTCTGGCTGGTCCATCGTGCCGGTCCCAGAGGACAGGGAGCCTCCCCAAAGGCTGGCGAGCCCAATGGGCTGCACCTTAGAGATGAGCAAGGAGCCTGTGAAGGGAGCTGCAGGCACGGGCACAGCCAGAGCCTTTCCTTGCTGCCTGCCCTGAGCCAGACCTTGTTTTGCATGGGCTGGCGGCGCGGCGGGAGGAGATGGGCCGGTGGTACGCTGCGCTGCCCCGTTCTTGCGGGTGGAAATGAACACCTCGGGAGCCGGGATGGTCCCTCCTGTCCCTCGACCGTCTTTTTGCTAGTCCTGAAAACCTTCAGAGCAGCCTGGGCTCAGGCAGCACGCGACAGCACCCGGCGCAGGTGGCGCTGGGGCCAGCTTCTTTCCCCTTTGGTCTCTGGCCGTGTCTGTGGAATACACGGCCACGATGGAGGGGAGGTTTCTCTCTGTCGGTGTGCTTCTCCTCTCCCAGGCTCATCTCCAGAAAACATCCCAGCGATGAAGGCTGTGGCTGTTTCCTGCTGTGTAGCAGCACATCATCTGGCTACCTGCAGCCCCGGGGCCACAGGGCCATCCCGGCAAGGACCTGATGTCCCGAGGCAGCGGTTCAGCATCTCCCGCTCTGTGGTGAATCCCAGCAAATTTTGCTGACTTGACATTAATGCGCTCTCTCCTTTTGCTTGGCAGCTCCCGGGACCTGCTGTCCCCCTCACTGACCATGGCCACCTTGAGACGACTAAAAAGGAAGGCTGTGCCCAGGATGTGAAATTGCACGCTGGTCAGCTGTGGGTTGTGCTAGGAGCCACCGGGCTGGCAGAGTATTTGGATTATATTTCCTTCTGCTCTGACCCCAGGGAGCAGGGTGACAAGCCACCCTGCTCTCACCCCGGACATGGCCCGACCCTTCCCCAGCTGTGCCGTGGCGATCAGGGGCGTAGGCAGGCCCTTGCGGAGGCGAAGCGACATCGACGCTGACAGCTGCCCGGCCTTGGCGGAGCGCGCTTGGGCATCGTGTCTTCCAGAAGAGTCCGAGTGCCAACTGCGACGATCTCATTATTCATTCTCTTTACTTTTGATAAAACCCCCAAGATTTGATGCCTTCACTGACATCAAATGTTTATTTTGCAAGGGCGGGCACAGCTGACCTGGGTGTTTGAACATGAGTTATCCTTTCTCATCCATCCAGTCGCGAACAGGTGGAAAAGGGTAATGACTCAAACCGGAGCGGTGTCTGCTTGGGCAGCTCACCAGACTTTCACTTGACTTGTGATCTGCAGACGCCAGTATCTTCTGCTATCAGCAGCTCCCTCATAGGCAGGGAGGGAGCTTTGAAGTGAGGCATGTGTGACTCCGGTTCCTGCTGATGTAAACCAAGATTGCTGTAATAAAGAGGATGTAGATACGTAGCCGGGTGTCAGTGAGGAGGGAAGGGGAAAGGCCCGGATGCTGCCTTTCTGGAAATGGTACACATTTTGCTAGCCTCCGAGACGTGTGGGCATTCAGATGGCCGTGCATCCCTGCCGTGAAAGCCCTAGGCAGATAATTTTTTGCTAAGATGGTGATGTTCTCCCTGTCCTCCACTCCTTTTCCCAAAACTTAGGCTGCAACAGCGATTGCATGAGCGAAACCTGTCCAGAAAGGAAATAATTTATGCACTTGTACTGCATCAGCTGTTCACCCCGGGGAAGTCTGCCCGGTGGCACGTGTTCTCAGTCACTCCGCATTTGACTGCAAAATCTTTTGGAGCATGTCTAAAGAGAAAAACAAAAAGGACAGAAGCTGCTGGCCCCCATGACAACAAGATCTGGATTTTTCTCTCATTTATATCAATACAAATGAGAAACAGTCCCCTGAAAAATCTAAAGGGTACATTGTCAGCCAACGGAAACTCCAGCAACCCTGAGCATCCCTGCTTAATCTGATGAAACATGCAGCGGTGCTAAAGAGTTTAACGCTACCAAATCGCAGCGGTGGGATTTTACACTTGCTTTCCGCAGGCTTTCACAAATGGCAGGCAATGGGGAACACGGCCTGATAATTTGCAGAACAGCGTGGCCCATGTTGTGGCTCCTGTTGTTGCCTGCTCACTGGCACTAGATACAGCTGAGCAGGACAGGCCGGGCTCAGTTTTGCGTCGGTGGCGGGGAATGTGTTGCAAGCCTGTCCGGGACAGCAGTCCTGCCACGTGCTAAGAGATTTTTTGGGAAGCTGCCTGCTGTTAGCACGCTGCCCTGGGCTTCGACTGCTCTATTTTCCACACAGCATGCACCGAGCAGCTCTCGTTTGACCAAACACATCCTCCAGCACTCACCCACTCATTTTTGTGCAATGGCTCAATTTGCAAATGCTCAGGGACAGATCCTGACCCCAGCAGTAATTGTAAGGACCTGGAGCCACAAGCTGGGTGAAGCAATACTGGATTTACACTAGAATGGGGAGCTGTCCCTCAGCCAACCATCTCCCTCTCTAATACACGGCCTGCCATACCGGAGAGCAGTGACAGTTGCTGACCTTTCTTCCATTTCCTGAGGCAATTCACAGAAACTTCCCCCAGGATTCGCCGGCGAGGGCCGGCTCGCGGCCCTACCCATGCCCCCCCGCTCACGGCAGGCTCCCCACAGCACCCCAATGCAAAACCACCCTCCTGACGGTGCTTGCCTGGCCCCACGCGACAGAAAGGGGTAGGTGCTTTAGACAGGAATCCCTGAAGAAACCGATGGCAGAGCCCAGCTGTTGTAGTCAGTGCCACTGCACTGATTTACCCAAGCAAAGTTACTATGGCCCTTTACCTTCAATACGATAGCATTTCCTCTGCACTGCACGTTATTTTATATATTCAGAGTACCAGGTCGTCGTGAGATGGGCAAAATCATCAGATCATCTCTCTTCTCTGTAACATTTCCAGGATTGCAAGCCAGCACGGTCCCTGCACAGGACAACACTCAGCTCATCGCTTTCCAAAGGCCTATGCAGCTACTGGATCATTCTGCAAGGGCTCCAGAAGTGCTCGTTCTAAAAAGAAGAGAAAAAAAAATGTTTAAATGCGGAGCTGCGCTTAAGGTAGCAAAAGCTGCGTGACTGCTGTTCATTAAGTTTTGGTGGACTCCCAGCTCAACTGCAGAATGTGCTCAACTTTGAGAATGCGTGAAATTATGTGCTCAGGGTGGCTGTTGGAAAAATGATGTCTATACTTGGGAAAATACAGGCTTTTTTTTCTCTAGTGTCTTAGAGACTGAGCTGAAAAAGAGCCAGAGCAGAAATCTTCTTATCAGAAAAAGCCTCTGCAAAACAAAATGCCACTACATGGTTGTTTTAAAAGCTAAAACATCGTTGCCTCTAATACCTGGAATGTTAGTTAGGAATCTTCTGTTTTCTTCATTCCATGCAACTTCCAGACAACCACTTTTTTTGCTTCCTGTAATAAAGTGACTTTCTGTAGGCACAGGTGTTTTTCAATTACTGCACGCTGACTGCAGCCTTCTTTTTAAGGAGCACTGCATACTACAGTCAGGGCAAACACAAGAGCTCGTTTTAACAGCAGAGGAACAATCTTTCGTAGTCACGAGGCAAGGCAAACTTCCTTGAGATGGTCTCGTACAGATGGAGCGGCAACAATTTGGGGTTACCTTTAAGGCTCCCCTAAGAGGATCGTGGCCACGTAAATCTGGCTGGCCTAAAGCATGTTGGCGCCAATGAAAGTTGTGGTGGGTAGTTTGACTAACTGAGTTTGTTAAGCGGGGTGAATCATATATCCCTTTCCTCACCTTAGTGGCTTGGGTATGAAGTCACCTTGGAGATGCGTATCACAACTCATATGAAAGCACATGGCATGTGAGTAAATTATATGGTACTGCACATTTTGAGGGATTGCAGCCTCACATGAGGACTGGGAACATGTGACAGAAATAGCGTGATGTTTTTCTTCCGTGTCGCATGTTATTTCCAACAGTGTCCAGAGTAACAGAGAAATAAAGGACATGTGAGGATTGTTTGGGAATTTTCTCCTGGAAGTGCAGCTAAAGTCTTAGCTTTTTACTTTGTAATCTTCCTTGCACAATGTTTTTTCCAACCCGGTTCCCAAGTAGAGCAGCTGGCGAGGCAGGTAAACACACACAGATGAAGAGAGCATGGACGTCCTCCTGCACGAAAGGATTTAATCTCAGCAGGAAAATGCTGTGAGCTGCCTGGATCCATCCCCTGCAGGAACCCAGCCAAATCCCCTTGGCCAAGAAGGGTCCTCTCCCATCCAAACTGAACGCTTTTTGTCTCAGCATCTTTACAAAGACACCTACAGCCCGTGGCGGGAGAGAGGGGCTGCCATTTTGTGGCTGCGTGCCCGTTTCTCCTCTCTGTTGCATTCGTTGGTGCTCAAGTCCTGTCGTTTGACGCGAGAGTCAAACCCATGCGCCTGCTCTTGTGCCCACCGCCGTCACTGGGGGTCACACACCCTGTCCGTCTCCTGCTTGACGGAAAGTGCATTCAGAGCCCCCGACTCTCTCTGATCTTAGATTAACCGGGCAGGATGAGGCACAGGTCAAGTTCAGGCCCGGTGGGGGTGAACTGAGCAGAAATGGTGCACAAAGAGGTTCTCGATTCTTTTCTGAGCCAATACGACTTTCATCTGGGGCTGATCACCGGCTGCCCACGGAAGGCCCTTTGCCCGGCTGTTGGAGGGACCCTTTGCTGTCAGTCCAAGTCGTGCGCAGGTTTGCGTTGCTGAGCTCCCTGCAGCTGGAGCAGAGCAAAGGGTCTTCAGCGTAAGCAAGACTCACAGTATTTCCCCTGATGCGAACAGTTTTCCTTCTGATTCACCCCATCACCATGAAGAGAAGAGCATCTGGTACCGCCTTACCACAGCCGAGTTTTTGCTAGTGGCTTCCCATCGGCGCATCAGGAGGTGATTTTTTTTACCTATTTGAAGTCATTTCATATGTGAAGAAACAATGAATCACAAAGAGAAGCCTACAGCAATTAGAAACTCCTTTCCTCTCACCTTTGCCAAAGCTAGATTTTTTTCCCAAGAACAAAGCCCAGGCAAGCCTTCCTACGCACAACAACGATTACTTAGATCACTCTGGATGTTTTTTTCACAGGCCATGAGCAAGCAAAGCAGCTCAGGAGAACACTCTATTTCACAGGCATGTTTGTTATGCTTCCTTGGAAATCCCATTGTTTGCCGGTAGTGCCTGCATTTGGCTACAAGTGCCGTGCCCTCATGACGTCGGCTGCCTTTAATTGCGCCAGGGTGCTAGCAAATAAGCATGAAATTTGGCAAACTAAAGAAGTGCCACTGGATTAAGTCAGTCCTGGCAGTTT
The DNA here is from genome assembly GCF_030463565.1 of Pelecanus crispus. Lineage (NCBI taxonomy): Eukaryota > Metazoa > Chordata > Aves > Pelecaniformes > Pelecanidae > Pelecanus > Pelecanus crispus. Next base: position 1,182,977 of record NC_134646.1, read on the forward strand.
GGGCATTCATTTCGATGTGCTGAAGCAGGATCAGTGAGCGAGTGCTTCGCGAGGCTGCTTCCAGTCGCACACGTCCATCCGTCGGCGAAACCTGTGCAGGCGGTACGCCTCGTGTCCCCTCTTCCTTGCATGTTTTGTGCGTCCCCGGCAGGCTGCAGCGTGGGGCCAGCGCTTTCCCAGGAGAGGACTGCTGAGACACACTGTATGAGTAAGGTCTCGTTTGCATAAAGATTGCACACTCATGCTGTGAAGGAGGTTTCCTAGGCACAGTCTCATTTCCTTCTATAGGTAGCTTTGACCTCATGTAGGAAAAACCCTATTCTTGAAGTCCATGGACAGAAACCTGTTTACATTGGCACGCCACAACGCCATCCTCCTGGCCTGTTTGGGTCTGCCCAAGACTGACTGCATGGAGGCACGCTCTGCCCCTCTAAGCAAAACCCAGTCTCTGCTTCGAGTCGGACTCAGGTATCCCACTCACGCAGGCTGTGCTTTGCTGACAAGAGGTGTCATTCCACTCCTAAAAGGCTTTTTGACATCACCGATGCACCAGCGCCTGCATGGCTCCTCCTCTCCTTGCGGGCTTCACCCAGGAGGTTTCAGCTGGAGCAGAGGTCTGCTTCGAACGGGGAGGGAGGAACCCGGAGGTGGCAAATGCAGGGCTGAGCGCTTTGGTCTCCACCACTCAAGGCTTTCCTCGAAGTGTAGAGCTCAGCTCTGTTGCCTTGCCACGGTGAGAGCTAACTCAGCTACAGCAGGTGAAATAAACTGGTTTCGGCTTAGTGCAGGAGCTAGTGCCGGAGAGCAGATGCTGAGCGGAGATCCTGGTAGGGAGTGGGATTTGTATCAAAATCAGCTGCCTGGCAGAGAAAGAGATCATTGTCTCTATTCCCTCTCACCTGGGTGATGCTGTTCTGAGTTACAGAAGGGCAGGATGGATTTACCCGCTCCAGGGACCCCTTTAATGCACAAGCTTTTGGTAACAGGATTTGTGCCCCTCCGTCCCCACCCAGTGTCTTCTGAAATCTTTATTCAAGATTTACCTGCTTCACTGATAATGAATGATCTCATTCATTCTTAACTCCAGAAAGTTATTCCCAAGCTTGCTCAAGTTGCCTGGAACTCACGTGTTTCTATGTAAAAAGAGAGAGAAAATGCAATGGAATTTGACTACGCTTAAATTATTTTAGGATTTAAAGACGTACTGTCTTAACATGCTCGAAACAGGTCACCAAGCATTGCAGCCAGAAAGCTACTTTTTCCCCACATTAGCAGAGTGGTGGCAAATAAAATAAAAAACATTTAAAAGAAGGAGCTGAAATAAAAAAATGCACAAGACTTTGTACGAAAACCCAGAAATGGCCGTACAGTGCCCATTCAAGAGTCACGTTTCAAGTATTCTGCCCCCTGTGAATGCCAAATGCTTCATCTTGCAGGCGCTACACGTGTGGCACATCTGCGCTACACGTTAAGCGATGCAGGAAGTAAACACATTAAATATTTTGGAAGAAACTGAAAGGAGGAGAGCCGAGGCTGCTCGGGGCCCTACTGACCTACAACAACAAGCGGCCTTGCGCTCAACTTTAGAAATGCCTGCACAAAAGCGATTTTCACACAGGCTCTGTCCCATCCCCGCTGCTGAACGCAGAGTCAATATTTTCCCAGCTTGCGCCCACGGGGGCAGAGCCGTCGTGCCTGTGCCCTTACCCCTGCTGGGGTGGTTGCTCTCATCCCCACAGCCCTTCCCCAAAGTCCGACCCCGGGTCTCTGCGGCATTTCTCGGACCGACTGGGCTTTGCCTTGGTCCGCTGCCTGCGGCTGCCAGGCACCACATACCCATCTTGCCATCCCCGTGCTCCACAGCACTGCCGAACCGGCTGTCCCTCGCCCGGCGGTCCCAGGAGCCAGACCTTCTGCACAGCGAGCGGGGCGTAAAGGCAGCCTCTCCATGACTGGAAACGGTGACTCCCTGCTGCACCACAGGCGAAAATCTGCAAGGGAGACAGAGAGACATCACCTTATCAGTGAGAGGGGCAACTGAGGGGCAGCTTTCTCTGATACAGCTCCGCACCCCACGCTAGGAGAGCCACAAACTGCATGCGTGCCATTTCCTTGCCACCCACGACTGCCGAATTACCGCTGCGGCAATCAGAGACCTTGCTATCTCGGGTGTCCGTCGGTGGGCTAAACGCGTCAGGCCTGAGGTCATTGCCAAATCCCTGGGAGGACACGGTGACTCTTGCATTCTCAGACCATGAGCCTGAGCAGCTCGTTTTGAAGTTGATGAAGTTGCAGGAAGGGCGGCTGTGGGATGAATAAAATCCGTCATATCACTTGGCATCGCTTCCAGCCTCCGCCGAAGGCAGGCCGAGGTTCAGGGTACCCGCGGCTGCGAGGGACAAGGCTGACAAAATACTCTTGGTGGCTGCATTGCTCTTCAGCAGCTGATGCTAGCCTTCGGTTTGGAAAGAAAGGAAGACTTGGCTGGTAAATATCAGGAAACCGAGCCCTGCAGTAATGATTAACCACTCTGGGGACAGCACGCACAAGGATCGGTGAGAGCCTTCTAGAGATGCCGTGCCTTTCAGACCAGGACTTTCAGACCAAAGCCACATGTCTGCCCCTTTGGGGAAGTCTGGCTTTCAAGCTTCCGCTTCTGTTCCAAAACAGGGCATTACGCCAAAAATGTCGTAAATATTTTTTCCACGTCGGGGTTGGCAATGGTCCAAATTTTGCATTAAGAAAATGTTGAAAGCCTTAATTTCCACTTTTTTTTGATGCATACAAAAATACCAGTTTCATAAGCTCAGAATGTTCTCTGCTGCTTTGAGGATGAGCACAAAACGCTGCTTTTCCACGGGAAATGTCCAAGCTGACTCCCCGTGGCAGGACGTGGCAGGGAGGCTGCGCTCCCACCCTCCGTCCCTGCAGCACCGAGTCCGATATCTGAGCCCCGCGCACGCCAGAGTGGGATGACACTCGTGATGCCCCACGCAAAGAAATCGGGATCTGGAAGTGGGAGGTGCACTCTTCGAGGTGACCACTAGGTGGGAATGAAACCAGGGCTAGAGATGTCACGGGGCACCGAACCATTCAGGAATACTGCCTGATGAACGGATTTTTTTCCCTTCTGCTTGATTTGAGCTCATGGGAACAAAAGAGCTTGGGGGAGTTGAAAAAAAACCAAGTTTTGACTAGTGATGAACTGGCTGAAATGAAATATCCTCCTTCGGTTATCCCAGCGGAAAGGAGAACTAAATAAATAGGTGAATATGTTGGGAGAAGAAATAATCCCAAATCAGATTACTTGTTTCTTTCCGAACCTGTCTTTTCCACCGGAAAAATCCTTCTGGTGGAAAAATTCCCAGCGAGACTTCGCTGCAGAAAGAGAACCCTGCATCTGCACGAGGAGAGCAGCTGACTTGCCGGGCTGCGTCAGGCTATCTGCACCGGGATGTCGTCGTGGAGGCAACGGCCGAGGAGGAATTACATGAGTCGGGACCAAGGAGCGGTACCCACAGCATCGCCTGGGACAGGGGCAGGGCTCAGAGCGGCGGGAGGCTGGCCAGCAGCAGCGACCGGGCACTGGTGGCCCTGCCAACAACCCTTCCCTGGCTGAGCCTTTGCAGCTGCTGAGGGAATACCTTTTCTGGGGGTTCTTCCCATTTCAAAGGCAAACGTGTTACTAGGAAGGAGAGGAGCTGGTTAGAAACCAGGCTGCCTGAAAATGACGGCTTGGACTCACCCTGCTGGGTTTTCCAGCTGTTGTAAATCCAGTCTGATTTCTGCTACTTGACCTTCCTGATTTAAACGCTCCTGTCCTCCTGGTGAGCTTTCTACAGGGGCTGAAACTTGCTGTGCCTTGCTCCGCTGCCTCAATGATGCCTGTTCTTGGCATGGGTGGGCTGAGCAGGTGGACCTCCTGAATGAGCTCCAATGTTTGGGAGGCCACAGGTGCACTGATTTTGTGAGGTACTGAGTTCTCCTGTTTCCTCCTGACTTCAATACTGTGCCCTTTCTACGGTCAAAAGCCTCACCATCTTTTCTTGCCCTCATCTAAACCCTGTTCTTCCCTGATTTTCCATCCCCTTATTACAACTCCTCAGTCTGGTTTCCACTGCCCCACCTCTCAGCAGTGACCTGAAGGCTTATTCCCCTGTTGTTGTGGGTATCCAGATGGATATCCCCCTCCCATCAGCTAGTCTCGTCTCCTGAAATTAACCCCTACTTCCCCACTTCTGCCACCTAAATGACAGCAGTTCAGGGAGAGGCAGCTGAACTGGCTTCTCTTCCTCATTCATGTGGTTGTACAACTGCCTCGGCTTCCCGTTACAGCGAAGGGCATCAACAACCAGCCTGACAAACCACGATAGGAAGAGCCACCACCACAGGACCACGGACAAACGTCCGTGGACGAACGGTGGTTCCCAGTTGGAGCTGGTGCCTGTTTGCTCTTGCATCTCGTCTCCTAAATTCCTGCTGGATTTTCCTATCAAGAAGCTGATGCCCTCTGGTGACTGGGTCAGAAGGATCAGACTGGCACCCATCAGGGCAGGGCAGAGAGATTTCTCAATATTTTTTGATCAGTTGTTTTAATCTCCCAGTTTGCTGGGAAAGCTTTTAATCATACAGGATGGAATTATATAATAGGAGTGTTGGAGTAGTAATTTAAGTTTGGCACCAGCTTTATTAAAATAATGATGACTGTTTGTGCAAGACCAAACTTCTACATTTACTGCTGGAACACCTTCCATCCGTCCTTCTTTCCATCCATCCTTTCTTCCCTCCTTCCATCTGTTCACCCGTCCATCCGTCCATCCAACCATCCTTTCTTCATCATAAACACAAAGGATGACTGCTACCAACCCAGCACAGATTTGCAACGAGTGCGTGATACGTAAGTCTTTCCAGCCCATCTAACCCCCTCTCGCTCCTCCCTGTGCTCCATACCGGCCCTTCTCACACACAGCCCCGAGACGAGCTGCCAGCTGCACTGTGCAATCCGAGGCTTGCCTCAGTGGGGACTAGGGCCAGTTGTCCAAATGTCCTCCGCCTCTGTGATGTAACCCAAGTCACGGAGCCTTCCTCTAGCTCTCGGCAAACTTGTGACACGACCGGCTGACGCGCTCCAAGGAAACCCACTGAGGGGGACACATGACTCACAAAGGCTGGAGGTTGCCAAAGCACCTCTAGCGACATTACCATGAAGCACGCAACAGGCAAGACGGCATCTGGAGAGAAAAAGGTCAGTCTCCCAAGTTAAATGCATTTGCATTGCCATGTCATCTGTTGTGTGGGCGACGGATGAACGGTGTACTAAAGGAGGGTTGGTTTTAACCCCTGCGGTAGCCATGGACATTGTGGTAATGGTAATTCCCCATTTGGTAACAGCGAGCACGCCACAGATGCTGAAAAAGTTTCTCCCTCGAGATGGATAAGGTGATGGATGGCTTAAGTTACTGTGATTACTCCCATTCTGATCTCTTTGCAGCTTTGTGGCTGGCTGCTGCTTTTAGAAAGATTTTTCCTCTGACGCCCTCTTAAAAAGAAGCAGATATGTTGTGACCAGGGGGCATATTAACACCGGTAACATTTGCACAAAAGAATAGCATTTCAGAGAATTTACAGTAAGCCTTACTTCAAAAAAGGACCGTCCTTCCGCAGAGCACCAAGGGAGGAGTCCTTGCCATTGCTTTCTAGGTCAGACAGCCCCAGGCCTGAAAGCAAGCATCAGTTCTCCTTCGCCTGAATCTCAAGAGGCTGGAATGGGTTTCAGATAAAACACACAGACTTGTGGGCAAGAACCCCACAGCAGGGTTACTGACAGGGCAGGTCTGGGATGGGGTAAGTGTTAAAATGACAGGGAGATGTCAAATGGAGCACCGCTGCAGCGGGTAGGAGCTGTGGTTGCTCAGACCTCCAGACAGCTGCCAGCAAAAGCGTCCCAGGCAGAAAAAAACTGCACAGCGATACGCTGGTGGCCCTGAGGACGTGGAGATGGCTGCGGGACCAGGTGGGTCTCTCCAGGACCAGTCTCTAGTCCCTGTCCCCGCCTGTTTCACGCGCCCACTCTGCCGTGATGCAGTTTGGCAGGGGCAGGGGAGAACTGCCCTGGCAGGAGCCTGTGACACCCATGCAGGAGGCGAAGCCGTTTGGTAAGGCAGGCTTAGGCAGGGCAACCTCGGAGGCACACCGCAGGCGCTCTCACCAGCGGAAAGAGAGTTACAGCCAAAGGTGACTCTGACGGTGGGCGGTGCGGGTGAGGAAGAGCTGCGCCAGAGGGATGGAGGCGGTGCCAGCAGAAACCATGGAAAGAATGAGGGAGGTTCACTCTCTGAGACAAATTATTTGGGGTGTGTCATCAGGACCCAGCTGGGTGGTTGCTGGACTGGCAATCTGTGTCCAGCCGGCACAAGCTGTTGAGGTGGCAGGCTGGTATGTGGCCCCAAGCTTTCCAGTTGCTCAATCATGTGCAGGAGTGAGAAAAACACAGCGTCTGGAAGGGCTGTTATGGGCTGGGAGTAAGATGAGCAAGAGGATAGGTGGAGAAAGCCCAAGCCAAATCAAGACAGTCAGCTAAAAGTTAAGACGGACCGAAAAAACCAAACAAATCCCGCACAGGCCTGAAAGTGGACTATTCCTCTTAGATTTGCCCGACCCCAATAGCTGAAGGCATGATAAACCCCAGGCTGTTGCTGTTACTGCAATTTAGAACTTCTGCGAGTGCAGCAACGGGCACGTGGACCAAAGCGCTGCAGCGGAAAGATGCATCTTTAGCTACCGGGGCTGCTCAGGCGCAGAGGGGCTGGCAGAGAGCAGGGCAGGGGTAGATTCTGAAGCCTTTCGGCCACTGGAGCTCTAGTAAGGGGTCCCCAAACACAGGGGGTCATCATTTACAGAAGGTGGGGTGAGAGGACAGAGTCCCCTTTTGTGATGCTCCTGCCACGTGGAGCCGAGAAGCGGAAAGGGCAGCGTGTGGGAGTCGAAGCAAAAGCGCGGCTGGGCTGCGCGTGCCTCTGGGCTGAGTCTCTCCTGGGAGTCCAGGAAAAGTTTCTGGAGGATGAACAGCGACCGGCCAGAGCAGTTCACGGACAGGCGGGGAAGCCTGAGAGGGAAACAAAGATGTGTCACCACGTATCCTAACTGGGTCACAGCAAGAATGGAAGGAGGCTGCAAGAATGGATTTTTACCCCATCTTCCCACTGGGAAAGGCTGCGCTAACAACAAGGCTGTGGCCGGGGTTGCCATTAGCTGTCACCAGTCACCTGGCAGAACAGGTTCCTGTGTGACAGCTGGATTACAGGAGAAGGAGAGAGGAAGTGAAAAGCTGAAGAGCAGCTAATAAGAGCCCTGTGACACAGAGTTAACCTAGTTAACCGGGAATGACCAGCGATCCACTTCTAACTCGACACTGAAGGGAGACACAAAGGACCAGGCAGACCAGGGAAACATTTGTACCAACCAGACCCATCTTAAACATTGACTGACCCACACTGAGGGCTGGATAAGGACCGGCCCGTAGCACTGCCAAAAATGAGCGCTTAAGTTATCTCAGAAGGCTGCCTGCGCAGAGCCAGCACATCGAGCATAAACCCTACAGGATAAATCAGCGTTTGAAAGAGATGGGGAAGATAGCCCACGGCCAGATCAACACAGGCTGCTCTGCGACAGAGCTCAAGTCAAACAGCGAGAGCCAGCTTGCCTGCAGCCACAAGGACATGCGAAGGGGGTCCCTTCCACCCCAGTGTCACCATACTTGATCTGGAAGGTTTTCTTGTCTTTGGTCAGCATCACTTGGTCAAGCTTTCCTCCTGAGAAAAGCCGATGAGCAAAGCATCGCTTACTTTGGCTAAGCAGGCCTGGGTCTCACTTGCACTTCGTTTACCTGCAGGCCTGCGGCAGGCAGAAATGACATTGCGGCTGCAACGTTCAGAAGCTGGTGGCATATCTGCCAGAGAAAGACCACGAGAGCAGCGCGTGCTAGAAGGTCTGCAGCGAACGCAGCAGAGCGAGCAGCACAGAAAGAAACTCAATCCCAGGCCGTAGCCTTGCAACCGGCGCTCAGATGCAGCAGCCTGGAGCATCTGGGCGCTCCTGCTGTGCGCTGCTGGAGCGATCTAGCGTGTGTCATGTCGGTCTGCTCAGACCACACCTTTGTTTTGCTACGTAGACACCCCTCCTCCTCCTCACCTCATGCACTCCCCGCTGGGGAGAGAAGTGCAATGAAAACTGGCAGATTCTGGGCAGAGCTGTTTCGTCACACCCCAGGCCTGCCTGACCACACCTTTGCTGTGGTTGGTGCTTGTCAGAGGAAAGATAGCAGGGAAAATCAGTCCAAGTCAAGAAGCAAGTATCAAAGCTGGGAAAGAAGCAGAGCTATCGTTTCACAATTCATCTTTTCCAAAGAAAGGGGTATAGGCCACATGGCCAGGGCAGAGCATTCATAGAATCATAGAATTGTTTAGGTTGGAAAAGACCTTTAAGATCATCCAGTCCAACCATTAACCTAACATTACCAAGTCCACACTAAACCAATTAAACCAATTAAGGGTAGACTAAACCATGTCCCCAAGTGCTACATCTACCCAAACAAGCCTTTCCCACCTTGCCTCCCAGCCCCAACTACAGCGACCGTCCTCACTTCCCATTCGCAGCCCCTCTGTTCTCCGGCCAGGAGACCCACAGCTACATTCCCAAGGACCGCTGCTGGCCAAACCGCTTGTCACAACCGGCCTCCTTCTGCCCGACTGCTGCACGCATGCGCGGATGAGCTTGCGGGTTCCCTTTCACGGCAGGTCACAGACAGGCTTTACTTTACAGGATGATGCAAGGCAGATTTAAGCCCTGCTACATACAAGCTCAGCTGAAAATTGTTACTGGACAACACATAGAAGAAAAGCAAGGAAAGTCACTTTAGAGAATAAGATCCCCCCTTTTGTTTGCTTGATCTCAAGAGCATCTCATATAGGAGGGCAGTTTAAGCAGAGAGGGAGAGAGCACGAGGGCCTCTGGCTGACTGACAGCTTCTGAGATCACACTCTCACTTTGTGATTTCTCAGGTCCCACCGCTCTTCCTTAGAAAGATCCTGTTGCGCCAGTCAAAAGATCACAGGTCTCACGCCCATAAACACCAAGCAATGCAGGCCAACGCAGCTCGCATGGACCTCTGGCAGAGACCGGGCATGACGCAAAGGTTGTGCTTTTTCTCATTCTTTGGAAAGTGTGAGAAGCAATGGGATTAACAGGGATGATTCACATGCTGCGAGAATCCGTCCCGTTCACAGGGAGCCACACTTGGAGCGCAGCTGAACCCAGTGGCCTATGCTATCATTATTTTAGGCCAACAAGATATCTACATTAAGCCCAAACTCAAAAGCTTTCCTTTCCCCTGCTCCCAGCTGTACGATAGACGCTGTGGGAGAAACGCTACGGGGAGGACTCCAGTGCTGGTACTGGTTCTGAGGGAGCTTTCTTCCTGTAGCTACGCTCATACCCTGAGGTGCCATGTGTTACTGCGTTCAGCTGCAGAGACCGATCAACTACTGCTGCCGCCTCCCTCCTGTAATCCAAAACATACCCAGCACAACTTTCCCGAGGGTATGGACGAGCCAAGATCCACGCTGCTGTCACGCGGTGCATGCCGGATAGGCTGCACTAGGAGCTGTGATCTTTCTTCCTTTAAGTCTTCCTCCAATTACGCCAGCTAATAGCTATGTCCATTGCAGCTAAGGTGCATTGATACGTATTATTAGCGAGACTATGGTTTCTCTCTCCAAAAGTAACTGCTGGGGCCTCAAACATCCTGCTCAGCCAAGCCACACCAAGTTTCACTTCAATCAAACCACGCAGACGTTTTGACTTCGTCTAGAACTTTTATTTCACGGAGTAGAATTGTTTTGAGCATATTCACAAGAATAAATATAAAATTACTCTTCAGAGTAAGAAGATGAGTTTTTATAAAAATATATCTCTATCCCACAGAACCACTTAGGTGGGGTTCTCATTAGGAAATATTATTTCATAAAAAAATAAAACACTGAAAATAAAACGCTTGACCTATACTGATTGGATCTCCAAACAATTGAAATTTTTAAAAGGATATAAATATTGTAAATATTGTTAATAAAAATAACATTTAAATAGATGGGAAGCCACTGAGTCCATCCAGATGAACAGAACACTGTAGGAAGCCACCATTTCTTCTACAGGGAACCAACTTCCTTGTATTCGCTGGCGTTCGTTTGTCTCCTCTTGCTTCGGTACCTGGAAGTAGAGAAGAGAAGCGTGAGTTCTGGAAAGCCAGTTGTTCCAAATGGCTTTTTGGGGAGTGAAGGGGAGTGGGGTGAAGGAAATAAAAACGTGCTGTATGACCTCCTCACGTTTGCTTTAAACCTCTAGCAGCTAGGCTCTGTCTGTGCTCATTTCCAGGTCTGAGATAACTTGCATGCAGTCTCATTTCTCAACTCTTCACTGAAGACTTCACATCTGCATTAAAGTCTTGCTGCTGGTACTAGGTTTGTCTTTGAGAAATCCTGCTGGACCCTGCCCTGCAATCGGGCCGAGTACCCTAACCAACTAGGCCATCTTCTGTTTGAGATGACGTGCCACCAACTCTTCAGGTAGGGAAGAGGAATTACCGTGGTTACCATCTGGCTATCAGATCTGTGAAGCAGAGCTCTCCCTCTGGGGGTTGTTCCACCTTCTTGGCTCTCTGACAGCTGTTTAAGATTAATTATTAGCCTGAAGAACAATTCCTGCTGCTTGTGGGTCTGTTCATGGAGAAGACTACTGTCCTCCATGGTAAAGCTGATAAGGCAACGCTCGTGCTATCACAGTCACCACAATAACATGGCAGATAAACAAATTAGCTAGTATTAATCCAGTTGCTCCCCAGTTCCTGATGACTGGGGAAATGGCATTACCAAGAAAAGGGACTAGAATTTTCCTATTCCCCATCTGCTCTCTGCTTTACCTCAACACCCCCTTTAAGGAGTGACTGAACTAACCTATACAGCCCTCCGTCAGGGTTAAAAGGCATCCGAGGGTACTGTTGCCTAGCCTGCGATTTGGGTTATGCTACGCAGTCAGCGTACTTCCTTTTTTGAACACTTCGCTAAGTGCAGGCTAGCAGGTCTGTATATCAAACTATCTCCATGCACTCAAGCGAGCTGTAGGTATTCCAGTCTATCTGGAGGTACTCAGCTGACGCCTCACTACACATACAGCTGACTCCCCTTCCTGAGCCACGAACAAAATCTTTCTTACCTTCTGCAGATGTAGTAGCTTGCAATAGAGATGGCAGTGAGGAAAAGCAGAACTATGATAACTGTCAGTGCCACATACTCCTTACTGAGGGGTTGTCTGACAAGTTCTGAATGCACACATCGGACACCAGAGAAGCCTAGGTCACACCTGAGGATAAGAGACACGGAATTAGAGACATTGCCGTGGGATTACACTTCAGCAGTCCGCAAAGTATGCTATACTGCTGGCTGCATAGCTGTTTCCTCAGGGACAAGCAATTTAAACTGATTAAACTGAAGCCCGTGTGGTCCTAGAAATGGTTGCAAATTCTTCAAGTAAACAAGGAATAACCTTAAAAATGCCTAGAGGGTCTTTATTTTGTCGGCTGAATCAAAAGAGAGATCTTGCTGCTTTGCCTGAGCTCTGGATCTCGCGCTACTGCAAACAAAGATTAACAGGGAAGCACATCAGAATGTGTCCCAAGTTTAAGTTGGGTCAGTAACTCATTTCAGGTGTGCGAGACTCTCATCCAAGTTTCACTGGAGCCAGCACATGTGCTTAACCCTTGCTTAAATGCAGCTGAGGTGGGTTATAGATATACTGCTCGTTTTCAGTTCTGTGAGCTTTTAAATACTTTGCTGGACTGGTGTTCCAGCTAAGTGTCAACAGCAGCGAGATCAAAGGCCACGTACAGCCCATCTCACAGCCCACCTGAGGGAGGTCTGCCGGACGCGCTGCGCCCTCTCCATACCTGCAGTAGTGCTCATCCAAGTCCACCACGTACACGCACTGTCCGTGGAAGCAGTAGTCCTTCATTTCAGGCTTGCATCTGGTTATCCCAACTTGAGCCACACGTGGACTGTTCTCTGTCTGGACTGCGAGGAGATCTTGTTAGCATCTCATCAGCCTTATTTTCCCTTTCTATTACCCGAACAACACACAAGCTTTACAAGTATGACTGATAGAGCCTTCTGAACAGGGAGAGGATTTTCCCAGGCCAGGGTTACACTGGCTTTTCCTTCACGAGTTCCACATCAGCTATTTCTGCTTTTACAGCAGAGGTCTCACCTCAGACAGAGCTCTTCTGCTGAAGAAGCAATAATAAAGGAAATTCAGTCTAAAAAATGGTTCTTGTTCAATAACACTGAGCACCTGGGGGGATGCTGGCAATGTTTCTCAACAGAAAAATGATTTCCAAGGGCACCTCACTGAGGTCACCAGCCCAAGGAAGATGGGAACCAAAGGCCTGTTATTTATAGAGAGAGCCGTGCAGTACACTTACTCAGTGCCGTTGTGCAGTTCTCCATTTCACCAGGCTCACATAATGGGATCACTGTTGTGCCCAGGACTGCCTGCAATAGGTAACCTATAAGAGAATAAAAAGAAGAGTCAAAACCAGGTGCTTTTCAAGTATAGTTAAGTATTTCAGCTGGTGTACTCAATAAGTTAATACACGAAGAACAGAAGCTTTTTATCTTAGTAGGAAAAACCCAGTGTTGTAAGCTGCAAAAATATACATCTGAGAGATCTGCTGCCTATATTGTATAAGGCAGCCCAAAGAAATGTCTCTGAAAAACAAACTTCTAACGTAAAACAGAGGTCAAACAGAAAGTCAGTGTCTGTGACCACCTCTCACCCACACTCTGAGTGAAACGGGGCAGGACCAGGCTTGGAGAGATTACACAGGAGAGGCAGAATTTAGGCCAGCTCTGATTATGCTGGGTTTCTGACTAGTCTGGCACGGCACCTGTGCAAGGGACACAGCCAGGGTTGCACAATTAGGCGTGACAATCCAGCATTCATCGCAGGAGGAGTTCTTTTGGCGATCAAAATCAGGGTGTCCTTGAGTCACAAGACTCCAGGGGGAGAAATCTCCTAGGACTCAGCAAGTCAGTGCAGCCGGTGACTCGGCACACCAGGTCAGTGCAGAGCCAGGCTCGGTGCCCCACCACTGGCTTCAGAGACCACAGACTGCTGGAGGCAGGCTTAGCGCAAAAGCTGCTCTTGAGCAGCAAAGAGCTTCCTCAGCCATCTACTTGCTGTAACCAGCCTGAAAGGCTGGACAGTTCCTGCAATAGTACCCACTCTTCTTGTGAGTTTTTCAGTTAAAAGAGCACTTGCAAAGACAGCTAACACAAGATACTGAACCCTCCTCAGGCAGTCACTGGGTTGTAGAGGTTACTGACCGCTTTACGGGTCCTGGGCCAGTGCTACTTATCTCAGCGGAACCCCAGAAGAAAATGAGTACATTTCTGTCCTTCCTTCACCACCCACACTAAAGACAACTGCACCACGCAGGCCGAGGAGTTCGGCTACCAGAGCGGTGGCTGCTTTTCCTCGGGGAGCAAGGGCGCTCCTTCCCTCCTCTCAGAGATTCAGCTTATAAAGCATTTGGACACCTTTTGGGCTGTATGGTGCTGCACGGGCATAGCTTTCAGGTATTGCACTAGTTAAACGAACGTTTCCAAACAGGATTTGAAGACCGACACAAGTACTTGTAGCTTCATTGCTAGCCCATGAGGAACAGTCAATATTTGCCCCAGCTGGCCAGGAAATCCACTTGGCTAACACTCCTGCTGTGGTCACAAAGTAACCTGCTCATGAACTGCTTAGTCATCAGCCCCATTCCACAGAAGTCTGTAATTTGTGTCTTTGGGCTGTTTGCCTCTATTAACTTGTCAGGTCATGCACGTCTAATGGAGGGAGTGTGCCTCCGTAATTTCTTGATCACTCTAATTCAACTCCAGTTATTAGAAAGTTTCATTACATCTCAGAGTTAAATCTAGTAGTGATTTATGGATTTCCTGCAGCGCATCTACATCTGGGTGATTAGCCGGCTTCCTTTAAGCTTTATTCCAGCTAGATACAAGAACAGCAGGGATATCCATCTTAAAGAGAGACAAGGGTTTTTTGTGCGTGTGTGTTTCTTTAAAAACACCATTCCTTCCCCTTACCTCCCGCTGCGCTGCATTCCTTGCAAAGCTAATAAGCCAGCTTTCCACCAAGCTTTAGAGGAAAGGACAAAGACTGGGTCCGCCAAAGTGAGCGCCATGGTAACAGACCAATGATGCCGGCATCTGGACTTGACCAGGAGACTGAGCTGGAGACACCTGCGCCTGCGAGCGTGACTCAGCAGGACCTGCCTTTCACTCCAACGGGGCAGGACCAGCGAGTTTACTTTCAGGGTGGGATTTTTTTTTTTTTTTTTTTAAAAACCAACACTGTGCTCACTATAGATTTCAGCAGAAGAAGCAGTTTAACGCCTCTGTAAGGCCCATCTGAGTCACTACGACAGAAAGTTAAAGTGCTTGAAGGATGAGGCCATCAGTTGACAGATGGTGGCAGCTCAGTCACTGCTAGAACAGCAGGTTTTGATCTTCAGCCAGGGACCCGGTATCCCAAATGATGCTGGGAAAAGAAGATTTACCGAGTCAGTCCTTCTTCCCAGGAACTAGAGGGACATTTCAGGCGTGCTCCATGGACTAAGCTGCTCCCTTGGCAGGGAGCGGCTGTGGCACAGGACAGCTCTGTCCCACTGAGCATACACCACATCATTGCAAGAAGGGATACTGAAATCCTGAGACTAGCGAGAGTTAGTGACCCGAGGCTCCCTCCTGTTCCCACGTACTGCTGCTGTCATCTCTGTCTGGCGAGCTATGGCAAGATGACAGTAACCAACATAAGTTAAGGCAAAATATGCTAGAGGTACCCAAGATACCCACTTCTATCGTACTTAGTTCAGCTGACCATCTTTTAGCCTACATATTTCTGTTTCAGCTTGCATACTTCCTTGATCTGAGCATAATCTGAGCAGTTGATTTTTAACTAAAGTTCCCAGCTTGAGAGTTACCGGAACCCAGCTTTTGCATTTGAGAAACTCAAACCTAGGTACATGAAAGAGACGGGTCAGCTCCTCTCTTTGCTCCAGAAGGCGACACCGCTTTCCAGCTAGAGGAAAGGCCAAAACTCAGACACCTGCAAGGAACAAATTAAAAAATAACCTCCTCCTCCAACACCAAACAAAGGCTTGCCCCATTCCAGCCATGTGCAACGACCAATAGCCTCCCTCCGCCTGACTGCAGACACACAGGCTGGGAAGGCTGGAGAGCAGGCGTGGATATTTGCCGACACCCAGCAGTATTTTCTGCGTTCGGGCAAAGTTCTTCCTGTTCTACGCTGTTTTATTTTGCCCTTTCCCCCATTCACATATTTCTCCTCTGACATCAATGGGAGGGGGATCCTGCAGGAGGATAAGGGATCCACACACCACAATGGCAAAGGAGAGCCTTTCCCACAATAGTTATCAGGTGATGTATACCAAACATAGGGCCTGGGAGAGGCAGTTATGTTTTTATTCCTTTGCTGTTCACTAAGCAAACACTCTACAGGGTACAAGATAACAGTAATGAGATGGTGCATATTCATGTGTGCCTCGCAGGAATGCGAGTGCTGCGCTTACTGCTACGCCGCTAGCATGCACGTGCAATACCGTCTGCTGCTGCCGGTATTCCTGTAAGGTTAACGCAGACAGTAGTGGCTATTACTGGAACAGGAATAATGCTGCTGTTTACTCGTCCTTCCGCGAAGGATGAAAGGAAAATGAGGGACAGAGACTGACTCCCTTCGCTTCCTGCAGCTTTCATCAGAGATGACAGGCAAGGACTAATTATCAGTTCACCTGCTGAAACCCAGCTATAGTTTCCAGTTACAGGATGACTGTAAGGATGAAGGATGCACATATAGGATACACGTAACTGAGAACTAGTCTCTTTGCAAGATTTACACCCATTTTAAAGGGGAATTGTCAGGTTTCTGAGAGATCGATCATCATTTGAGTTGGCTTTGCCTGTCACTGAGATTGCTAGTCTGCTACGAGTTCATTTGAAGAAGACCCCATGATGCCAATTCACATCTGGCATCCCCGCAGTCTCTCTGCCACAGCCACAGTGCCTACACTTTTCACATGGTTGCACTTTCAAAGCAACGCCAAGTGCAAAGGTGTCCAGGTGACTGGAGAATCTCAGCCCATTTTAACTCTAGAGACAGATCAAGGTGGACCCCCATCAGCTGATTTTGGACACCCAGACCACGCCTGACTGCCTAGGGCCTTCTTCGTGTAGACTAAGCAGGAAACATGAAAGTTAACCAGTCTGTCCTATTGGCTTTGTGAGTATCGCTACTACCACCATTTCACTCTAGTGCATCGCGTTCCATATCTCTCTGCTGCTAACCTCCCTAGCTCGCCACTGAAGTGGGCAGACCATCTGGGACAAAGCGAGCACCGCTGGCAACAAAGGCTAGATGGGTGGTTGTGTTTTAGATGAGGATCGCAGAAATGTAGAGTTAGTCAGGAAAGCCTTGCAAACAGCTTACTCTTATTCAAGATTTGGCTGTGCAACTATACCCTTTGCCCACAACAACTGCAGCATCTCTAGAGTTCAGGTTATCCATGCAGGCTGAGCTTTTTTCCCCGGGAAAAGGTGAAGCGGTCATTTGAGATAATTCTAACCTCCTCAGACAGAACACACCTCCCTATCCTCGCACTCAGGATATATCACCTGGCTGCTTCTTGATGTTCTGTTGCTTGACGATGCCCATCAAGGCAGGTACCCAACACTCCTCTTCCTGAGATGAGACATACAAAATGTACAGGTTGCTCTTCTCACCCACGTGAAAGGAGATGCTATCGGCTCTTACACCTCTCATCCCCCTGCAGTCCATCTGTGTCTGGCCTATTGTCTAAGTCGAGACACCAGACGTGATGGTACTGAGATACGCACGCTCAAATAAATTACCCTTAGGGCAACTGGACAGAAGCGTCTATACATGTTTCTGGGAAGTAGCATCCAGGTTTCCCCATGTCATGTCTTGTACCCATGACTTCAGAACTTCTGACTCAAAGTCATGGATGCCCAGGGCCAGGCCAGAGCAGCTCTAAAGCAGCCCTGGAAACACCAGCCGGTACAGGAAGACTGTCGCCCCAAAATTGCTACAGGCCCACACGATCATCTTCAACGTTGTGCCAGGACTTACCCTTAAGCAGAGATAATGCAGGTAATTACACAATACGTGCAGCCGGTCATCTCAGTACTGCTTCCACCCCTGTGGAGACCTACGCATCAGTCATTCACTTGCTACCCCTGTGCCTGGGCCACTCTGCTTTCCACCACATGCGTGGTGGCAGAGGTCCCTATACCACAGAACAAGCAGAAATCTATTATTGCTTCCAGCCAGATACATCAGCCACTGACATTTTCCACACCTCCAGACTCAGTGACCTTTATGTTTAGCCCTCTTGCTGATGGCCAGACAAATGTGATGCAGGAAAACATAAGGTCAGCAGCTCCTGAAACTGCCCACTGAGTCTGGAGATCTGAGGCCTGCCTTCTCCACACTAAGTGGGCATTACAGTGACTGAAAGGAGACCAGGGCCAAGGCTCCTGCAGTAACGGAGGGAAAAGGCAGGGCCTGGGCTTTGCTCCATCACCGCTGTATCACCGTGTGGCTGGCGCAGCACTGTGGCTCCTCAGGGGGTGTGACGGCTCTCCCCCACCATTGCCTTTCTGCTGCACAGTTGCCAAGCCCACGACAGCCAGGATACAAAGCTGACGACTGTCGCGTCGGTTCAGCTTCAGCCGTTCAGCAGGGAACCTCTTAAAGTCTGGCATTACACCAGCTACAGTCTTCCCAGCTTCTGCCAGTCTGCTTACACTACTGACCTGGGACAGAAAGGCAGTAAAGTGCTCGCACCAGTCGTTATGATGCCATCTAGCTATGACTAATCTATTGCTTACTATTAGATTTTGTGCCTGCCCCGGAAATAAATAAATCTGTATACAAATCCATGAAGACATACCAGTTCCTTCCAGTGCCAGTTTTGGGCAAAGCATGGCTGAGTCACACACTACAAGATGTTTAGCCCGCTGTCCTGGCAAGTAAGATGCTGTGAAGCAGCTGATCCATAAGCCATTATGGAAATACCTGGCCAAGATGAAAGACAGAAACTCATGCTGCAGCGGGCTTAGCAGATGAGGTGACATCTGCCCCAAAAGAGAAGCCTTGGGAACTGAGCTTCCCCATCAACTGCGACCCTGAGCCCAGCATCCCAAGTGTGAGAATACGTTTTGTAACTAAAGCAGTGTGTGAGCGGGCCAGGTATCAGTCCTGCCTCAAACGTTTGCTGCCCACACAGTTCGAGCCACCTCACAGGGCCAGCTCTCGGCACTGCCAGCTCTCTGCCTGTCACTGCCAGCGCCTGGCGGAGGCGTGTGGCAAGGATCAGTTGTTGCTTCACAGCGCACCCAGGCTCCGGGACTCTCGACGCTCTAAGGATACGCATGTTCCCTTCGGACTTTCAGGTAGCTTATGTCATGCAATAGAATAACACGAGCCTAGTGAGGAGGTGGAGAAGTGTCAAGCAGAGGAAGGCCACAGCCTGTTTTGTTACCATAAGGAAGTCTCTGCCGCTGCGGGGATTCACCTGCTGAGCTCACCCAGAGCATGGCCTGGGTGAAGGCAGCAGGACCAGACTACAAACAAAACAGGACAAGGTGAAAGAGAACAGATCACATGGCCTTTTCTTTAGGGACATGGTTTAATGGTGGACTTGGCAGCATGAGGTTTACGGTTGGACTAGATGACCTTAAAGGCCCTTTCCAACCTAAACGATTCTGTGATTCTACGCCTCAAGCAGACTGCGCTGTGAGCAGAGCTGGGGAGAACGGGCACGCACGTTCACCTTCACTCAGTCACAGGGCACACCTGGGCATTGCACAAGCGACAAAACATCCCATAACAGCACACCACAAAGTAACACCTGCATGCTCCGCTCCTCCACTCATACAGCCACCCAGGTACACCCATCCCTGCCCGTGACTTCATCCCGGAGAAGAAACACATCAGCTTCACCCGAAGGCGAGCTAAGCTTTATGTTTTGCCAGAGATTTTCCCAGAGATTTTCCCGCAGCGAGAGAAGGTCCCAGCCCCACGACTCGGCGCCCGCTCCCCCCGCTGGCCCTGCCAGCCCCTGCGGGGAGCAGAGGAGCCGCCCGCCCGTGGCAGCGGGGCGCAGGGGCTTGCCAGGGCCCCCCGACCGGCGAGGGGCACGGCGGCGGCACTCACCGAGGAAGAGCAGCAGGCTGCGGGCCCGCAGGCAGCCGGCGTCCATCGCCCTGGCGTCGCCGGGGAGAAGATGGCGAGGCGGCCGGGCAGGCAGAGGCGGCAGGGCGGGCACAGAGCGGGCACAGAGCGGGCAGGGCAGGCAGCCGGCTGCGGCGGCGGCGCTGCGGGAGCGCTCTGGATGCCGGCCGCGCCGCCCCGGACCTTTATGGGCCAGCGGGAGAGGCGGGGCACCGCTCGCCGGTGATGAAACCCAGGCTCGGCCCGAGGCAGGTGCCCGGCCCCGGCCTCCTCGCTTCCTGCCCCGCCGCCCCCGGCCGGGCCGTGCCGTGCCGTGCCGTGCCACCCCCGGCGGGCAGGGGCGGGTGCCCTCCCCGGGCCCCCGAGCCCCGCCGGCCAGCGTTTCGGACATGGGGCGGGCAAGCCCAGCCCCACACGCTCCCTCCGGACCCCTCCGCCCGCGTACATCACATTTCTCCGATTCGAGCAGGACGCGTGGTCGCAGAGCACCCGTCCCCTCCGAGCAATCTGGCCAAGGCGCTGCTGCCCACGCCGTCCTGGGACAACGCACGCCCACGGGTGACCGCCCGGCCTCAGCGCCTTCTGCTTGCCCTCAGTCTATGGGTGCGAGGGGTAACGGCGTGAGATTTGGCCGCTGCGGCGCGGAGGCAGAGCCGGCCGCTGCCCGGCTGGGCAAACCTGCGCGCGAAGGAGCGCCAGGCCATTGCGCTGCCACGCACGCTGCCTGCCCGTAAACCAAGGGCTGGAGAACACCTCAGGGCGGGCAGCCAAAAACCTGCTGCCTTCCCTAATCCCCCATCTCCCGGCATTTCTGCAGAGACCCTCGGCACACGCGTGCTGCTGCCAGGGAGCCTCGATGCTAGGGGCAGAAATGGTGCATTAGGCTACAGCACAGGCGGCAGGAATGCCAGCACCGCAGCCCGCACCCGAACCGGCCGCGATGGGCGCAAGGTCAGCGGGTGCTCCCGGCCGCACTGCCCCTCCAGACCTTGGCCTCGTTGCAGCCGGTAGCACGGGCGGTTCGTGGGAGCAACAGATCTGTGTTACTTAGACAACAGTCAACTAGTTACAGCTACTTTTAAAAAAAAAAAAAAATCCTTTCAAGCATCTTGCTGAGGCCCGCGCACTCGGTCGCTAGGTTTGGAAAGGCCTCATTCGGCGCTTACATCCCATCATCAGATAGCTGAGGGACACCCCACCCCCAAATCCCTACTGTATGCATTAGCCTGAATTATAAAGTGTGCTTTATCTAAACAGGCTGTTTAGCAATGGAAGTTATTGCTTTTCCTTTTAAAGCAAAAACCTTCTTCCCCTGCCTTACCACTTTCCATTGTCAAAAAAGGCAAGGTGATACCCAATTTATTGCAGAACTGATAAGCCTATCCCACAGCGTAAGGAATTTGAGTATTGATAATGAGGTGCAGTTTAAGAGCTAATGACTCAAAAGTATGCATAGTTTCTCCATTTTATAAGTGGTTATTGATACAAGAGAGTTAATTGTAGAAGATACTGCAGAATATGATATAATTGCAATCTGAACATGGAGATGTAGTAGAAGTAATAAACACATTAATTCAGGGAGCTGGAAAAGATCTGGTACTTACAAATCATACTCCTTATTTTAGGCACCTTTTCTTAGGTCTACAGAAGCATGGAGATGCTGAAATGAAAAAAGGCCATGTCTTACTACAGAATTGTATGTCAGCGCCATGTATTAATTATCCAAATGGTATGAGAGTTGGCAAAATCAATGTCATAAAGATGAGTGTGAAAGTAGCTTTCAGAAGTTAGTCCTCCACAATTAAGTGGGACATGATATAGCCGGAATCTTTCTCCAAGTCCCTTTTTTCCCCTCTAGCATTAGGGTCATGGCTTACCCCCATACCGTCAGTATACCGCTGTAAGATTAGCAGATGGTAGCTTTTTTTAATGCCACATGACTGTTTTTGTTGCTTTAATTTGGGCTGATCCCCCTTATTAAGGATTTTATTGTCTGCTCCTTCAGGGATCATAATGAGTAAAGGAAGGAATTGCAAGGATTAGCAAAGCATTTCTGCGCGTGGGCATACAGATACCTTAAAAAGCAGCATCACTGTAGAACTTCCACTTTATAATTAATTTCACCCTTCAATTCCCACGTGATTTATCCTCTGAAAGAGAGCATTTAATTATAGTCTTGTACCGGTATCCAGATACCAAGTAATGCTGACACAATTGGAGCCATTCATTGGAATTTCCTCTTTCAGATTTGAATATATGGAAAACAAGTATCACACACACATCTTAGTTTCATCTTTCTGTAATGTTCTTTGTCTCACGGTATGTGATCCCACATCTGGCATCCCCGCCGGTGGCTTTCACCATCCTCTCCTCCAGGCGGAGGCTGCCTCTTTGAAGAAGGCTGATACACACCTTAAGAGCCAATTTTCCAAGAGGCTATTCACACCGATAGGTTCACCGTAAGGTAGATTCATCACATCCCACAGATCTGAGTACAGTGACATGTCTGTACAATGCTGAGAGGGAGCACTGACTGGGCAACAGAGCATCACGGGCGCATTTCAGCTAGCGGCTGCAATTTCAGCTGGGGTGAACCGGCATGCCCAAGTCAAGTCAATGATGGATTTATGCCACGTGGCATCAGACCAGCGAGTAGTCCCCAGAATGCTTTGACATTTCAGGATTTTCTTCTTTACAAAGTGTAGCAAGTATATGAGGAAATACCTTACGAACTTGTGCAAAAGACTCACTAGCTTTTATCATCTTGTGATGGCTTAATAACCATCTTTAAGGAAAACCTCTATTTACAAAGTACATAGGCCCAACCCAAGTCCGTGCTGTGCTTAATCGTCTTTCAATGTCACAAGTATTCATTGCTTCTCTTTTCAGACAGAGCAGCAGATTCATAGCGGTGATTACTTCAAGGGTATGGATTGAGCTTGGTCCATTAGTTGATCTATCACTGACAGCACAGAGGATTTTCTATGCACAACATACCCTTCTCAACTTAAAGAGGAAAAAATACAGGTTAAATGTACATTTTTTTCTGTGCTTGAAAATACTTTTCCTCATGGTAATTTGCTGTAGAATACAGATGTGTTCACAGCAATGAACTGCCAATTTATGTCTGTGTTTTTACTTAACTAAAACCATACATGACAAGTGACTAAACTACTTACTTCAGCTGCTTTCTGTAGCACTTGCATCCAGTTTTATGCATTGCCATTGTGGGGATGGATCTGCATTGGTTTTGTCTGTCGAGAATAAGACCTATTTGCAAAATCAACATTTTTGTTGTTGGAAAGCATTTTTGAAACTGGAAGAAAATCATTCCTAGTCTTGCACTGAACCACCTGGCACTGTTACACACACACACAAAGTAACAAAAAGCAGCATTTCGTAAATTCTTGGGAAAAAATCTGCCAGCGCTTTTGCAAACAGCACAAGTGCGTACGTCAATATGCGAGACAAATTTTTATTGTCATTGCACAGCATGAGAGATCCTCAAGAAGTACTCTCAAAAGATCAGATGGCTAATTGGAGTGCAGCTCACTTGACAGCATTTTCATTTCACCCACAGAAAATTACTATTAGGTATGAAAAATGTGGTAAAAAGCACAGGGCTCACATGTCAGCATAAATGCCCTAAGAAGGGAACATATTGAATTGGGATGCACAGATGAGATAGTCTGGAGGAAATGGAGTAAGGAAAAACCTTGAGCCAAACTTACTCCATATAAAGGTCAACTGCAAATCTGCCATGCATGCTAGGGATAACTTAGGTCATGTTCTTAAACAACCAGGCTTTCCTATGAACTGTGAGAGTTCAAACCACTGCCCCCAAGGCCGAAAGTGGCTGATGCCTCTTCCTGTAACAATGCAGGCTGAGGTCAAAGCAACTGGATAACACAGATGTTTTGCCATTATAAAAAAAAACAATCCCTCAAATTGACCAATTTCTTAGCCAACTTCTCGGCTCAGCATTAACCAGCAATTTATAAAAGGAAGAAAAAAAAAAAAACCCCGGACAGCTCATTCCCATCCATCACAAAGTGTCTCAGAAGATGGAGATGAAAAGGCAGACAGATCTGCCAGTTCATGCTGGATTGCTCCCTACAGGGCAGTTTATAAAGCTTCATTCTTCTGGCTTGTATGACATTTCCATTACTCTCCCCTGGGCAACTCCTGAATGGCTCAACACATCTCACTGGCCGGAAGAGCTTCATAATGCTCAGCTGGTGTTTTCCCTTTCCCAATTACAGCTCAGTGCTCCATGCTAAGTGATTTCTTAGCCTCCGAGGGGTTTGTAGCTTTTTTCATTTGTGGAGTCTGTTCATGGCTTCTGCCTTTACTTGCTGCTAAACGAACCTGCGCAAGCATTTTAATTGTACCCTTGTAAAGGGTGTTATCAAACCAAGTCATAGAATCAGAGAATCATAGAATTGTTTAAGTTGGAAAAGACCTGTAAGATCGAGTCCAACCCCTAACCTAGCACTGCCAAGTCCACCACTAAACCATGTCCCTGAGCACCACATCTACATCTTTTTTAAATACCTCCAGGGATGGGGACTCAACCACTTCCTTGGGCAGCCTGTCGCAGCACCTGACAACCCTTTTGGCGAAGAATTTTTTCCTAACATCCAATCTAAACCTCCCCTGGCGCAACTTGAGGCCATTTCCTTTCATCCTATCCCTTGTTACTTGGGAGAAGAGACCGACACCCACCTCATTGCAACCTCCTTTCAGGTAGTTGTAGAGAGCGCTAAGGTCTCCCCCCTCAGCCTCCTCTTCTCCAGGCTGAACAACCCCAGCTCCCTCAGCTGCTCCTCATCAGACTTGTGCTCTACGCCCTTCCCCAGCTCCATTGCCCTTCTCTGAACACGCTCCAGGACCTCAAGGTCTGTCTCGTACTGAGGGGCCCAAAACTGGACACAGCATTCCAGGTGCGGCCTCACCAGCGCCAAGTACAGGGGGACAATCCCTGCCCTGCTCCTGCTGGCCACAGTATTCCTGACACAAGCCAGGATGCTCTTGGCCTTCTTGGCCACCTGGGCACACTGCTGGCTCATGTTCAGCCGGCTATCTACCAACACCCCCAGGTCCTTTTCGGCCAGGCAGCTTTCCAGCCACTCTTCCCCAAGCCTGTAGCATTGCATGGGGTTGTTGTGACCAAAGTGCAGGACCCGGCACTTGGCCTTGTTGAACCTCATACAGATGGCCTCGGCCCATTGATCCAGCCCGTCTAGATCCCTCTGTACAGCCTTCCTACCCTCGAGCAGACCAACACTCCCGCCCAACTTGGTGTCATCTGCAAACTTACTGAGGGTGCACTCGATCCCCTTGTCCAGATCACTGATAAAGATATTAAACAGAACTAGCCCCAATGCTGAGCCCTGGGGAACACCACTTGTGACCGGCCAACAGGTTCTAAGTCCATTCGCCACAACTCTTCAGGCCTAGCCACCCAGCCAGTTTTTTACCCAGCAAAGAGTACGCCCATCCAAGCCACGAGCAGCCGGTTCCTCCAGGAGAATGCTGTGGGAAACAGTGTCAAAGGCTTTACTGAAGTCCAGGCAGACAATATCCACAGCCTTTCACTCTTCCACTAAGCAGGTCACCTTGTCATAGAAGGAGATCAGGTTAGTCAAGCAGGACCTGCCTCTCATAAACCCAAGCTGACTGGGCCTGGTCACCCGGTTGTCCTGTACATGCCACGTGATGGCACTCAAGATGATCTGCCCCACAACCTTCCCCAGCACCGAGGTCAGACTGACAGGCCTGTAGTTCCCTGGATCTTTCTTCTGGCCCTTCTTGCAGATGGGCATCACATTTGCTAACCTGCAGTCAGGTGGGACCTCCCCATTAGCCAGGACTGCTGATAAGTGATTCAAAGTGGCTCAGTGAGCACTTCCACCAGCTCTCTCAGCACCCTTGGGTGGATCCCATCCGGCCCATAGACTTGTGTGTGTCTAATGGTGCAGCAGGTCGCTAACCATTTCCCTTTGGATTATGGGGGCTTCTTTCTGCTCCCCATCCCTGTCTTCCAGCTCAGGGGGCTGGGTACCCTGAGAACAACTGGTCTGACTATTAAAGACTGAGGCAAAGAAGGGATTAAGTCCCTCAGCCTTTCTCACTATGTTTCCCTCCACATCCAGTGAAGGATGGAGATTCTCCTTAGCCCTCCTTTTGGTGCTAATGTATTTATACAAACATTTTTCATTGTCTTTTACGGCACTAGCCAGATTAAGTTCTAGTTGGGCTTTGGCCCTTCTAGTTTTCTCCCTGCGTAACCTCACGACATCCTTGCAGTCCTCCCGAGTTGCCCGCCACTTCTTCCAAAGCTCAGAAACTCTCCTTTTTTTTTCCCTGACGAGTTCCAGCCAAAGCTCTGTTCAGCCGGGACGGTCTTCTTCCCCACCGGCTCGTCTTTCGGCACATGGGCACGGCCTGCTCCTGCGCCTTTAAGATTTCCTTATGAAAGACTGTCCAAGCCTTTCTGGACTCCTTTGCCCTTCAGGACTGCCTCCCAAGGGACTCTGCCAACCAGGCTCCTAAACATGCCAAAGTCTGCCCTCCGCCAGTCCAAGGCAGCAGTTCTGCTGACCCACCCCCTCCTTACTTCTCCAAGAATCAGAAACTGTTATTGTTTTGTGATTGCTCTGCCCAAGACAGCCTCTAATCATCACAGCACCTGCAAGTCCTTCTCTGTTCGCAAACAACAGGTCCAGCGGGGCACCTTCCCTAGCTGGCTTCCTCACCAGCTGTGTCAGGCAGACATCTTCCACATGCTCCAGGAGCCTCCGAGACTGTTTCCTCTCTGCTGTGTTGTATTTCCAGCAGACCTCTGGTAGGTTGAAATCTCCCACAAGAACAAGGGTCAGCAACTGTGAGACTTCTCCCAGCTGCTTACAGAGTATTTCAGCTGCCTCTTCATCCTGGTTGGGCAGTCTATAACAGACTCCCACCATGATATGTGCCTTGCTGGCCTTCCCATGACTCTTACCCATAAACACTCAACTCTACCGTCACCATCATCAAGCTCTATACAGTCAAAACACTCTGGCATACAGGGCTACCCCACCGCCTCTCCTTCCTTGTCTATCCCTTCTGAAGAGTTTATAGCCATCCATTGCAGCACTCCAGTTGTGCGAGTCATCCCACCATATTTCCATGATGGCAATTATATCATAGTTTTCCTGCTGCACAATGGCCTTCAGCTCCTCCTGTTTGTTGCCCACGCTGTGTACACTGGTATAGATGCACTTCAGTTGGGCTATTGATCCCGCCACCTTTTTGGGGCCAGAAGCCCCAATTCCTACATGACCATTCTCAGGCACTTCCCTGGTTTCTAACACATCGCTAACCCTTGTGTCTTTGCTGCCACATGGATCTCCATCCCCTACCTCCACTGAGACGGCAGACTGGAGGACCTCGCTAGCACACCTTCCCTCAAACATTGGCGTGCCACCCCCAGGCTTATCTCTAGCAAGCCTGGCTTTATCCCTTTCCCCCTTCAAATCTCGTTTAAAAATCTAGCTAAAAAAATTATCCAGCCACCAAGCCAGTAAACATGAAATTAATTATTACTCTACCCTTAATTGGTTTAGTGGTGGATTTGGTAGCATTAGGTTGGACTTGATGATCTTAAAGGTCTTTTCCAACCTAAACAATTCTATGATTCTATGATTACAGCTCTTTCAATGAGCCCTGCTAACTCCTGTGCAAAGATCCTTTTCCCCCTTTGAGACAGGTATGCCCTGTCTGTCCCTCCCATATCATTGCCCACGTATCTAGTAATTGTTTCTCCTTGCTCCAAGTGATTTGTTAAGAATATGAGAAGGACCAAGGTGGAAGAAAAGTGGTTTTCCCCACAGCATGGAGCAGGTTGCAGACTAGCTGGAAGAAGAACACCAGCCCCTTACCCCATCAGTCCTGTGTGCTGTTCTGTCCATTGGCACCTTTTTCGAGTTCATCAAGTCATCTCTTCAGTATTTTTCGTTCTCCAGGAAGATGACAGTTAACCGCTGAGAGACAGAACACATGCAGATATGAAGATTGCCCTCTCTGACGGTTCACCGTGTGTACACATGGGTGCAGTGTTTAGACCCCTGACCAGTGGCCAATATAACCAAAAGCATTATGTGAAAGCGTGTTCCTGGCGGCTGACCATGTGGCACATCCGCTCCATATCTCTGCCCTGACAGCAACATCCTCCTCGGGACAGTGAAACGACAGCAAGAACCACGACTGCGGGGATCAGTGTGACTCAGCAGGCACTCACCGGCTCCTGTCCGGCTTTCACCACAGCAGTCAGTCCCGGCTATAGGCTCTCCACCACTACTTTCCAACCCTCTCCTGTATCTTCCATCTGGACGGCTGGCGCTAGCATGGGGAACACAAGAGAAAGTCACACTATAGGAGTGCCGCTGTCAGATGGAAGGAAAGGCCTGCCTTGGGCTGGAGCGGGGCCAGCCTCTAAGGCCTGCGCTAAAGCCTAAACAGTACGCGATGCATGCACGTGGTCAGCAGAGCCCTCTGCCTCTCCCCTGCTCCATTTGGGAGCCTCGGCACTCAGCTGAGCTGTTACGCAGGCCTCAGCCACAGTGGCTTCAATCCCTTTGGCAAGCATATTTCGCCCCTTTCACTGCTGCAGGGGGTGAGGGGATAAAAGCAGAGCAAGAGCAGAGGAAAGGCTGACTTGCGGGCTGCTTCCCAGCCTCAGAGCCCTTGCGCTTGGCCTGCTGAGTCGGAAGAAGCAGCACCGAGCTGTGACTCGCCCTGTGCTCCAGGCCCTGCACCGCGACCGGGACTTCAGTCATCCGCAGACTCCACGTTTTGGCTGCGACTCAGTGCTAACTGTCACCTGCACGCCAGCCATGCGCACGGGGAGCTGGGGCACCCTCGACACGAAGAATGCGTCATTAGGGATGATGGAGTAAACAGCAATTCACCTGAAACCAGCTTAGCCAGCACACGTTCCAGAACCCAAATCTAGGAAAGAGCCACGGGTCCATGGTGTATTTGTTTGGCCTGGTAACTAGCGCTAGACACGGGAGCAGATGCACTTAGTGGAATTCCCCCATCCACTAGCATTATGGGACACTCCCATTACTGTTCTGATAATTACTGTTAATCATTACTATTACTGAAGTGACCAAAAAAAGGGTTGTCAGGATCAGGCCTTTATTGTGCTGGCTGTTGTCATGCAGAGGTGATGAGACAGCCTGCCCCAGGGAACCTATAAACACGGGTGCTCAATTCACCACTACAGTCATATTTCAAACTAGGACACCGTGGTCTGCAGCGAAGCTCCCCTACAACTTGAGCAAAATTAAGCCACGGCACTCCCTCCGGCTCGCATCAGCTTGGAGCCAGGCTGCTCGTATCATGCTCTCTGCCTGCTGAGATGCAGCTGTAAGGGAAAGAAGCTGATCAGGAATACTTTGGGGTTGCAACGCTCAACAAGATGTTCCATTCTGTGTTTTCCCTGTCTGGGCCCAACCTGCTATAAAACTGCATATTCTCTGATCTCCAGTGAATTTAATACCACCAACTCCCAAGAGCCGACCGTGAGTCACATGGTATGCGGAAACCTCTGGGGTTTGGTCTGGGAATGACCAAGACTATGTGAAATCATCTTCTGGTCTAGTCACCTTCTCCTCCCATCCACGGTCTGAACATCACCTCAGGTATCCAAGCCTCCCTAGACACCGTTCCTAGGTCACAGACTGAAGACACACATCAGCCAGCTCAGCCACGGCCTGGGTACCAACAGGGAGCCCCAGGCAAAGGCGGTGCCCCTCTGGGAGGCTGAGAAGGGCAGAGGTAGCTCCAGCACAGGGGGAGACCATCTGCCTGCAACACTGATTTTTTTTCCTTCCCCAATATGCAGGTCTGGCTGCTGTAAGCTATCGGGAAAGGAGACAGACCCCAGTTTTCTGGTCAGAGCTGGTTGTTCCCCAACCCATCTTGGGAGAGCAGCCTAGATTCCTCCCCGACTAAAAAGCAAACCAAAACGTGTTCAGAGCCTGCACGTTTCTCTGCTCCCTTAGCAAGGTGTTGCGGGTTTGCCCAAGGGCCGAGGGGAGGCAAAGGCCTAGGCCCACCCCCCAGGCCAGGTCCCCGCAGGAACTCGTCCCTTCCTCTCCACCCCTGGGTAGGGAGGGTGCTGGTCGCTTGCTGTGCGCATGGGAGATGGGACAAGGAGAGGAATCTGCAACTGGATGTCCTGGGGGAGAGGTGCCAGCAGCCGGTCGGCTGACTATGACGCTTCCATGGATAACACCTCTGCGCGGTATCTACGCATCCACCCCCTCGTCCTCGTTCCTGCAGCTTGATGTTATTTAAGAGATGCAGGAGATTTGCTTCACGACACTCGGAGCGCATGTGTGCAAATCAAGTGGGAGAGTACTAAGGCCAGGGCTGGGTTTAATTAGATTGGTGTCAGCTATTAAATTAAGAACAGCAGTAAGCTAGGGCTGGCAGTTCTTCAGCAATGCTCCTGCAGCCAGGGTCTCTGTCCCTCGTACACCAAAAAAAGGGCTATGGATAAGGGTCAATTAGCCGAAGCTGCCAAAGACAAGTTAGGTCTCTGAATCTAGTTAAACAACTCAATAACAACAGTCCCTCTACAGGACTTTCAGAGAAAATAGGGATCCCTGAAAACTACTTTTTTTCCTAAGACTCTGAAGAGAGGCTGCACATTAGATGCTCAGGATGAGACACTTTTGCCCACTGACTTGCAGCATGCCTACAGCAGAGGTCCCCCCTTCATACCTAACACAGCTCCACATCCACATTCATCTAGCCTGCCCAAAGCAGGCACACGAGCAGCCTGACATCAACCAAAACGAAGACCATTAAGTTAGCATAGCAGATAGCCCATCTGAGGCGAAACATGCCAGACGTGAGAGCCCGTGCAGAACACGGCCCCCGTCTTTTGTCTCCATCCTGGCTTCTCAACCCTTCCCCCTGTTGTGTTCCTGTAACATCCCCCTGTGAACCAGGAGAGAGATTTCCAGGAAGGGCTTCTGTACACAAAGCTAATTACCCATCTTTCCAAATCAACCACTTTAAAGGGTACATAGGTTAACTAAACCCTAAAAAAGAAGTCTCTACGCAAGTCTCTTTCCCCTCTCTCCTAGAGCATTCTTATGCAACGCGCTGCGCACTGCTGGATGCATATGATTACATTGGGGCAACTTTAATTGCTGTGTCACACATCAGAGTTGCTGACTGCATTGCAAATGTTGGAATTGTCTTTTACGTAGATATAAATAACGCTGGAGCCTTTGGGCAATGGCCTTCGCTTGTTTACACTGTTTTCATAAACAGGATACTCACAATTTGTAAGCATCCTGTTGGAAATCACTCAGCTGTACTTGCAAGCTCACTACAGACCAGTTTGATATATGCCCATCTGCAGTAAGTCTTTCTCTACTAAAACCTCACTGGTAAGGTTGCACAACTGTTACTGACCACAACAATTGACTCTAATTGTACGTACCAACGCTTCTACTTCATGGCTTCTACAAATTGTTTGTGGAGTTGGTACATCCTTAGAACAGTTGCTTGGGAACTACAAATCAAAGAAATAATACATTATTGTTGTCATAATTTTTCATAGGCTTAGGCTGTGTCGTTCGCAATCAGGGAGAGAAAGCAAGGGAATTGCACTGCTCTGAATTCTTGTTGCTACGTCTTACCTAGAGGTAGGGTTTTTTCCCCCCCTTCATATAAACTTCCACTCCAGCTGAATGGAGACGGCGACAAACACATGTACACACAAACAAATCTAAAATTTTCTTGGGAATTCCTTCGGTGTTGCAAAATAGGGTGTTTTGATGGTCCATAATTAGATACCTGCCCATAATCCTGCAAATTTTCTGCAGTAAATCTAAAAATACCTTTCAAAAAGAAGTCGTAACACTAACCTCTCATGTTTTAGCAGTCCACCTCAGGACACGCCCTCTCCGCAGAGTTAGAGAGAGGCGGAACATTCCTTCTAAGCTAAATACTGTATTAAGAGCAATACACGCCTACCCGGGTTGGCACATATTTAACTAGGTAGCTAGCTCTGGGGGATGGAGGAGTTGCCTTCACGCAGAGGGTAGCTACAGCTTGGAAGTGAACAGAAGAACAACAGTAAGAACCCTTGGTATAGGAGAAGTAGAAGCACCAAGTTGTGTCACTCCCAAAGCACATGTGAATAACCCGCTACTGGGAGCGCTCTGATGCCAAGTAGCGTGACAGTAGGTCCCTAGCTCCAAAACGACTGCCTTAAAGACCTGTAACTCCAGGCCACAACTGTGCGAGCATAACGTCAGATGCCAGTAAAGCATGCAAGAAATAATAGTTGACCCAACCTTAAATACTATTTGGGCAGGTGAGGGAGTCCTCATAAGAATGTATATTGTTGCTGTCACCAAGCATGCTGCATCTAAAAGAGATCTTGTCTCAGCTACCTGGTGCCCTTTGAAGTTAAGAGCTATTTCTTACCAAACCCCTGGGGTCTGCACATCACACAGATCCTAACACTGCCCCCATGGACTCTAATGCTTCTCTGAGTCAAGCTGGTTTCCCCCAGCTCCCACATCCCTACCTCTGTCATACCCTTGACCAGAAAACATACACGGCCTCCCATCCAAGATGCTATCTCTCACACAGAGATACTCAGTCAAGCCGTGCCCTGCAGTAAAAGCTGACTGTCCAAGCCAGTCCGGCTTACTGTCCTCGCTGAGGCTAGTTCTGAAGGTAAAGAGAGCACAGCTTACTATCCTGGGCTCTTTAGAAGGCCCATGACAGCCCCTTAGCTACGTCTCTGTCCCTGAATTCTGGCTGTATTGTATTGCCCAGCCCTGCGGGCTCTTCTTTCGCAAAGCAGTCCCATTCCACTAATGGCACGTGTGGCATGTAGCAATCCTCGTTGCCTACTAGCTGGGCCTGCGCTAAAATCCAGCCTCTCTGTTCCCCTTGCTCCCAGCTGGATGCTGCGTAGCTCATCTCCCAGCCACGTCTTCTCTGTCACCGGCACATTTCCATCCTCTCCCATCTCCCAGTTCCAATGCGCTACAGGCATCACCCTCATTTGCTGCTTTGTCTGATCACAAGCCTGAACAGCAACTGGGTAGAGCGGCAGCGCATAAAGCCAAGGCTGCCTGGTGCAAAATACACACTGGTAGGTACCTGGTGGTCTCACAAAGATTTTTCTTACCAACGCTCCTCAGTATATACCAGGAAAAGGCACTGGACTTTCAAGTCTCCTTCACCCTGCACAAAACCCCAGGGAGACTGAGATAAGCTTTCCAATGTTTCATGACCTTCCCATTCTGCATCTCCTCCCCCCTGCACACACACTTCCCCAGACTTTGGTAAAAAGAACATGAGTCATATGCTGTGTGACGAGCAGGAAAAAACTAGAACGTGTTATTCTGGGAATCAGACTGAAATGAGACCTCAGTGGGGCCAGTGTCACCAACACATCTTAGACAGGACCCCATTTTCTTCTCCTCTCCTCCTCTGCCAGTCACTTGGGTGAAAGGAAGGGGAGGGCAGGAGAGACCGCTCCTGACATCCTGGGAGCCACCGAGAGCAGCCTCTGCTCTGGCTGCGAGAGCTGCCTTGGCTGTACCGGTGCGGGGGCACAGACTGCTCTGGTGTCATTCCTGCTGCCACCACAAGTGGGAAACGTTGCGCCCGTTTTTCACACCTCTAACCCATCATTAGCACCACCTGAACACAGACCACTGCATCTGGACGAGGCATTCGCTGTAAACGAAATGACCATCTACTTTTTCTTTACTTTAAAACAACGAGGAAAAGGCAGTGGTGTGAAGTCCTGACGCTACTTGTTCTAAGGTAAATCACTGTGTATTGCACTATGAACTCAGCTGGGCTTCAGATTGCTTTACAGATAAAGCAGGAGGAAACTGTAACTTACACCCACTACAAGAGTATCTACAGCTAAGGAATGAGATAACCAAATGCCCTTGGGGAGATATGAGAGGCATTTAAAGCATAAAAATTGCTTACCTTTCCCTTACCAGGTAGGCAGATAAACATAAATGTCTCTGTTCAATAGTGCCTGAAAGTCTGATGCAAGCCCTCAAAAGCAAAAGAAATTAAGGCTTAGAGGCAACCATGGTGCAAGGATGTGCAACCCCACGACAGAACATTCCCCATCAGCTCCAAAGTAAGCGGCTCCGGAGAACTGCGCGAGTTGGCAGAGATCACGGGCAAAGTAAGTGTGGGAGGGCAGAAGCTGGCGCTTCTGCGCTGGACGCAGAGGCCCGGGTGTCTCACAAGGGCATTCCCAGCTTACCAGGTGCCGCGCTGCATTCAGACTTTCAGTCACGTGGCTGCTGGGATAGACACTGCTTACCGCATGCTAAGAGAGGGTGGGAGCAATTTGCTTTACTGCTCTTGCCAAAAGCCTCTATTAGTATATGTTATGAAAGCTCCAGAGAGACAAAACATTCCTAACACCACTTTATTAAAATTAGTAACACCCGAAACTCCCCCCAGTTGTTTATGGATGGCAGGGCTGAAGGAGGCGAGCAGCAAAAGCAAAAGAGGCAGAGAATCCTCAACTTTCTCTGCCAGTGCAATGGGCCGGGGGAGTCTCCGTATAATTTCAGCTGGCTGCTGAAATGCTGCCTGCTTCCCCCACAGCGCATGCTGAGGGCGAGACCAGTTTTCAATCTACAGATGCAAAGTGTTACTTAAGGACTAAATACTGGTTTACCATTCCCCAGTGCCTACGAACTACCTTCACAGTCTGTAATACTTTCATCCCCGTGGCATCCCTGTAGAGATTTTGACACTACTCTGATGGTAGCACAGAGGCACACGCAGTGTCTGCAAGTTACCGAATGCACGTGCAGAGGCAGAGACTTGTTCCTGCATCTCCCATAATCCAGACACCTGCCCTTCTCACAGATCGCTTTCTCCGTGGACGATGAGCTGGAGTAGCACTGACTGCCTCCCAGACTCCTTTTCCTGATGCTACAGCCCCGATCCACGCTGCGGGAGAATGAAAATTTAAAGCTGATCAAAGAGAGAGATTTAGGAGTGGCAAAACTGTCAGGTCACTATATTCAAATGTGATGACCACTCTGTCCCTTGGGCTTATTTACTCTGCCAGCTGGGACACGTCAAAACCTGTGCATGGTGGTCTCAGCGAATCAACCCGTGGTTTTTTTCCCCTATGCTGCTTCCTCACCCTTAGCTCAGGCCAAATAAACTTCTAGCTCATGTCTTGTGCCCAGGTAGCTTGTTGCTTTACCAAAGAGACAGGAGATTTAGAAGGTCTACAGTTCGAGACTGACCCACGTTTGGGCTCAAGCTTCTGAAATAACAGGCCTCCCAAAGCAGATGCAAGCTTCTTTTGTACCATCTAATTCCTCATGATATGAGGAAACCCTTGCTTGGATTTCTTTGGCAGTGACTTGCATTAAATCACATGGAATTGTAATTTTGTATTATTTCTACTAATCATCATTTTTGCATTCTGCATAGGACCATAAACCTGGGGGGAACTGAATGTGTGGGAAGGACCGGACTAAAGATTTTGCAGAGTATGAAGGTTGCGCGGGCCCCGATCTGCATCTTTTTGCATACAGACCTTCCACTGCGCCACGGCAGAGCTCCCCGCTCCAAACACTCATCTAGGGCTCGGGAGGGACACGGCAGTGGGCACGTGGGATCCAACTCTCCCCCGCATCGCTGGGTTTGGGGTTTGGTGGGGTTTTTTCCTAACTGAGTTCTTTCAAGGATAATGGGATGTTTTCTGCAGGGCTTTCTGCACATGTACTGATCTGCATGAACCCGAGGTCTAGGTTAACAAAGATCATTTTTATGAGAAATAAAAAGACAAACTTACTCTTCAACATTACCATAACGCCTGAAATCGAAGTCAGAGCCTCAACTCTGCATCAGCACGAGGTATGGTATGCACATTTAAGTCAGAGATTTTCTATCAAACACACACAGGGCACCTGTGCCAACATTTGACTGTTATTTCTATGTCAACTATACATTGATCACAGAAAATATCATTCGGTATAACAAATTCTGCGTGTTGCAGCACACAGCTAAAGCGCTGAAGGAAGAATGAGCAAATAACAAAGGCAATGCACATCCTTAAACAAATGTATTCAAATGCTTTGAAGACCAAGGGAATTTGGCTCATATCTGCACCACGTTTCCTTTCAATACAAATAGATAAAACTATTTGTATTGAGGGAGAGAAGTGCTCTCACTTTAATTCACTTCAATTACGGATAATGCACAGTCTCCAGAAGTCCAGCGGCAGGCATGATGGACGGCCGATATAAAAATCCTATGAAAATACACAAAGTCTAATTCCCACAGCTGTCAGGTGTTGCTTCACGTGTCACTGCTCAACATGGACAATGCTAATTCTGCTGCAATTTCATCTGCACTAACAGGAGAGGCAGGGGCCCAAACGTGACAGATGCCCCCAGATTATCCTGTGTCACAGGAACCACAAGCCATCTGCAGTCCGCTCCAAAGCCTAATCGAGTAGATGGAAAAAAGCCCAGGATTTCAACAGGCTCTATCCAAACTGTACCCATATATAGTCAAGAGCCCTCAAGTTTTGTCCTTCACCCAGGCTTTTTTTAACCTTCTAGTAATATTCAAAACATGCTTACGTTTACGAATCGCTGTTACTGAACAGCACATTGGCTTGTATCTCTTGCCTTGCTCTTCTTGCAAATCATGGTGGTACTTACTAAAGAAAACACCACAAACAAATGGGAACTTTTAAGAATCCCATGGCACTCAAAAGACATAAACGCCTAAATACCCAAGGACTCAGATGGTGCAAGTAGCCTGAGCCTGCATCCACTGAAGTCAACAGATGTTTTACTGTAGCCTGCAGCAGGGCTTGGAGTTAGGCCAGAGCTAATTGGGAAAATCACAGATTGCTACTTTATGATTAATTCTCTTGAAAAGCCTTCAGTGGAGGCATTAAATTGCTACGTTTCACAAATACCTGATGGTTTAAAAAGCAAACTAACGCTACTTGGAATAATCTTAAACACCCCTTTAAAGACCTTCCAGGCTGCAGTTTGAGTATGGCACCCGAATTACAAGAGGGCACTGGACAAGTTTATAGCGGTACCCCACAGGGGGCTATCTTCCCTCTGCCTAAATGGACCGAGGAGGTCAAACCAGCACAAACGTGCCCCGAGTAGCAGGAGAGGAAAGCAAGGACAGCAGGCTCCATCTTCCGTCCCAACCCCATGAGACCTCTCGCAGTTTCTTCTCAGTGGGGTGCAGCTCAGCCCTTGGCAGAGCTCAGAACCAGGGATAAAACGCTGCTTTGCAGCTCTCCCCTGTGCCCTGATCAAGGGAATAGTCTCCACACAGTAAGCCTCGGTGTTTCCCCTCCGCATCGAGGCACTTGCTCTTGGTGGCAAGAGGGGACACCTGCTTTGGGTGGGCCAGGAAGGACGGACATGAAAGGAACTACGTTGGACCAGAAGGAAAGGTTCAGGGAAGACCGTGAGGGGCCACACAACTCGGTCCAACTACCCCCAAATGCCTTACTGTTTCGCTGAGGTCACGGCCATTTCAGCGCAGGCCTCAGAGTGTGTGTGTGTTGATGTGAGGTCATGCCCTTGGCCTGCGTCACTCCCCATTCTTCTTGGGAACAATCAGGAAGAAACTCCTGGTGTTTCTTGGCTCCTGCACACATTTTTCATGCACAGGGGAGCACCTAGGCCATAGAGAACATTTTTTTTGCTGTTATAATCTTGATGGAAAAAGTAGTTAGTGATGGAAGAAGGAATTCAGGACATGGCTGAGAAGTGCCTGAGGGAGGACAACTTTCAAGCGTATTTGCACATGAGAAGTCATGAACGTGCCACCAAAAGAGTCAAGAGAAGTATTAATGAGGCAAGGGGAAAGGGCAAGAGAATTTCCCGTCTTTCAGCTCCTTGGGAGTCCTGCCTGCATTTCAGCGTGCCGGTTCACTCCAGTAAACCCGGACAGCCTGAAAGGGCACCGCTCTGGGAGCGGCAGCAGACACCCCAGAAGTCATCCAGGGGCAGCTACAGCCATAAAATTACTTTTAGCTGGAAAATGAGAAAACACCATGCTTTAACCTCTAGCTGTTGGACATACGCGGGAGCTCGTGCAAGAGATACCCAATTATGAGAGGGCACCGGGAGCTACAAGCACCGCTCTAACAGGGCTAGCTTCCTGCCCGCTCGGCGACTGGAGCAAAATCACATGTGCCTTTGTTCAGTCACATCCCTCACACCACCAGCCCGTGAGCTACTGAAAAGGGATTTGAAACACAACTACCAAAGCCAGCTCTAGTGCTGGCACCTGCGTTCACTTACCAGGGATCCACGCATCCAGTAGGGAAGGTAAGAGCTGTTCTTTTAGGCCACATAAGCCCAGCTGTGCACGCTCACACTCACATAGGGGCTACGACGAGTTGTTCAGCTGTAAAAGCATAAGCAGGAAGCCAGAACCCAGCTGAACCAGAGGCCACCGCAGCGAGATACGCATTTCCAGTGACTTTCCACAGATCTTACTCTGCCATCAGTGGAACTAGTCAGCTGTCCCCAAACATAGTTCTAGGTCTTGAACATTGCTTTGCTTTGAAATACTCCATCCTGTTTCTTTTGACTCATTTTACAGGATCACGTTGGAAGTAACTGATTTTACAGGCCCATTAAGCACAGTGCCTTTCGCCAGGCTCAACCTGCCTTCGTCTTCTTGTTCACGCTTATCTTGAATTTCACAGTTCTGCACCTCACTGCCACCCTGAGAATAAGGCAGCAAGTCAAATTAGCAGAAACTCCTACTTGAAGGTTTTCACAGCCACCGCTGTTACAGCCATCAGATACCAAGGGATTTGCTCCTATGCATGGACCCGGGTCTGATCTCAAATTGAACAGAAAGATTAGGCCCCTTAGCCTAATCAAACAGGAATTGCGCGTTCAATTATTTCCCTTGCTGGCTAAGAAAAATAATAGTATAAAGACAGGCCGGTTACTCTTCTAGACATGCATTATCTATTGCAAGGGAAATCCTCAGCGCTCACAGATCAACACAAACACTGCTAACAGCAGGAAGGCTGCATTTGTTGAAAGCAGCCAAGATTGGGACCAACACGCACCTAAGCCCTGTTCATCTGGACAGCGCAGACACGAGGTCCTGTTCAGAAGTCCAGCTGCAGCACCTGCCTTCCCACCCTGGCCAGCAGCTCCTCTCCCTCCCCTGCCCACGTCTACAACGATGACAAATCCCAGCTTGCCAAGCCTCAGTGCTTGCACTGCTAGAAACAGAAGGCAGATTGAACTGCCCAAGTCCACCAAGTGCCGTACCAGAGCTACAAAGACTTGTACCCAACAAGCACTTCAGATGCTAAGAGTTTCCAAAATTCACAAACACAGATAAGGCCACTCAGGGGCTCTCCTTGAGTTTCTCTTCCTGAACAGCACCCCTCCAATAAACACACATGAACACGTGATGCCATAGCCTTGAAAAGAAGGGAAAGGCACAAAACTATTAGCCAAATACTCTATGTTCCTGCACAGCCTGTAACTCAAGGTCCCCCATGGCTGTCCCTGCCTGCCACTGACTCATCTCAGCCTGCTTCACCCACCCAATGGGTGGCTGCTGGGCTGCCTGGCTCGCAAAGCAGGGATGCGCCAAAGTGCCCAGGTCCTCCCTGTTACGTAAAGCCGTCACAGCTACCTGCGAGGCCCATCTGTTGCCCTGC